>NW_023270415.1:1688295-1769431 GCF_011800145.1 Mirounga leonina
TCTTCTTCTTCTTCTTCTTCTTCTTCTTCTTCTTCTTCTTCTTCTTCTTCTTCTTCTTCTTCTTTTTTAACATATAATGTATTATTTGTTTCAGAGGTACAGGTCTGTGATTCAACAGTCTTACACAATTCAGAACCCTCATCATAACACACACCCTCCCCAATGTCTATCACCCAGCCACCCCATCCCTCCCACCCCACCCCCCACTCCAGCAACCCTCAGTTTGTTTCCTGAGATTAAGAATTCCTCATATCAGTGAGGTCATATGATACATGTCTTTCTCTGATTGACTTATTTCGCTCAGCATAATACCCTCCAGTTCCATCCACATCCTTGCAAATGGCAAGATTTCATTCCTTTTGATGGCTGCATAATATTCCATTGTATATATATATATACCACATCTTCTTTATCCATTCATCTGTCCATGGACATCTTGGCTCTTTCCATAGTTTGGCTATTGTGGACATTGCTGCTATAAACATCGGGGTGCACGTACACCTTCGGATCCCTACATTTTTATCTTTGGTGTAAATACCCAGTAGTGCAATTGCTGGGTTGTATGGTAGCTCTATTTTCAACTTTTTGAGGGACCTCTATACTGTTTTCCAGAGTGGCTGCACAAATTAAGCAAAACTCTTAACACAGAAGTCATAAGGAAATCATCAATGAGTTTGAAATTTTAAAAATGGGCTACTTTTGTATGATAAAATAACATCATAAAGGTAAAAGGCAAATTACAAATTGCAAAAATATATTTGTGTCATATGTCAGAAAAGTTTTTATTCATAGAGAAAAAAGTCTCAGATGTAGATAGGTATAAATATCAAATATATATAATAAAAATATATATGAAGGAAAAGACAAATCTATCATTAGAAAAGTGAGTAAAAGAAATGACTAAGAAATCAGAAAAGGGGAAACATGAAAACCAGTAAATGATTCAAAAATGCTCAATCTCATTGGTAATCAAAGAAATTACATATATATATATATATAATATGTGTATATATATGGCAATGAGATGTCATTTGCCTCTAGCAAAAGACAAAAATAAAAACAAATTATAATGCCCTGTACTTGTGGGAAGGTAGCTCATTTCTCTACCACTAGAACGATTATAAATTGGTACAGCTTTTCTGAAGAATAATCTGACTAGATGCATCAAATCATTAGCATATGCATGCCATTTTACCTGGCCCTTACATTTATAGGATATACTCTAAGAGAATAATAGTGATATATACACAGATTTAGTAATGATGATGTTAACTGTATTGCAGGCTAATTATAATATAGAAAACTTGAAGAGTCTTAAAAGTCGAACAATTGGAGTTTAGTGGGATCAGATATGAAACATACGTACAATGGGATACCATCCATTCATTAAAAATGATTTTAGTGTTTTTATTGAAATAGATGTCCTCAGTACCTCATGAAAAAAAAAAGTAGTCTACAAAATACTCTATTCAGGGTTGCCTGGGTGGCTCAGTTGGTTCAGCATCCTTGATCTCAGGGTCCTTGGATTGAGTCCCACATCGGGCTCCCTGCTCATTGAGGAATCTGCTTCTCCCTTTCCCTCTGCCTCTCCCCTGCACTTGTGTGCTATCGCTCTCAAATAAATAAATTTTATTTTATTTTTAAAGATTTTATTTATTTATTTGACAGAGAGACAGCGAGAGAGGGAACACAAGCAGGGGGAGTGGGAGAGGGAGAAGCAGGCCTCCCGCTGAGCCAAAGGCAGATGCTTAATGACTGAGCCACCCAGGTGCCCCAATAAATGAAATTAAAAAATACTCTATTCAGTAAGATGATAAGACTCAGTCTTTGTAATACATTTATATATGTATACTATTAAGTATGTAAGATAGTATATTAGCACATACTGTTAACTATACACAGAAAACTATCAGGAAAAGTCAACTCTAAAATACATTAAAATGTACATTATCTGAATTATGTGGTTATGGTTTATTCTTATATTCTTTTTCTTTTTTTGGTTATTTGCATCTTCCAATTGTTTTTTAATATGTATTTAAATTGTATAATAAATCTAGAAAAATGCTTATTAAAAATAAAATAAAATCCTGATAACTCTCCATTTCCTGTGAATTAAGTGATAACTCCCAGGAATGTCACTGCAGGCTTTCTGCAGTGTTCCCAGGCATGTGTTCCCAAACCGTGTTTTCAATTTTATTTCAATTTTATTGTTGACTATCTCCCTATGTAATGAAATCAGATCATGTCATCTCCCTAATTAAGACCTTTAGTGGTTTCCCATGACACTAGAGTTGAATTTGCCTCAACTCTTTATGTAGGCTGGGTGTCACCCAGCCTCACCTTGAGTGAATCTCCTGTTTTCACTGAGCAGCCCTCTTCTTTTTTAAAATTTTTTTATTGTTATGTTAATCTCCATACATTACATCATTAGTTTTTGATGTAGTGTTCCATGATTCATTGTTTGTGCATAACACCCAGTGCTCCATGCAGAACGTGCCCTCTTTAATACCCATCACCAGGCTAACCCATCCTTCCACACCCCTCCCCTCTAGAACCCTCAGTTTGTTTTTCAGAGTCCATTGTCTTTCATGGTTCATCTCCCCCTCCGATTTCCCTCTTTCATTCTTCCCCTCCTGCTATCTTCTTTTTTTTTTTTCTTAACATATAATGTATTATTTGTTTCAGAGGTACAGATCTGTGATTCAACAGTCTTGCACAATTCACAGTGCTCACCATAGCACATACCCTCCCCAATGTCTATCACCCAGCCACCCTGTCCCTCCCACCCCACCCCCCACTCCAGCAACCCTCAGTTTGTTTCCTGAGATTAAGAATTCCTCATATCAGTGAGGTCATATGATACATGTCTTTCTCTGATTGACTTATTTCGCTCAGCATAATACCCTCCAGTTCCATCCATGTCGTTGCAAATGGCAAGATTTCATTCCTTTTAATGGCTGCATAATATTCCATTGTATATATATACCACATCTTCTTTATCCATTCATCTGTTGATGGACATTTTGGCTCTTTCCACAGTTTGGCTATTGTGGACACTGGAGCAGCCCTCTTCTGATTATGCCTGTGGATGGGCTCTTTTCCCAGACTGGGCCTTGCTCTTGATCTCCTGGGTGCCACTAATTCTCAGCATGGCTCCCTCTGAGATGTCCTGACACCCAACCTCATGCTCCTTCACCCACCCTAGTCTCTTTCATCACCATCTGCTTTTTTCACTTAAGGCAGTTACTCAATGCAATCACTGCTGCACCTGTATTAGTATGTTGACAAGTATCTGTCTCCCTCATTAGACTTTCCTCCGTGAGGGCAGGGACCAGGCATCAGTTTTTCTTCACCACTGTCTAGATAGTGCTTAGAATAGTGCCTGGTCCATAACAGACACTTACACATTTATTGGCTTTATGAGTGAATGAACATGCTTTACTGCAGTCAAACATACACAGCACCTTTAGCATATACCATAACTACATGCCTGTATGTATTTACTCATTTTATTTCCCTAACTTTGCCTGTCAAACTCCTGTTTCTGCTTCAAAGTCTATTCAAATTCCATTTTCCCTGTTAAAGCCTTTTCTGAATGGTGGGAGGAATGTGTGGTCATTATTGAAACATAAAACTGAAAAAGATGAAACTTTTTTTGTGGTAAAGGGTGGTGGATTTAGAGAAGATAAAGAGTATTGTGAACATGCTGAACCTGAGACACCTGTAGGATGTGCACTCCATCAGAAGATGCAAAGCTCCTAGAATGTGGAGGACAAGTGTGTGTGTGGGGGGGAAGACTGGCTCAGGACTGCTGCATGGTGGAATTCGTGGCAGCCCCAGGGGTGCTGGGAATGGGTAAATGCTAGAAGAGAGAACAAGAAAACATGAGTTATGGACAAGGGTAAAAAGATCTTAAGCTACATGAAAGACAGGTGGGGAGCAAGACAAAAAAGTAAATTATTTGTCAATGCAATTGACAAACCAAGCAAGGGGAAGGAAGGAAGGAAGGAAGGAAGGAAGGAAGGAAGGAAGGAAGGAAAGACACAAATTACCAACATCGGAAATGAAACGAGGTATTACTAGAGAACATGAAGACATCAAAAGGATAATAAGGGAATATTACAAACAGCTCTACCTGCATAGATTTTGCACCTTAGGTAAAATGAACCAATTCCTCAAAAAAACAACAAACTATCCCAACTCACTCAATATGAAAAAGGTAATTTAAATAAACTACAACTATTAAGCAAATTGAGTTCATAATTAAGCTCCTGAGGAAAAAAAACCTCAGGCTCAGTTGTTTCACTGGATAATTCAACTAAATGTTTAAAGAAGAATTAACATTAATTCTACAGAATCCTCCCAGAAAATAGAAGAAAAGGGAACTGGTGTTACCATAATACTAAAACCAGAAAAAGTACAAAAGAGAAAATGATAGACCATTCTTCCTCATGAATACAGACATAAAATGCTTTAACAAAATGTTAGCAAGTAAAATTTAAAAGAATTGTACACTGTCACCAAGTAGGTTTTACTTCAGGGATGAAAAGATGGTTCAATATTCAAGAAGCAATCAATGTAAGCTACCTTTTTAATAGAAAAATCATGGTATCATATCACATGATCATAAAAAAATTTACAGAATTCAACACCCATTCATGATAAAAACTTTCAGAAAAATAGGAATAGCGGGGATTTCCCTTAACTTGATAAAGAACATGTGCAAAAGGCCTACAGCCAATATTATACTTGATGGTGAAATACTGAATGTTTTACATCTCAGGAAACAAGTCAAGGATATTTGTTCTCACCACTTTTATTTAACAAGGTGCTGGAAATTCCGTCCTGTGCAATAAGTAAAAAAGAAGGAAATAAAAAGCATACAGGTTAAAATGGAAGAAATAAATTACTGTCTCTGTTTGTAGCTGACATGTTTGTCTCTAGAAATGTCAAGGACTCTACAATAAAGCTTCCAGAACTAAAAAATTAATTTGTCATTGTCACAGGATATGAGATGTACATGAAAAGTCAATTGTATTTCTATATACTAGCAATGTACATATGGACACCAAAATTAAAAATATAATTTCTATTTACTCAAAAATGAAATTCTTAAAAATTTTACAAATTTTCTTCGTATAAATCTCAGAAAACATGTACAGGACTTGTATGAGAAATCAAATAACTTAAAATATGGAGAGACATAGTGAGTTCATGGAAGACTCAATGTAATATGAATGTCAGACTCCCCAGACTGATAACACAGGTTTAATGCAATTCCTCACAAAGTCCCAGCCAAGCATTTTCTAGATATAGACAAGATTATTCTAGACTTTATATGGAAAGTCAAAGGAACTAGTCTAGCTAAAACCATTTTGAAAAAGAAGAATAAGGTGGGAGAAACCATTCTACTCATTTTCAAAACTTACTATATAGTTACAGTAATCAAGACTGTGTGGTGTTGGTGGAGGGATGGATACCTTTGTCATTGCAACAGAGAACTCAGAGAAAGATCCATAGAGATATGCGCAGCTAAACTTTGACAAAGTAATAAAAGCAATTCAATGAAGGAAAGACAGCATTTAAAATTTTTTTTAAATTTTATTGTTATGTTAATCACCATACCTTACATCATTAGTTTTTTAAATTTTTTATTGTTATATTAATCACCATACATTACATCATTAGTTTTTGATGTAGTGTTCCATGATTCATTGTTTGCATATAAGACCCAGTGCTCCATGCAGTACATGACCTCTTTAATACCCATCAGCAGGCTAAGCCATCCCCCCACCCCCTCTCCCCTCTAGAACCCTCAGTTTGTTTCTCAGAGTCCATGGTCTCTCATGGTTTGTCTCCCTCTCCGATGTCCCCCCCTTCATTTTTCCCTTCCTGCTATCTTCTTCTTCTTCTTCTTCTTTTTTTTTTTTTTTTAACATATAATGTATTATTAGTTTCAGAGGTACAGGTCGTGATTTAGCATTTTTAATAAATACTGCGGAAAAATTTGGACATCTGTAGGCAAAAACATATACTTCACCTTATGTCTTACACTTGCACAAAAATTAACTCAAAGTGTATCACAGGCTTAAATGTAAACTGGTAAATTATTTTTTTAAAAAGATTTTATTTATTTATTTGACAGAGAGATAGAGAGAGAACACAAGTAGGCAGAAGGAAAAGGAGAAGCAGGCTCTCCGCTGAGCAGGGAGCTCAATGTGGGGCTCGATCCCAGGACCCTGGGATCATGACCTGAGCCAAAGACAGAGGCTTAACCGACCGAGCCACCCAGGCACCTCTAAACTGGAAAATTTTTAACGTATAGGAAATAAAAGAGAAAATCTTTATGAATCAGAGTTAGTTAAACAGTTACCAGATTTGATGCCAAAAAAGGTATGATCCATTAAAGAAGAAATGGATACGTTGGACTGAGTTTATCAAACTGAAAAGCCTTTGCTTTGTGAAAGACCCTGTTAAGAGTACGAAAAGATAAGTTAGCGATAAAATATTTGCAATGGCCAAATTGTTGAAGGAGCCAAGATGCCCTTCAATAGATGAATGGATAAAGAAGATATGGTATATATATACAATGGAATATTACTCAGCCATCAGAATGGATTAATACCCATCCTTTGTATCAACATGGATGGAACTGGAGGGGATTATGCTAAGTGAAATAAATCAAGCAGAGAAAGACAATTATCATATGGTTTCACTCATATGTGGAACATAAGGAATATGGCAGACTTTAGGAGAAGGAAGGGAAAAATGAAGTGGGGAAATTGGAGGGGGAGAAGAACCATGAGAGATTATGGACTCTGGGAAACAGACTGAGGGAGGAGGGTGGGGGGATAAGTTGACCTGGTGATGGGTATTAAGGACAGCACATATTACAATGAGCACTTGGGTGTTATTCGCAAACAATGAATCATGGAACACTACATCAAAAACTAATGAAGTACTTACTATATGGCGACTAACATAATAAAAAAAAAGAAAATATTCGCAAACCACACACCTCACAAAGGGCCAATATCTAGAATCCACAAAGACCTCTCAAAACTGAACAGTAAAAAAACCAAACAATCCAATTAAAAGATGGGCAAAAGATGGGAAATGATATTCCACTGGTGAGGATATACATGTGTCAAATGAGCACACGAAAAGATGTTCAACATCATTAACCATTAGGGAAATGAGAGTTAAAACCACAATGAAATATTACTACATACCTATCAGAATATCTAAAATAAAAGGAAGTCACAACACCAAATCCTGGCAAAGATGCAGAGAAATTGGAGCATTCATATTTCTGGCCAGAATACAATTATACAGGTTGGTGGATTTTTAAAAAAACTAAACATGCAGCTACCATATAATCTATCACTCACACTCCTGGGCATTTATCTTAGAGAAATGAAGACATATTCACACACAAAAAGGTGCATAAGAATGTTCATGGCACACTTGTTTGTCATAGCCACAAACTTGAAACAATCCAGATGTCTTTCATTGAATGCATGGTTAAACTGTGACACAGCAACACCGTAGAGAGTACTACTCAATAAGAAAAAGGAACAAATTGTTGATTCTTTCATCAATCTGCATGAATCTCAAGGGAATATGCTAAGTGAGAAAAGTCAATCTAAAAATGTTACATACTGTTTGGTATCTTGAAGTAACCAAATTACAGACATAGCAAACAGATTAGTGCTTGGTGCAGATTAAGGAGGTGGTATGTATGGGAGACAAGTGGGTGTGTGGCTATAAAATATCAACATGAGGTATACTTGCAGTAATGAAAATGTCCTGTATCTTGACTGTAACAATGTCAACATACTGGCTGTGATACTATATTATAGTTTGCAAGATATTGCTTTGTGGGAATCTGGATAAAGGGTACAGGGATCTCTTTATGTTACTTCTTACAACTGCATGTGAATCTACAAATATTTCCAAACAAAAATTTTATCAAAAAATAACATTTGAATCTTTTAACTTATTAAGGAAATGACCCTGAGCATTGACAGGGCAGAAATTTCGACAAAGTGATTTGGTCAATTTCTCTTGAGAAAATGAAACTAGATTGTACTTAAAACAGAATAATCAAGGAAGCCAAGTATTAGATTCACAAGGTGTTGTTGGCCAATTGGCAAACTAAATCCCACTTTTTTCCTGACAATTACAGGAAATCCTTCCCTTTCTTCACGTAAAGATTCCACCATAGTCCCTTTACCTCTCTGTAGCAGGAGAGGAATATAAAGATGTTATGGTAACTGTCTTTTTCATTTCCTCTCACTTATTGCCCATGCTTTCCATAAATCAAGAAAGGTGTAAAAAGGAGTTTGCAGGTTAATGGGGGAAGTGTTAAAGTGAATAAAAAGAATGGCAGTAGGAGCTGGGTTTTGGGATGGCATCTCAAAGAACACATAGTCAAAGCAAGAGACAGAGTGGTACTGAATAATTCACTATCATTCCAAGTGGGTATATTCAGTGCAGAGAAGTGTGCTGTGTGTGTGCTAGATATTCGTTGTTGGAGGAATGAGAGTTTTCTCGTAACAATAACAACAGTGACACCAACTATTGCTTTCTGAAGGAAGTCCTACTTTACACCAAACAGTGCTGCAGGCTAATCTTTCCAGAATAGCAAAGATAGCCAACGTGTTTTTAGAGTTTATTATGTACCGGGCTCCATTAAGGGCTTTACACTTATTCACTCTAATCTTTACAACATCATGAGGTAGGTATTATTACTATTTTTATTTTACAGAAGGAAACTGAGAGAGGGATTGTCACTTGTTGAAGGTGACTCCATTAGTAAGTGGTAGAGGTGAATTAACATAGGCAGCATTTTGGAGGTTCTAGAGGAGTCTTCTTCTCCTTTTAGTAGCCTATATATAATCTGATCCAATTTCAGTTAAGATTTTGTCTTTTGGATGGATTCAATTGTGGACTCCTACAGGTGGCTTTGTGTTTATCCAGTATTAGCATCAGCCTCTTCCTGCTTTAAGAACAGGGTCATTTCTCAGCAGCTGTCCTAAAAGCACACCTATTTAAATATATACTGATACACAGAGTTCTTTGTCTGAAGAAAAGGATATAAAAGTCAAAATACTTTTCCTGCCAGATATTAGGTTGATCAGCATGGAATATGTTGTGTTTTAAGACACAATTCAGATTGGTGAGTTATTTCCTCTCTCCTTCACATTTACCATCTCCCGGTTGCTGAATGCACACTTTTTCTTCTCACTTATAGGAAGTGTTTCCTGTGCAACTGCATCTCACTTTTGCAGCATCTCCCCCAAGACCACCTGCACTACTTCCTATCGTGTCCTCCTTCCTGAATGTGAGTCCCAGGTCTCCTAGAGTGGCATTCTTTTCACCTGAATGATTTCAATCAAAATTTTTGCAGAGGTTTCTGTGCAAAGGGCGAAGCTCCATTCCACAGAGGAAAAAAAAAAGTGTTCCTTGAACCCTTTTGCCCTACTTGGAAACTCACTGAGATCACTTTAATTGTCTGGATGACCCTGTGTGACAAAGGCGCAGGTGACATGTACTATCAAACTATTAGCTCCAATGTTTAATGTGTGTGTATAAATCTTTGCATTTCCCATCATTATGTTTATGACGAGAGGATCATGAGGTGGCGCCCTGGCAGACTTGCTTGCATTGTATTCTTCGGTTGCTGTATGGCCTTGATTCTATATGCACTTTATATTTTTTCTGCATCTGTTTGGGGTAAGTACATTTACATGCTAACCCGTTAGCAATGGGACGGCTTGTGGAAGCTACAAGAGCATGGGCAATGGGACCAGTATTTGCTATGGAATCTACCTGTACCACATCCTGATAGGCAGCACCAGCAGACTTTTGTCATTTCACCCTGCTGGTCTGGAAGGAGTTTGGTGATTGTTGAGCAAGTGCCGTGTGGCCTTTTAGACTGCTCATCTTGCTCCTTCCTCTTGCCACCTCACTTTGGATACTCTTGCCCCTAATTTTTACTCAGAGATGAATCAAATGGTCTGTCAGTGTTGGTCAGTGGAAATTAGCTACTTTCCACCATGAGACATAGCCTCAGGAAAATAAATATCCCTTTACTTCAAAATCACAAGGGAACGGGTCCCACCTATGTGGTAGGAAGGTAGTGGGCTCTGGGAGTTTAAGGCACTCTACTGGAAGACCTTGGGTGGCCTCTGGCCTCCCATCTTGCTCTTCAGACAATTTCTTGGAGGCTCATTTATTCCCGACTGTCATATATGTGTCAGCAGTGTTGGTTTGGACACAGCTCTAATGCTGAGAACATTTTAATAATAAAAAAAAAAGTTTCTTGGCCAGAATTAGTTTCTCAAATCCCTCTTCCAATTATTGAAAATAGTTTTGCTTTAACAAGCATACTTTCCCTCACAGTTCTGCTTCTCATTTGGCTTATCCTCCCATGAGGTCATAATTTTTTGTTTATGATATGGCAGTAGTTACCAAGATGGAAATGATTATGATATCACGGATGCCTAGCACTAAGCATGGGCAAGCGTGCAGGGTTGAACCAGGGAGCCACTGCATCCTTGGCCACAACCACTCACCCTCTTACCCACTCTACCTTTGTCCAGAAACCCCTCAGGCAAGTCATTCTGCCTTACTCAAGTTTATTCTTGTGGTTTGTCGGTTGTGGCCTTAAAAGTTTGGACAACAATCGCTGGACCAGCTGTTATCTGTTGTCTCATGGATTCTGGGATCTTCTTTGGGAATTAGATGAGGCCAGGCTTTCTGGGATACCTTTCAAGTAGGGAAGCTCTACAGCAGATGCACTCAGGGAAGGCAGCTGCAGGAAAGGGACGACTGTATACTTCACTGAGAACAGGAATGGAGCCTAACCATGTACTTGAATGAGTTGGAAAGAAAGGAGAACTGGGAAGGACAGGGAAAGGAAATTTCTGTATTTAAGATTAACCTTGCTGGGAAGCCCACAGAGGAAGAAAACTATGGCCACCAAAATTTCAAGTAATTAAACTTTCCAGGAGGTATCTTAACAAACTTAGCTTTTTGAATAATACTCCTTAAAAGAAAACAAAAGATGCAATTTTCACAATGTAATAACAAGCACAATATGATGTTTGCTGGTCTGTACAGTTTTTGAACTATATGTATTCCTACTTTGTGGATACCATTGTTGTGGGCAACTGAAAACCAAGCTAGGCTGCTATTCTCCTGCCCTGAGGATCTGTTGGTGTTGGTGTTGCTTCATTCTTAATCCTTCTCTGTAGTGAATGGAGCTGCTGGATGGCTCTGTTATTTCAGATGAGGGAGGACTTAAACCCCTTGGTGGGATTTCTATGTTCAGCCACCAAAGAGACCTGAAATCTCTGGGCCATCTAGTCTACACAAGAAACTCTGCTTTCATAGTGAGCCGGGACTTGCCTAGCACACCCTCAACACTTGTCTTGGCTATCCATGGCCTTCTGAATTTTTCATGGAAATACCCAACTTATTTCTCACCAACTTCAGTAGGATAAGAGCAGGGTTAGGAACCACTGTGGACAAACTTTGCTTTCCAGGTAAGTGGAAATTGGTGTGACTCTGTATGAATAGTTTGGGATGAGCAAATGCAAATCTACTGACCTCTGGGTCAGGGCTGGCTCAGGAGTTTGATGACTGTCCCTGATAGAAAGTTCTTTTAAACCATCTGATGAAGACGTATGGTAAAAGTTACACTGATTTTGCCCTCATGTAAGAAACACTTTGGAGAAAATAACAGCCCTGGCATGAGAAAATAATTTTGAGGCAGGAGAAAACTGAAACATTGTTCAAGGACTTGGCAGATCTGTTTTCTGTATTTTCCTGTTCGTATATGTTAGTTTAAGTAAGCTAGGGGTTAGGAATCTATCCTGTTGCCCTTGGGCTTGCTTTAATCAAGAGAGCACACAGTGTCTCAGCCTCGATGGAGCCTGTGTCCTATGTAATTGAGGAGTAACCACCATGAAGAATTCTTGGGGTGAAGGGTAGCAATATTGAGCTTGGGACCACTGCAGGGTTTTGTGGTTATACTTCTCATGTTAGGTTGTGCACTATAAATCTATAGATAAGACTCATTTGATAATAACTGTGGGGCCATATTAAAACATGGAGGTAGGCATTCACAGTGGATCAGCAGCAAGCATGGCTAATGGGACCCAGGTGTACCATTTGGGGAATGCTTTCGGGGAGGAGACTTTCCAGGGTTGAGCTACTTGGGTACATTTGTTGAGGGAGTCTGATGGCTGTTGTAATTTATATGCTTAGTGTCTTCCCGACTATTAATCTGTGATTAACAAATGGATTTGATTACCACGTCACAAAAACATTCCCTGAGTTGTTTTCACTTCCTATTCAGTGCTATGTGGAAAAGACCATCAATTCCTCTTCTAGGAGTTTGCAAATCAGAATTAGAAGTCAGCTGAGACAAGCATCAAGACCTGGATCCCTGAGGTCATGCTGAATTTTCTTCTGTGAGGTGGCAGGTTTTGAATACCTCTAAATGCAGTTAGACTAACATGTCTAATGGTCATAAAGTATTCAAGGACAATGATTTCAATTAGGAAATCAACACTGTAACTGCCAGCCTATCCTTCCCACAGGCATGCTAACAGGCAAGATGGCTGGCAATTGAGGAAAAGAGTTTCAAATGGCAGAAATGTAGTTTTGAAGCCATTCTAGATAATTGCTGCTGGAGAGTTGGAAGCTTTTGGTAGAAGCTTATTTCATGGGCAGATGCTACTATGGAGCCAGAAGGAATTTAGGTCTGCAAATTGGCCCTGTTCTAAAAGTGGTTGTTGTGGATGATTTCAGATTTAAGAATCCACTGCCAGGGCGCCTGGGTGGCTCAGTTGGTTGAGCGACTGCCTTCGGCTCAGGTCATGATCCTGGAGTCCCTGGATCGAGTCCTGCATCGGGCTCCCTGCTTGGCAGGGAGTCTGCTTCTCCCTCTGATCCTCCCCCCTCTCATGTACTCGCTCTCTCTCGTTCTCTCTCTCTCTCAAATAAATAAATAAAATTAAAAAAAAAAAAAAGAATCCACTGCCAGATTGGACAAAGCCTGTCAGAGTTTCAGATTTGTTACAGTCTCTCCTTACCATTGCTTAAGGAATAATTCAGCTAATTAGAGGTATGCTTCCATGAGATAAGTGTATTCAATTGTACTTTGTCTTTGGCCATAAGATGTCTATTTTCACTCCATTTTGATTGTCTCCTGGGATGCAGAGAAAGTCAATAAGTAAAACTAGTGTCTCTGTGAGGATACGTGGGTACGGCTTCTGTCCAGCAAACCCCTCCAGTATGGTGTGGAGGACCTGTGGCAGAGGACACAAAGAGAGATGGTAAAGGGTTTCTGGGATGATGTGTTGGAAAGGCATCCTATCACATCAACTTCTTTGAGTCAAAGAATTCTGACTTATGCATTAGTGTTTGTCTTAGAGGGAGATTGATTTACAGTGGAAATCCTGGGTAATAGTCTAGCCTTCATAAATCACTCAAAGATGAAACGGGGGCTTCTTAGATAGAAGGAGCATTGATAAAGGCAGAGGCAGGAAGAAGCAAGGATTCAGGTGGAACCTGTTTTGGTAGGAAGAATTGAATCTGAGAAGAATCAAAAGTCCAGATTCTCGTGGACCTGCTTCCCAGGCATTCCTAGGTCTTTCCTTCTAGCCCTTTTGTGGGCTTTGGAAACACAAATCCCCACACATCTTCCTCCCTTTGTTTGTAGCCTCAAGCCTCACAGCTTGTCCCTCCCTGGGCCCAGTGGATTCTCCTTCATGACGATCTTTGGACTCGAAACTCTCCGTCCAGGCCCGTTGCTCCTGCTGTGGATCAACACTCATTAGCACTGGACTCCCTCTCTTCAGAGCCTTTCCCTGCTCTTGCTACTTCAGTAGCTCCTGCAGCTGGTGTTTGCACATGTTAGTGCCAGCTACAACAATAACAGTGATAGCTAACACTGAGTGCTTGCTTCCTGCATGACAGGTACCATTCTTGGTGTTTTATAAATGTTAACCAGTTTATTTCTCCCAATAGCACACCATATGGTCTCATTCCCATTTTACAGATGAATAAACTGAGAGGTTTAACTCTCAGCTTGTATTGTAGTAAATTAGGATTTAAGGCCCAGGTGGTTTGGCTCCAGATTCTGCCCTCATAATTATTGAACTGTATTGAACCAAATTAGTCCTTCCATGTGGTGGCTATCCTACATCTTTTATGAGCACCTGAAACAAACTTCGTGGCTTCTTTGTCCAAAAACACATAGTGTATTGGTCTCAGGGAGACTGATCACAAACTAGAGTGAGGATCGTCAGGATGATGAAACCACTTTACATTGGTTTTACAGTTGGCAGGCTCCTCCCGTCACATCCTTCCCCAGATGGTCCCACTGCCCACTGCCCTGTGTAAGAATACTCAGCATCTACTGAGATCACTACTTCAAAGATCAGACTGGCCCCAGGTAGGTTACTTGCTTCCCTGAGGCCACACAACTGGAAAGCCCTGGAACCAACCTTGGAACTCAGCTCTTTCTCTTCTTCATTTTTCTTTCTCCAATTGAACAGAGATGGTGAATAGATTTTGTCTTAAATTCCACCCTGAATGATTGCCTGGGCTGCCTGGAATGTCCTATAGGGGAAAACTTTGAGACTGAGTCCAGTCTCAGTGGGAAGATATCCATAGTAGGTTACTGGCTTCTATCCTGTGCCCAGTGAGGGTGTAGTTGCCATCCTGTGTAAGGAGAATTTCTCTGAGTTCTCACTTTATGCTCTCTGTGGAAATCATAAAACAACATTGCGAGTAGCCTTTTTGATGTTTCTCTTCTCCGTCCAGAGAAGTTATCAGTCTACGGTGTGCTTCCTCCACGGTCCTGTTCAAGTTACCCCCGTGCTGACGTAGAGCCTTGGTGAATGGGCAGAACCCTTGTGAGAAGAAATCCGAGCATCTCTGGGGACTGTCGGTGTGGCCAGGCCATCAGCTGGACAAAGCACCTGCATAAGTTTTCATTCACTGTGGGTTCAGGTGAAAAACCGCGTGGTCATATACACCTATTGTCTACTTAACATGGTAGTTCAGTGTTTTAGAGGAAGGGGAAACAGGCCAGGGTTGATCAGTTCTTACACAGTGGGTTTAACTGCTCATATTGAGATTTAACATTTTTTAGTGCTTCCTTGATTTTTGCACTGCTTGAGGTCTCCCTTCTGAGCTAGAAAACAATGGACCTTTATTACGGTCATTTCTTACCATGGTCACAGATGAGGTAAGTGGCTGACCAAGAGCACACAGTGGTGCAGGTGTGAGGCACGGAACTCGCACAGCACACGGTGTAGATGGGGGCAGAAGAGTTCCTCTCTATTGCATTGCTTCTCAAGGAAAACTCCAGGAATCACTGCAAGGGCAGTAGATCAGCCATCTTCTATGAAAGCATCGTAACCCCAGAACGCTAATAAATGCGAATCTATGGCACACTCTTGAGCTATTGTGCATCCAAAAGCGATTATGGCAATTATGCCGGTAAATCTCAATTACTTCCACATTATCTGGCTCTGCTCCAAGACTACTTTCCTTCCCATCCCTCCCCTGTCATCTATTCTTTTCATATCCCGTCTCCATGGGGCTCCGACAAAATGTGGTAAAGCGTACAGATATGATATGTGGAACTGTCATTCCCCCCATAATTATCTCTCAATCAGACATCATTTTAGTAAGACTCTTGGTTTCTGAGACGTAGTTTGGTGAATCCCTCTAAATAGATCAATTTTTTTCCCCATTGTTCTGTTGAATCTGTGTAAGACCGTGCCTTACACAGCCATTGTCCTTCCAGGTCCCTTTTTTCCCTAAATTTTTTTAAGCTTCTCATTCTTTAAGTTTAAGGAAAGTAGCATTTTAAATATGTTTCATAGTTTGTAAATTTTAGTTTGTGTTCAAGCTGTGGAAGTTCTCATTCCAAACAGTTTGTTCTAGAAACAATTCTTCCCATCTTCTAGATAAACATATGCTAACCTTTTATTACCTCTTTACCCACTATTTATTTTCCTTAAATTGCTCCACAAGCATTAGGTTTTTATAGCATTCAAATTCTGCATAATCTCTTTCTCATTAATTATTCAACTTTTGTAGAGTTGAAAAATCAGTCATGACCTAAATTTAACAGGATATTTTAAGATCATTATTCTGTTGTCATTAACTCTTGTTACCCACCCACTCCCACTTTAAAAAACAAACATCTCTTTTTCTTTCCTGGAAAGCAAGCAGGGTGGGTAGATAGGGAGAAGTTTGGTGGGCAAGCTAACTTCAGCTTCCATGAGTGAATAGGTCCTCCAAATCTAGACTTCTAGGTAACTTTAAGGTTTCAAGCACTAACCAAGTTCAGCCATCCCATTTCCTGAGCATGCAGCATGCCAGGTGGTCTTCCCAGGCTGCCCAATCCAAGCCGGTCCCTTCCCACAGCCCTGCTCTCCCTTTGCATCTTGGCAGCTATTGGGCAAGGTGCTCACCCCTTTGCCTCAGCTGTATCAGACTGAAACAGGGATCACAGTAATACCAGCCTTAGGGTTGTCCTGAGCAAAATCACACAGAATATTTAGAACACATCTGGCACATGGCATGGGCTATAAAAATGTTTCCCATGATACTCTAACCTTATTGTCTTGTGTTTTATTTTCTCCTTAGCACTTACCACCATTTTATGTATTCTGTGTATATTCTTACTTTGCTTCTTTTCTGACCCACTAGAAGATAAATTCCATTAGGGTAGAGACCTTTGTCGTTCTGTTCACAGTTGAGTCAGTGGTACCTGGAACAGTACAAACATGTGACAGGTGCCCATGCATGGTTCAGGACATAACAGATACCACCATGCTGTGTAGAGGTCAGTGAAAAGACCAAGCAATCCTGAATGGGGTTCAGGTGGAGGCCAGAGAGATGCCATTTTGGAGCTTCCCATTTTCTCAGATGACTTCAGTACCAGAGATTTAATCTTCTTGGGCTGTCCAGCCTTTGAAGGACAGGGCTAGGGTTTGAGGTGACTTTTCAGAGTTAGTCGTGAACAAAAGGTTTGCATCTCCTTGAGTGTTAGGAGAATTGGGGAATCTGAGCCAAAGTCATGCAGGAGTTCACAGCTCAACAGTGAGAAGAACCAAAGGTGCAGCAGAGCAAGATCTCCAGAGAAAGTGATGTGCCACATGTCTGTTCAAGTCAGCATCGTGCCTGCCACACGGGTGGTGCTGCATTAGACAACATGGACAACACAAAGTTTAGAAAGTGACAGCCCTTTACTGGGAGTTACTTATGGCTGACTCTGGAGGAAATAAGATTAGTATCTGATAACTGAAATGCAGCTTAAGAAAAAAAAAACCTGTCACATATTTCTCTTAATTCCAATAAAACTCTGCACTCTCCTCCCAGAAAATGCATCTGTGAACATCAATACACAGTATCATCCAGGGTTTCAGGGCCTCAGAGATATCCTGAAAAATATCCAGGAACACCTTAAGGCCATGACCTTTCAGATAGGAATTGGTGATATAATGCAGGCCAGTAGGGGACAATCTACTTTAATTCACTTTCCAAAAATGTTGAACTCCCTTTTGAGTGTGAAGATGACATCGTATTGAAGCTGGTATTACTATGATCCCTGTTTCAGTCTGATACAGCTGAGGCAAAGGGGTGAGCACCTTGCCCAATAGCTGCCAAAGGGAGAGCAGGGCTGTGGGAAGGGACCGGCTTGGATTGGGCAGCCTGGGAAGACCCTCTGCAAACCTTGCTTGGCCTGGGCCCTGTGTATCTTCCACATAGAATGTCCACCTGATGGTCCCATCCACATCCTGGTTTTAAAATTCACTTATAAGCCAACCACTTCCAAATCTTTTTGTTCATCCTTGGCCTGTCCTTAGAGCCCTCTGTTTGCACATCTACCTGCCTTCTTGCCACATTGATTAGAATATCAAATAGGAATTTCAAAGTCAATATCCACAGCCTGTCTTGATTGCCACCACCCTTCCTCCCCTCTAGAATTCCCATTTCAGGAAATGAGACCACCACCCACTCAGTTCACTTAAGTAAAAACAATAGGCTTCCGTGATTCCTTCCGTCCCCACTCCCACACGTCCAGTCCGTTGACAAGCCCCATTTCCTCTGGCTGAAGTACACTGGAGCATCCTCTCCACCCATCCCCACTGCTGTCAGCCCTGCTCATCCTGTCTGGCCTGGACTGGCAACAGGTACCCACATGGTTTCCCTGTCTTTTTCTGGCTTTCTACAGTGCAGTTTCCACATAGCTGCCAGGGGGTCTTTTATAATCTTGATCAGACCACAGCACTGCCCTGGACAGTAGGCCTGCACTTTCTGCTAACAATGGATGTAGTTGGTCTGCTTTATTCTGGTTTTCCAAGCTCTGGCCTGCCCCCATCTCCCTGCGTGACCATAGATCTCTTTTCCTTTTCTTGGAATACAAGCTGGTCCCAACCATGGGTCCTCTGTGATGGCTATTCCTCTGGAATGCTCTTGCCATGACTGGGTCCTTCTGTCATCCAGGAGCCACATCCTGGGAGAGGTCTCTCTGAGAAAATAACCTAAGGGGACCACCCACTCTACAGCACCCTTTGCCTTTATGCTCTGCCCTGCATTTAACAGTGTCAAGCATGTTCTTGGTGGTTCTGTGCTTTGTTACTGTTTCTCTCCCCAAATGGCATCTATGACATGAGCAGAGAGATGATGATTTCCACCATAGTAGACAGATGTCTCCCCGAGGGGATGGCATAGCTGGGAGCCCGAGGCCTCTAAAGAACTAGCTTAGGCATACCCTAAGAGACAGACCTCATTTCTCTGGCTGAGGATGGGTAGTACTTGTCTTCTTTCTAGGTGCCTCCCTCACAGGGAGGGATGGCTGGTGGGGACCTCAGGTTCTAAACTGACCACAAGTGGGTCCAGGTGGGGAGGAAAAGCCAGACAGCATCTGCCTCCTCCCTTTAGTCCAGGCTTGCCCCTCCCTCCCCTAAAGTCTCCAAGATACAGATTCAGAGAGCCCCAGGAAAACCCCTCATGTCCCCAGTAAACTTTCATGACTAGGATTTTGTACTTTAGAGCTTTATTAGTCAACAGAGCACAGTGGTTACAAGTATTGATCTGGAGGTTGGACTCCCTGAGTTTGAAACTGGGCACTGTGTGTTTGTGTGTGTGTATGATGGGTAAGGAATTGAAAGGGAGGGGAAAGAGAGTGGGTAGCATAGAGAAGCAAAGACCTGGGACATTTGAGGAAGGATAAGCCTTGAGGGCGGCTCACTGTGGGGCTTTCGTAGACAGGGGGCTCTGGGCATCTGTGGGTAAGGACCTGGGAGGACACTACAGAGGAGCGGGGAAGAAAAAGAGGACAGCACAGACCCAATCGGGGCAGCTGCCCAGGGTCCTGCCCTGTACTACTGCCTCCAGTTTATATCCCTTACTCCCATCTTCATGACTCCAAAGTAAATCCTTACTTCTTTATTTCTACTGCTCTCAGATAGGCACTAGGATAGATGCTATAATCTCTCCCCCCCTTTTTCTGTATACTTCAGTCAATTTTATTTTATTTTATTTTATTTTTTTAAAATTTTTTTAAATTTTTTTTTAAAGATTTTATTTATTTATTTGACAGAGAAAGACACAGCGAGAGAGGGAACACAAACGGGGAGTGGGAGAGGGAGAAGCAGACTCCCTGCCGAGCAGGGAGCCCGATGCGGGACTCGATCCCGGGACTCCAGGATCATGACCTGAGCCGAAGGCAGTCGCTCAACCAACTGAGCCACCCAGGCGCCCCTTCAGTCAATTTTATTAATCATGTCTCTGGAATATAATTTATAGTGATTGACTCTGAGATATTATGAAATATGACATATTCTAATATCAGAAATGTTAAAAGGTGATATTATACAGAATGTGCCATTTAGAACCAATGAAATGGGATGGGTTTCAGAATAGAGACTCCTTGTGCTTCCCCTGGGCTGCACCTGTTTGCTTTGACCTGCCTTGTGAAGCCCAAAGGTACATACTGACATGGGCCACCAGTCATGGGACCATGGTGCTGTAGGTGCCTCGGACTGGTGTCCAGGGTCATGGGGTCCATAGACAGGGATGGGGTGGAAGGACCCAGAGTCATGATGGCTTTTTGCCCCAGTCAGCTCCTTAGAATTTCTGCTGAGTAGGGAAAGTTTCCAGGGGCTCCCAGATCATTTTAAGGAAGGTCAAGTTTACATCTCATCCTTCTGGCGTCTTCAAAAAGCAACTTCCAATCTACAAGGATTTCCTAGACAGTGTGTCCATCGCAAACTGACACCCAAATACAACTCAGTGTTCAAACTTGTCTGGAAGTAGGCTCTGTGTATGCAGTTTACAGTGACCATAAGATGTGCTGTCCCTGCAGGTCTGGTTGCCTTAGGCCCAGGATGTTTCAAAGGTTGGAGGTTACTTTGCCTTTAAACATTTCCCAATGAGCATAAGTTTCTTATTAGATACTTATGTATACTTATGCCATGCATTATAATTATTAAGAAGCTGTGTCCCACAAAAATCATAAAATGCTCAGGCTGAAGCCTGAGGACCAATTAATATTAGGACCAATTAAACTGTGACCAAGAAGAGAATATATATTGAAAGAACTTGGAGATTTTTATTTTTAATAAAGTTTTCATTTTAGAATAACTTTGGTTTTACAGAAAAGTTGCAAAGATAACCCACAGTAACTTCCTGTGGACCCTTCACCCATCTCCTTTCATGTTAATATCTCCAGTAATCATGGTACATTTGTCAAATCTAAGAAATTAACATTAGGAAATTACTATTAACTAAACTCTAGACTTTATTCAGATTTCACTTCTTTCCCATGAACTCCCTTTTCCTGGCCCAGAACTGCACTGAAGATGTCATGTTGATTGAGTCATCATGCCTCTGAGTTCTGGTCTGTGACAACTTCCCAGACTTTTTTTTTGGTGATTCTGACAGTTTTGAAGAGAACTGGTCAGGTATTTTCCAGAATGCCTTGAGGAAAGAATTGGAAGTTGCTTTTTGAAGATGCCAGATTTGAAAATAACTTAAGTAAATAATAATTTAATAAATAATAAATAATAAATAATAATTTAAGTAAAAAATTTACTTAAAATAATCTTAATATGCTTCAGAGTCTGAAAGGTTGACATTAGCTGCTCTAGATCTTTACTCATGGATTTCTTCAAACAGAGTTTTGGAAAAATGAAGCTACATAGCTATTTTTATCTTTTATAAGGTCAGCAATAGGTAAATGTCTCTGGGAAGACATAGAAAGGGGAAAAAACTGGGTTGGCTGGTTCATTGTGTTCTGTGATTTGTATGCATACATGCACAAAGGCACGTGGAGTCATGGTATCCTTAGTAACATTGCATATTTTCATAAAGGAGCCAATGGCAATGATTCTTGATTCTGAAAGTAATAAATACATTTTACTGCTGTGGAGCCCTTCATGATGAAGATGACATCGTATTGAAATTCTTCCCATGCTAGGACATTATTTACGTCTTTTTAAGTTGAAAAAGTTATTCTAGGGAATTCTTTCAATATTCCTCTTTTCCCCATTTTAATGAATTAAGTCGGCTTCTTAAAATAAAAGCTAGGGTAGTGAGTTATTTGTAACTCCCCCGGAAAAGCCAAGGCCCCAGTATTCCTTTATACACAAAAGTATGTGCCCACGTCTACCTGCACTGCTCATGTGTCCATGAGATGGTGGCTTTCCCCAGATTAGGACTTTCCTTTGGGTCTCCTACTCACTTTCAGCATCTAAGGATGGGGAGAGGGACTCACACTTTACCTCCCTATTCTCAAGGTTCATCACGAGTCCTCACCTAACCACATGCCCTTTAAACTATTAGTTTAGCATTGACTTCAAATATACACTGATGTTCACTGAGTTCCCAAAACCAAGTATTTATTGTCCCTCTGAAGAGTTGGATTTTCAAGCAAAAGAATAAAGAAGAATACCATCATGTCCCTACTGAGAATTTTCCAAGTTCCCCTCTATCCAAAATATATGTTTCCACAGGGAACCAATCAGTGACTCAATATTTAGTGCCCCTTAGATTCCTAATACAAGCCACTTTCTCTTCCAGCTAGGGAATTCTCCCTTGAAGGTTACAATTGCCATGTCTGTGCATAGCTGGATGCAGTTCCCTGTAGGCACTGCTGTGATCTGTTGGTCCTGGCTGTTATATCCCCTGAAGCTTTTGTTTATTCCATTAAACATACCTTGTGATGATGATGGAAAGTCCCACAGTTCTGAGTCATGGGACGATGGCTTTCTTTGATACTCCTGCTTAGGTGGGTGTTTTCTTGCATCGCAGACCTGGAAATGGATTGCTAATGCTTGCCCTTCAAAAACAGCCGACCAACTAGAAGATTATCAGTGTCTACCATTCTTTTGATAGGGGTTTGCCTGTGTTTCCATGTTAGATGCCTTGCTGCATTACGATGATTACAATTCTTCCTATTTCATTAAGGAGAATATGTGTCAATACCTCCAACCAGGCTCGATATCTTGTTTTTACCCTTTTGTGCTCAATACTGAATTTTACATTTGTGAAGGATCCTGCTTCCCCAGATACCTTCATGGGGTTACCTGTGCAAATAACCCCGCATGTTCATGGCTGCTCCTCTTTTCTTGATAAGCTCTGAGTTAGGGTGGAGACTCACCCTAGAGTAAATACACACTCAGGCTGCTGTATGGGATGTAATAGAGAATAACTAACCTGCTCTGGTCTTCCTCCCACCCATGTCTTTCAATTCCAATGGTTCTCTCATTATGTCCATCAGAAACTGGGAAGACATTCTCAACTTGTTCTTCTGTTATGCCTCCTTTTCCACATTGAATTCACCAAACTCCTACAGACATTTTGTCCCAATAGTTCTGTATCTTCCCAGCTCCATCCCCATTCCATTGAGTTTAATTTCAAACTTCTTCAATTCTAGCTTGATCCTATAACCATCCAACTCCTAGTTTTGTTCCCTTTGAAACTGTCCTTCATGCAGTTTCCAAGGTGATTCATCCTTCATTGGCTTCCCATGACTCATACAATGAAGTATTCACAAGACTGTGTGTGACTGCCTCTGTTTGCTTCTTGAGCCACATTTTGACACTCTCTACCTCCAACTTGTTACCCTTGAGCTGTGATATCCCCTAAGGTAGCCACCAACCACAGGTGGCTACCATGTCTCTGAAATGTCGTCAGTCCAAACTGAGATGTGCTATATACGTAAAATGCACACTGGGTTTTAAAGACTTGTTCTTAAAAAAAAAAAGACTAAGACTATGGACTCTGAGAAACAAACAGGATTCTAGAGGGGAGGGGGGTGAGGGGATGGGTTAGCCTGGTGATGGGTATTAAAGAGGGCACGTACTGAATGGAACACTGGGTGTTATATGCAAACAATTAATCATGGAACACTACATCAAAAACTAATGATTTAATGTATGATGATTAACATAATAAAAAATAAATAAATAAAAAAGTAAAAAAAAGAATGTGAACTGCCTTATTTGTAATTTTTATATTGGTTATGTGTTGAAATGCTAATAGTGTGGATATATGAGGTTAAATAAAATTTAAAGTTGATTTCACCTGTTTCTTCTTATTCTTTTAGTGTGGCTACTATAAAACTTAAAATTATATCTGTGGCTTGTATTTGTGATTTACATGAGATTTTTTTTTTTAAGATTTTTATTTATTTATTTATTTGAGAGAGAGAGAATGAGAGAGAGCACAGGAGAGGGGGGAGGGTCAGAGGCAGAAGCAGGCTCCCTGCCAAGCAGGGAGCCCGATGTGGGACTCGATCCCGGGACTCCAGGATCATGACCTGAGCCAAAGGCAGCCGCTCAACCAACTGAGCCACCCAGGCGCCCTACATGAGATTTTTGTTGGACAGTGCTGCCTTACACTGAACACATCATGCTGTCACATGATTTCATACATTTGTTCTTGATGTTCCCTCTGCTTGAAACATATCCCAATTCTTTATTTTTTGCCTAAAATTTTGTCATCTTTCAAGACTGAGTTAAGGGACCCCCATTTGAGTTCCAGAGTATACTTGTTTACCTTTATCATAGCATTTATAACAAAATACGTGTTACTATGCTTGTCTTTCCTGCTAACAGGAATAGGGACCATGTTTATTTAGTTTTAATCCCTAACACCTGCCACTTACACATAAAGGGCATGCAATAAATGTTGCAGAACTAAATTGTAAAATAAAGTTCTGAGTCTTGTGTGGGAATGGGACAGTATACTATCATTTTGAAGGACATAAAAGTTAAATATCTATGTAATTGAACTTTGTAATCATATTATCTCTAGCTTATAAATATATACTCACTGATATAAAAAATTAGTAAGAATTTATGATCCAGTGAATGGACTAAGATGTAGATCTCATTTATTCAATATATGCCAGACACTAGCGTTTACTGAGAATCAACATTGCATAGAAAGCATTTATTGGTGCATTTTATTGATTCTAAAATACTTCCACTTAGAGTAGGAGTCAGTTGTGTGGGCTGATCATTCTTTAAGATAATATTAATTTCATGATTATATCCATGTCAGAAACTGAGAAGTATGGTATAAATAAAAATAAAAAAAGAAGCATGGTATTTTGTTAAAAGTTCTAGACTCCTAGGGATTCTCAGGAATTTTTACAATGTTGGCCTTCCTGCCATTGAGTCTATGATGATGAATATTTGCTATTTTTCTGTGCATTCTTTCTGCCCTACCTTTGGATAAAAGCCCTCCAATTTCCCATGGGAAGCCAAGCTTCCCCCACCTTAGTCTTTATGGAGACACCTTCAGTTTGGGGAGATCATAACCTCAGACCTTTCTCATCATCACAGCCATCTACCTCATCACAATATTTAGTTCAGGGTAGGCATAAGGCCTAAGAGTGACCCATACATGTCTGACTCAGTCTCAAGCCATTGGAGAAGAGGCCCTTTCTTTTCAATAACATTGCTAACTATAAGGACCGTGGCAGCTTGGAGCTATCTTTGAGCCCCAGTGGGAGCCCATTAGTCATCTTTGTTGTTTATGCTGGTTTGAGTTGTGATTCTGTCACCTGCAGTCAAAAAAGGCATGTCTCCTTCAAGCATAAAGCACATCCTCTGATCCCTTGGAAATTGTGCTCCCTGGACTTGACCCCACCGAAAAGGTAGTGGGCAGCATGTAGAGAGCAGAGCAATTAAAATCTCAGGTTTGCAAACTTAGGCAGTTTCTTCATATCTGAGACTCAGTTTCCCTATCTTTAAACAAGGAGTAATCAAAGAACTTGCCTCACAGATTTTTCATAGGGATTCAATGAGCAAATACATATAAAACACTTAGCATCAGATTTGGCCCATAAATATTTAATAAATATGTTAGCCTTAGAGGTGATGATGATTGATGATGATGATGATGATGATGATGATGATGATGATGATGATATTGTAATTTCTCCTGGCAGTTTGTAGGACTTCTAAAGACCCCTGAATTTTGTGGTTCAAGATGGAAATTTCAAGAATCAGGAACTCTAATAGTTTTTTTGTCCCCAAGTCCCTCTTTGTGCTGTGTCTCACCAGTAGATGGTCCATCAGCACATAGATCTGGAAAGCATTTCATGGGTCAACAGCCAGATTGTTAAGAATATAATGTTAAGTGTTCCTACAATGATTCTGTATGCAAAATCCAAGCCCAGAGAAATACTTTTGTCATATGGACCATCCCTTGAAGATATTGTATTAATATCTCACAAGTGACAAATGGTTTCAGCCCCTGTAATCAAGAGTTTATTTAGATGCTGCAATATAGATTATTGAGACATAAAATCCAGTCATTCTTCTTTCACAGCAAACTACTCTAAAGAAAGCCCATTCTTTCCTGCCTATAGATGCTTGACAAATGTTTAACATCCTCTTTGGTTGTAAGCTTTTGGTAGTAGTGGGAGTTGGGTTATAGAGATACGAAGAACGGTTTTCATTTCAAAACTTTGATAATTAGACAACTATTGATTAACACAGTGCTTTTCATTCTAATGGAAGTCCAGTGACTATGATCAGGGGACTGTTTATCATAGGCTAATTGCTATCAAATGTGCCTTTTGAAGATAGAGAATTGCTACATCGTCCCAGCAGTCAGCAACCTAAACGAAAACGTCAGAAACCACTTAGGTTTAAGAAACAGCAACATCTTTTCCGAAGTTGCTAAACTACCTCTTTGTATTTATGTTATTCATCTTGATAACATTAAGCAGGAATTCAGACTTTTCAAGATTTTCATGTTTTTATCTTTTGAGTGATAGGAACATTCTAGAGTGTGGTGAAAATGTGTCTGCCGTATTTGGAAGGCTCCAAGAAGCTTTCCCTTTCACTTATCTCCCTGGGAAATGTCAGCTGGATTTCTTATGGCTCTGGGATCCTTCAATGTCCAACTGGGCAGCGGGTGGAATGTCCAGCACTGCCACGTCAAGCGGTTCTGTTCTTAATCCTGCAAGGCCAGAGTGCTGTGGAGACAGAAAAGTTAGCTCTGGAGGAGCCGCGATAGTATTTTATGTGGCTCTGGGTAGTCACTGATATTTTGAACTGGAATAAAGCTGAAAGAATCTTCTTCCCTAACCTCCTCATTCTTAGATAAGAAAACCAGGGCCCAGAGAGCACCCCCAGTTGCCAAGGCCACGCAATGGGTGCATAGCAGAGTTACATGGGAATGCAGGTCCCTCACTGTAGGGCCAGTGTGCTTCTCCCTTCCAGGTTTTAGGAACATTTCTTGATGGGCAGAAACAAAGGAAGAAGTAAAGAAATACACATAACTGAGTTAAGACTTTGGTAAAGAATAAAATGCATTTCTCAGAATGAGCAAAGGATAAAGCCATCATTTTCTCTTGAATCAGTAGGGATGTAATTTTTGGTGTATCATTCCATACTCTAGGACTGGAAAATGCATTTTCTTTCAGTGGAAATAGTATGCACATGTGCACTGGTGGTGGGTGGCATGGCATGAATCGCTAGGCTGGTACAGTTCAGGATATTTTTGTATGCAGGGTATGACTGGTTATCTTACTGCTGTGTACCTCATGGTAAAAGTAATTTATTATATTAGATTCTGTTTGCTGCATTTTTAAAATACACCTATTGAAAGAGAAATTACATTTGCTCAAGTTCTTAATTAAACTCCATGAAGAAAGTCTAGAACTAAAATGAGAATAAAATTATAGAATTTCTAAATTCTTAACACAGAGCAGTAGAGCAAATAGGAAATCTGCAAGAAGGTGAGCTCCTAGTTTCTGAGAGACGCGCAGCAATTTAGGGAAGAATGAATAAGAACAATTCTCCATAATTTCCATGAGCAGTGGATTTTAGAGTCCAGGTAAGTGATACTTTGTATTAGAAATTTAATGAACAACCCTGGTTTTTGAGAGTTTTTAAATCCTGAGTAGGGTACATGTGGCCAAGGGCAAATTGGGTGAAGCCCCAAAGAGAGGAGGCTGTTAAGCAAGCAAAAAGATGGTTGCTGTCTTAAGGTTGAGTCTTCCCTGTTTTTTGTTTGTTCCAAACCAGAACATTTTGCATCCTTATTGATTCAAAGTCATAACAACAGTGTTCCAAAAATACAATTTTCACTTTTATAGAGTATTGTCACACACATTATTTGCTTAATCCTTATAATAATTCTATAATGTAGGCAGTTTTCATCTTTTTTTACAGATTAAAAGCCAGATTCAAAGAAAAGTGCAGGATATAGAATCACAGACCTGGGTTGGAAACTGGCCCAGCTCATATTTTCTGGGCTGGTCAGGTCATTTGGTCTTTGGAAAGTTCAGTTCACTCATTTGGGAAATGGGTATTACAGTAACGCTCTTACCACAGGTGACCTAGGAGAAATAAATGAGACAATGTGCAGAGCAGTGAGCACAGCTCCTGGAACACAGTGAGCCCTCAGGCGGTGCCGCTACTACTCCCACTGTCATTTACAAAGGTCATGTGAGTAGCAAAGACGGCACCAGGTCCTCCAGGTCTAACGCTGTGCTCATTCCAACAAGACATATTCCCATGAACACCTCCTGGGTCACCTGTCCTGGGTTGTTGGAGGCTTCCATTCTCCTTCTTCCCTGTCTCCTGCATCATCTCTGAGAAAGGGCAGGCCTGTGACTTATCACATCCCTTTGGAATCTGTTGCACAAATAGCATGTGAAATACATCTTCAAGTGCAGCCAGAGTAGAGGGTTTTTTTGAATATGGGAGGTAGGTTTTAGGACTCAAGGTCCTTCCGTAAAGGATAGTGGGCTGAAAAACTCTTTTCCTTCTTTGGAGGTTTTTCAGGCACCTGCTGGGCTTGATGAGGAGAAGAACCCAGCTTGTTGGTCTCCACACCTCCCTGGAGGGGTCTGCTCCCAACCTTTCACCCAGATAGGACCTTCCTGGTGTCCCCGTGTGCCTCCACCCAGTGGGCTTGAGGAGGGGGTCAGGGATGTTTGCTGGCTGTCTCGCCCTGCCCTTGAGCACTCCTGGGGGATGGCATTCACTGTCCTGGACTCTGAGGCTGAGCGCAGGCATGTGAGTGGCAGGGGCCGTGAACATCACCTTGACATGTCTATGCAGACACAATTTTCAAACTTGTATCAGGATGGCACTCCAGCTGCCTATTTCCTTACAGATGAGAACAACTGACAGGGACACGTTAGGGGCTTAATGATCACATTTCCTTCGGGGACTTTAGGTTTCAAAAGGGATCAGTTCCAATTAGTATCGGAAGAGGAAGTTAGGGGAAACAAAGACAGTAAGAGCATGCACACTCCCCACCTGTCTGTCCCAGGAGGCTCCCCCAGCCCCTCTTTAGAGCATGCAATCCTAGAAATAAAGCACAACAGAAACCCCAAAAGCCTCATCCTTGTATCGATCACTTGAGATTTCTGTTAGGGTAGCATTTCAGCTTTTCTGGGTGTGTTTCCGATCTTTCCTTTCTACTGGGCAGGGGGTGGCCTGTGCCCATGTATCTCTGTCTGTCTTTCCCATGACAATCAGCTCTGTGACTGGGTGCAATTTGCACAAGTTGCCCTCCTTCCTCAACATTTAGAGAGATTAAAACCAGGTCATGTGAGGTGCGGGGATTTAAATCCACTTGCATAAAACCAGTGAAATCCCTGAAGTATGGGGGATGGCGGTACCAAGCAAGAATTACAGGAAGTGGAGGGAGTTGAGCCTTGTTCCTCCAGAAGCAACTCGGTCTGTCCAAGTCACTTTGAACAATTGTGTGGACAGCTTTGGTCAAGTGTGCTCTTATCATCATTTATTCCAGACAAAATTGAATTTTTAAAAAACGCAAACCTTGTTGTTTGTGTGGCTTCTGTGAAAGACACTCAGAAGTATGTCATGCAAATTGAAACAAAGCCTTTTAAAGAAGTTACAGATTTTGAAAATTAAATTTCTATGTAATTCTAAAATTTGAATTACTGCATTTGTGGCAGTCTATGACAACCCTGGGAATTGTAGTTGGGTTGTTCTCAGATGTTATTTCATGCCTTCAAATCTCTATGTGGGATGACAATAGCCAAACTGTGGAAAGAGCCAAGATGTCCATCGACAGATGAATGGATAAAGAAGTTGTGGTATATATATATATATATATATATATATATATATATATATACACAATGGAATATTATGCAGCCATCAAAAGGAATGAGATCTTGCCATTTACAACGACGTCGATGGAACTGGAGGGTATTATGCTGAGCAAAATAAGTCAAACAGAGAAAGACATGTATCATATGACCTCACTGATATGAGGAATTCTTAATCTCAGGAAACAAACTGAGGGTTGCTGGAGTGTGGGGGGGTGGGAGGGATGGGGTGACTGGGTGATAGACACTGGGGAGGGTATGTGCTCTGGTAAGCGCTGTGAATTGTGCAAGACTGTTGAATCTCAGATCTGTACCTATGAAACAAATAATGCAATGTATGTTAAGAAAAAAAAAAAGAAGATAGCAGGAGGGGAAGAATGAAGGGGGGGAAATCAGAGGGGGAGATGAACCATGAGAGATGATGGACTCTGAAAAACAAACTGAGGGTTATCGAGGGGAGGGGCGTGGGGGGATGGGTTAGCCTGGTGATGGGTATTAAAGAGGGCACGTTCTGCATGGAGCACTGGGTGTTATGCACAAACAATGAATCATGGAACACTACATCTAAAACTAATGATGTAATGTATGGGGATTAACATAACAATAAAAAAACAACAAAAAAGATCTCTATGTGGGATGAGATGCAGTGGAGGCCAAAAAAAAAAAAAAAAAATACAGCTTACAGGTTTCCCTTTTCCTCCCCACCCCATTCTCATACCCAACTCCTGAAGGATTGCGGAGCCATGGCAGGCCCTCCTGAGTCTGGGAGGCTCTGATGGTGTGGGGGCAGCGGTGTCTGTTGCTTGACATCTATCTGTCTATTCCTTTCCCTCCCACTAGATCCCAAGTCCATGAGGGCAGCTTTGAATGCCCAGTTCTCAACATGATGCCCGGCCTATAGTTGGTGTTCAGTAAATGGTCATGGAAGGTAGAAAGGAGGGACATTTGATGGAAATGACAGATGGTATTGTCAAGTATGGAAAATGTCCAAAGAATCCCAGAGGAGATGGTGCCTGGTGCTTGAGAGCAAGTCAAAAGGCATTCTAGGCAAAGTAAGTAACATGTGAAGGAGCGGGAATGTGGGTGATCTGCAAGACTGGAGTATGCAGTCCAAGGGCAAAATAGTGGGTGATGAGCTGTGCACATATGCAGCAGCCCGGAAAATGAAGGATCCTATATAGCGGGCTGAGAATGTGGACCTCATGCTGTAGCAGAGTTGTAGGCACTTTCAATGCTCTCAGGTTCATGTTTCAGTTCAATCACTCCCAGGTCAGTGAGGGGAAGGAGACCAGGGCAGAGGCTGATGTAGCAGGTATATAAAGTATTGTCCAGGAACATGTGGAAGGGACTGTAACTAAAAGAAAAGAGAGGAACCAGAGGTGAGCAACTTGATTGTATTAGCAGAGGTGTGAGGAGATAAGGGAAACTCAGGGTTCAGGTTTGAAAGAAGAGATGGGTGCTAGGGCTCCTCATGGGGGTGATGAGGTTAAGAGTAGCATATGTGAGGTAAGGGGTCAGGGGAAACTGAGAGTTTCTGGGTCACTTGAGGTGTCTGTGGGAATCCAGTGGTTCCTGGATATATGGGTGTGAAGCTCAGGAGAAAGACATGAGCTTGAGGTGGAGGAGTTAGGTGATGCACTGGGGTAAGCCCAGACTGAGGGAAGAGTAAGAGGCATCTGAGGGAGGAGGCAAGGAAATGTGGAAGGACCTCCAGGATGGTGAGAGCAGGGCAGTCACAGGATGGGAGGACGGGCTAGAGCCCTGTGTGGTAGGTAGACCAGAAACCTTGCAGAGAGTAGCCATGTCCCTGTAAGTGAAGTAGGGATGATGAAATGATAGAGAAGTATGTTCAGGGAAATTTGGTTTTGGTTTTGAGATGGGAGATGTTTATTGGTATATCTGAGCAGGAAAATTGGAGTCAGGCTGCTTGGGTCCTGGGCAACAGAGTTGTGTTTGATTTCATGCAGGTTAAACAACCCTGAGCCTCATTTTCTTTATCTCTAAGTGGGCATTAAAGTAGAATGACTTTAAGATTTAATGAGGGAAATGTACACAAAGTGCTGACTTGAAAACTGGCGTATAGTAAATTTTCAATCAGTGTTCATTGTCATCAAGGTTATAATTGTTAAGTTAATGTTTTTGTGTGGAGGGGAAGCTTTGGTGGTGAATGAGAGGTTGAAGGCCAGCTGGGAAAGGAGGCTGCTGAAGGAGCATGGCCCCTTGTGGGGTGGGAGTGACATGCTTGGCACAGGTACAGCAGTTAGTTTTGGCAAATGTGGACATCTCATCTTCAGAGACATGAGAAGAAGAGGAAGATGGGAGAAGTGCCAAGTCTCCCAAAGTTTCCTTTCTTCTGTCCCACAGCTTACTTTTAACCTCCTTCCTCCACAAACCCTTTGTGATACAGTGGAAAGGGAGAATTTTGATGAGCATCCTGGCACCAAAATAACTTCTGGTATTCTTAGGACTACATCTGGGCATGAGTGGGGTGTGCATTTATTTGTGTGCATGCAGGGGTGTGTATATGAGCCAAAGGCTATGAGGACAAGGGGAGAGTGAGCAAAGCCATTGAATTTTCCACATATATTCTGCATTCCTTTTCATTTTCCTCCCAGACTGTAGGAAGATCATTCATGCTTTGGCATAAGTATCCCTTTGCCTCAGAGGGATTATGACTCACTGGAGCTGCAAGTCAGGTGTTTTCTTGACCTTTCCTGAGCCACGCCTGGCTGTGACTGATGCTCGGTGGCCTGTGGGCTCTATTCAGGAGCACAGACATCACTGGGTGAGCCGTTTCTCCATTTTTCTTTCCATCAGGGTTGGCATGTCTACCACATGTGTGATTCAGAAAGCAAAATCCTTTTCTCTGTAAACAGCCTGACATGTGGCACATATTTACACAAAGAATTCACACAAAGCATGGGAAGAGAAGACTTTTGGTTCTGCATTTAAATTGCTTTTCTTATGTTGTAGGCATGTGACCTCATGCATCCATTTTTATTTTTAGAAGGTGATTTCACGTTTGCAATATCCTTTTGCATTGGCTGCAATTGTAATGAAACAGTTCTATGTTTGCATAGGAAGAGGTGGATGATTCTTACAATAAAGTGAGGAGAGAGGGACAAATGGTCTGTGGTCATGAGGGAACACCACAGCTAGCTCTGCCTTTGTGCTCCTCCCATCCCCAGTGCGGTGGCCCATGTGAGCTTGACTCTTAAGTTCATTTCCCTCCATTGCCTACTTTCTCTATTTTCTTGCTAGTTTCAAGTTGTCAATAGCAGGTCCAAAATTCATCTCAGAAGTCCTTTAAAAAAAAGATGTGGGCGTGAACTGCCCATTTCATCTTAGGCTTTTCAATGGCAAAAATGCATGTGAGGGGTACAGTCCTAGTGCCAACCTGTTTGACTCTTTCAATCTTCAGAATTCATTAAAAATTTAAAAATAACATAAAGAAGAATGCTTATGGTAAAAGTCTGTTAAGCGTTGATGTTTGTTCAAGCCAGGAAGGGCTTTCCCAAGAATAACAGAGCAGGCTTATAGCAGAGTAGAGAAATCCAATGGAAGTTGTTACTTTTGGCATTCCAGTTAATCTTTTATACATGAGTCTGAGGGTGAAGGTTCTGGGTTGCTTTCTGTTCTGAAGAACAGACACGCTGTACTGGGACCTGTGTTTTTACTATTGTGCTTTTTTATATGGGAAACGAGGATGCCATGTTGACTGTTAAGCCTGTAAAATACTAAACTGTGATATCTTGAAGGTGGGGAGTTTAACTTTTCTTTATCCCTTGGGGGAAATTCTACAATTTGTGATGATTTATATATCTGGGGTCTTAAGTGCTGCATATAAAAAATCCTGCCCACTCTGAAACTCATCTGTAGCCCCAAAGGTGTGGCCCAGAAGTGGGAGAGCGTGTGGCCAGCTGCAGGCTTAATCCCCCAAGGCACCCTAAGCAGGTGGTTTGAATTCTACTGACAGGTGTTATCTACTTCCTGTGTCAAGGACGGCAGGCTTTCTCCTTCTTGCACAGATACTGGAACCAAAATATTTCTTTTTAAGGAAAACTTTTGAAGCCAAGCGGATTTATTTCTGTCACAATCTGGAGGCTAATTCCCTGTGTGATGTTTGTTACAGCCTTAATTACACAATATCAAAAGTGCTAGCTCTGCACCTCACAATGTGCCTGTGGAATCACTTGATTTACTTTGGCTCAGCTCTTCTTGCTTGCTCAGTAATCTGAATCTTGGCAAAGAAAGGAGGGCCAGAGTCCAAGCCCGTATGACTTGGAGTTTGCAACACAAGGATATAGGGATGTGTGTGTGTGTGTGTGTGTGTGTGTGCCTGCCCACTAATGCCTTTCAAACAGCTCTAGAAATTGGGATAGAAAAATGTTTACTTTGTATATCTTGGGGAAAAATGGGAGGGGACAAGATGATGAATGACCAGGTATCTCCACTGCTTGCAAAGGGTGCTTTGCTAAGCCTCAGCTAGAGTGACTCTTGAAGTGCAGCAGGATCTGCCCAGGTTGCAGGTCTGAGCCAGCCCAGAGAGGGAGGACCAAGGGGTCCAAGGAGAGAGCAGGATCAACACCCTCTGGTGTCCTCCTTCACTCCTGTCATCAGCTCTTTGAAACTCTTACCAGTCACCTGCTGAGCTCTGGCATGTTTGACACTGATAGGAACACAATTACCACCCAACCTAGAGTGGTTTCTTGAGAGCACCTGATAAGGGCCACTGGATTCCAGAAGATGACAGGCAACCTCAGACACATTCTGAGGACATGCTCACTCCCTGGGGTGGAATGTGAGAGATGGTCATTCAGACCTGTCATTCTTCTTTTTTTTTTTTTTTTAATTCCAGTATAGTTAATGTACAGTGTTATATTAGTTTCAGGTGTACAATACAGTGATTCAAAAATTCTACATATTACTCAGTCCTCATCATGATAAATGTACTCTTCAATCCACATCACCTATTTCATCCATTCCCCCTACCTACCTCCCCTCCAGTAACCATCAGTTTGTTCTCTATAGTTACGAGTCTTTTTTTGTCTCTTCTTCTCTTTGTTTGTTTTGTTTCTTTAATTCCACATATGAGTGAAATCATGTGGTATTTGTTTTTCTCTGAGTGACTTATTCTACTTAGTACTGTACCTTCTAGATCCATCCATGTTGTTGCAAATGGTCAGATTTCATTATTTTTATGGTGGAGTAATATTCCATTGGAGTAATATATACACATATACCACATCTTCTTTATCCATTCATCAGTCAATGGACACTGGACACTTGGGCTGTTTCCATAATTTGGCTATTGAAAATACTGCTGCTATAACCATAGAGGTGCATATATCTTTCAAATTAGTGTTTTCATATTCTTTAGGTAAATACCTAGAAGTGAAGCTACTGGATTATATTGTAGTTCTATTATTAATTTTCTGAGGAAACTCCATCCTGTTTTCCACAGGGGTTGTACCAGTTTGCATTCCCATTAACAGTGCAAGAGGATTCCTTTTTCTCCATATCTTCACCAACACTTGTTGTTTCTTGTGTTTTTGATTTTAGACATTCTGACAGGTGTTAGGTAATATCTCATTGTGGTTTTGATTTGCATTTCCCTGATGATGAGTGATGTTGAGCATCTTTTCATGTGTCTGTTGGCCATTTGAATGTCTTCTTTGGAGAAATGTCTGTTCATGTCGTCTGCCCATTTTTTAATTGGGGAATTTGTTTTTTGAGGGTGTTGAGTTGATTTAGTTCTTTATATATTTTGGATACTAATCCTTTATCATATGTGTCACTTGCAAATATCTTCTCTCATTCCATAGTTTGCCTTTTACTTTTGTTGACTGCTTCCTTCACTGTGCAGAACATTTTTAATTTAATGAGTTCCCAATGGTTTATTTTTGCTTTTGTTTCCCTTGCCTCAGAAGACATACCTAGAAAGAAGTTGCTATGGCCAGTGTTTAAGAGGTTACTGCCCATGTTCTCATCTAGGATTTTTATGGTTTCAAGTCTCACATTTAGGTCTTTAATACATTTTGAGTTTATTTTTGGGTATTATGTAAGAAAGTGGTCCAGTTTCATTCTTTTGCATGTAGCTGACCAGTTTTCTCAAAACCATTTGTTGAAGAGACTGTCTTTTTCCCATTGGATATTCTTTCCTGTTTTGCCAAAGATTAATTGACTGTATAATTGTGGGTTTATTTCTAAGTTTTCTCCTCTGTTCCATTGATCTATGCATGTATGTACTTTTGTGCCAGTACCATACTATTTTGATTACTATAGTTGTAGTATAACTTGAAATCTGGAATTTTTATATCTCCAGCTTTGTTTTTCTTTTCAAGATTGATTTATCTATTCAGGGTCTTTTGTGATTCCATGTAAATTTTAGGATTGCTTGTTCTAGTTCTGTGAAAAATGCTATTGGTATTTTGATAGAGGTTGAGTTAAATGTGTAGATTGCTTTGGGTAGCATAGACATTTTAACAAATTTGTTCTTCCAATCCATGCGCATGGAATGTCTTTCCATTTCTTTGTGTCATCTTCGGTTTCTTTCATCAATGTTTTATAATTTTCAGAGTACAGGGTTTCACCTCTTTGGTTAGGTTTACCTCTAGGCATCTTATTATTTTTGGTGCAATTGTAAATGGGATTGTTTTCTTAATTTCTCTTTCTGGTGTTTCATTATTAGAGATATAGGCTATATGTTTCTAGGAATTTATCCATTTCTTCTAAGTTATCTAATTTGTTGGCATATAGTTTTTCATAATATTCTCTTACAGTTGTTTGTATTTCTGTGGTGTTGGTTGTTATTTCTCCTCTTTCATTTGTGATTTGGTTTATTTGAATCCCCCCCCCCCTCTGGCTTTCTTTTTTTTTTAAGAGGTTTATCAATTTTGTTGATTTTTTCAAAGAACCAGCTCCTGGTTTCATTGATCTGTTCTATTGTTTTCTTTTTAAGTTTCTGTATCATTTATTTCTGATCTAATCTTTATTATTTCCTTCTTTCTGATGGTTTGGGATTTTGTTGGTTCTTTTTCTAGCTCCTTTAGGGATAAGGTTAGGTTTTTTATTTGAGGTTTTTATTACTTCTTGAGGTAGACCTGTATTGCTATAAAATTCCCTCTTAGAACTGCTTTTGTTTAATCCCAAAGATTTTGGACTGTTGTGTTTTCATTTTTGTTTGTTTCCATGTACTTTTTAAATTTCTTATTTGATTTCTTGGTTGACCCATTCATTGTTTAATAGCATGTTATTTAACCTTCATGTATTTGTAGTGTTTCCAAATTTTTTCTTGTGGTTGATTTCTAGTTTCATGGTGTTGTGGTCAGAAAAGATGATTGGTATGATTTACATCTTTTTGTATTTTTTGAGGCCTGTTCTGAGACCTAATATGTGATCTATTCTGGGGAATGTCCTGTGTGCACTTGAAAAGAATGTGTATTCTGGGGCGCCTGGGTGGCTCAGTTGGTTAAGCGACTGCCTTCGGCTCAGGTCATGATCCTGGAGTCCCTGGATCGAGTCCCGCATCAGGCTCCCTGCTTGGCAGGGAGTCTGCTTCTCCCTCTGACCCTCCCCCCTCTCATGTGCTCTCTCTCATTCTCTTTCTCTCAAATAAATAAAAAATCTTTTTTAAAAAAAGAATGTGTATTCTGCTTTTTTAGGATGGAATATACTGAATATAACTGTTAAATCCATCTGGTCCAATGTGTCATTCAAGATCACTCTTTCCTTGTTGATTTTCTGTTTGGATGATCTGTCCATTGATGTAAGTGAGGTGTTAGAGTCCCCTGCTGTTATTTTATTACTATCATTTAGTTCCTTTGTATATGTTATTAACTGTTTTATGTATTTGGGTGCTCCCATGTTGGGTGCATAAATATTTACAGTTGTTATATCTTCTTGTTGGATTATCCCCTTTACTATTACATAGTCAGACCTGGCATTCTTTTTTTTTTTTTTTAATTTTATTTATTTATTTGAGACAGAGAGAATGAGAGACAGAGAGCATGAGAGGGAGGAGGGTCAGAGGGAGAAGCAGACTCCCTGCCGAGCAGGGAGCCCGATGCGGGACTCGATCCCGGGACTCCAGGATCATGACCTGAGCCGAAGGCAGTCGCTTAACCAACTGAGCCACCCAGGCGCCCCTAGACCTGGCATTCTTAAGGTCAGTGATGCAGCTAGACTTGGGCTGAACAATAAAGATATTTGATGAAGAGTTGATATATGTGAGCATTATAAGGGGCTTTTCAAGTTATCCATTCAAGTTATCCAAAAATTTTATTATCTGGACTCTTTGTACATTCCAAAATATATTTGAGGGAACCAAACTTCCAAAGAACTGAGGTTTGGCGCCAAATTATTAAAAGACAAAAATATATAGGGATTTTAGAAGGCCATTCAGAAGGTGGTCTTGTAGCAACTGATTTTATAAAGTGCTTTGGACCAGAAAGAAATAAGCATACAGCAATCCCAACAACAAATTCGTTGCTTCAAATAATTTATGATTTCCATACCTATTTCTAAAATATATCCAAAGACAAGAAAAAAGTTTCTCTAGCAAGATGACTGGATCAGAAAGATTTTTAAAACATGTGTGGGTAAACAGATTCACTAAAATCAAAGCATAAAATGAATAATAAAATTATTACTTGTATTCTGCTTTAAAGTTTAAAAATTATTTAACGTGCAGATCGACTTATGTACAACAATCAAAATTGAATGATAGGTAAACTTCTCTTCCTTCCTGTAGCAATTTTTGATGGTGCTTATTTTTTAATTATTAGAGTAACATACACTATTGAAAGCTTAGGAAAAGAAACATAAAAAATAAATTCAAAATCATCTTATGATTTTAAAAAAATATATCATTATTAACATTTGGTGATATTTACTTCTATTTACACACATACACACATTTTATTTGTCCTGTATCTCTCAGTGTGCCCATACTAAAGCATGACCAACTGTGTGTATGTATGTGTGTGTGTGTGTGTGTGTGTAATTAAAATATAGGAATCATGCTGTTCTGCATCATGTTTTTTTCTCCATTTACATCATGGTATAAGCATATATCCATGTCAATAGAAATTATTTACAAATCATGAATGGGAGGTGGGGGAGGAGCTCAGGACTTTGATTTCATAATCAAATAAAGTCCAAGCTCTAACCTTTCAGCTGCTAGTTACATTCTCTTCCATTACAGTGCTCCTGTAAAATGGTATATTGTATAATAAGACCTTTCTCATATGGTGCTTGTAAAGATTCACTGTGTTAATAGGTAGAAAAGATATGCCATATGTACTATGTGCTTCATATGTGCAAGCTACTGTTGTAGATTTTACATAGCTGCATAATACTCCATCATATTGAATGTGCCATAATTTTCTTTTTCATTCTTCAAATTTTCTTTCTGTTCCTGTTATTTTTCACTTAACATTTTTCAGCACACTCATACTTAAAACCCTATGGATACCTCTGTTTTCTTTATTGACCTAGAATGGATTCTTGGAAGTGCAATTGATGCATCAAAACATAAGAATATTTATGGGCTCTGCATTTTTATAAACAGTCTTGCAGAGCGTTTCCCCTTTCATAATAATGGTGTCACTATGCTGTGATGGAAACTATCTTATAGCATAATTTTGTGGATATAAACCTGCAGGAATAGAGCTGGTGTCTGAGGTGGCATTGTATTGCTAGACGTAGGATCATGCTGAGCACTAAGCGTGTTGATCCCAACCATTCAAATTCCCAAGTCATTCAGCATGTTGATCCCAACCATTCAAATTCCCAAGTCATTCTAAGTAGAATGGTTTCAATGTTCTGGAAGAAGTTTATTTCCAGAACTGATAGAAATAGGTTTATTCAGAAATAGCCTTGGTTATTAATGGCCTCTTTGCCCCTCAGATACCCCACTCCGATTCCCTCTGTGTACTTCTCCCTCTTTGCCATTCCCTTAGCCCTTTGCTTCCCTCCCTTTGGCTCACTCCCACCTGTTCTCTTCCCTTCTGCTGGAGCGCAGACTCCTGCTTTGTCCCACACAATAGCCAGAACGAGGTATTCTCCATTTCGGCTCTTTCCTGCTGCCACATGCCCTGTGCTCAATGAGCACATGTGGCCAATGGCTGCCCCTCACAGTGCTGCACAAAGCTGCAGTAGGGGTCCAGTGGGCAGCCCGGGGGTGTGGGCAGTCCCAAGGGGCTTCAAATACTGCCTCCCCAGATTCAGTCCTTTCCCAGCACCCTCAGCTTCCCTCATGATGTTTATGACAATTTAAATCAATAATTTATCCAGGCGCCTGGGTAGCTCAGTTGGTTAAGTGACTCCCTTTGGCTCAGGTCATGATCCTGGAGTCCCAGGATCGAGTCCCGCATCGGGCTCCCTGCTCGGCAGGGAGTCTGCTTCTCCCTCTGACCCTCCCCCCTCTTGTTTCTCTCTCTCATTCTCTATCAAATACATAAATAAAATCTTTAAAAAAGTAAATCAATTACTTATCAACACTTTTTTTTTTTTTTTTAGTTCTCTAGAATTTAAGCTCCCCAGGCACAGGATTGTATTCATTTTATTTTGTGGTTGTGTCTCTGCATCTCACCTAGTAGCAAATACACAGTAAATTCTCCAAGTTTAGGGAAGAAAAGGAGTGAGGGAGGGAGAAAGGAGAACAGAGGAAGGGGAAATGGAAGGGAGGGAGGTGGAGGGATGGGGGAGAATGGGAGGGAGGTAGGGGAGGAGGGGAGGAGAGGTGCAGGAAGGGAGAGAGGTGGGGAAGGCCTGGAGGAGAGAAGGTTGGAGGGAGGGAGGAAAAAGGGATAGGGGAAGTAGGGAGCAAAGGAAAAGGGAAAGAGGAAAGAAGAGGGGAGAAAAAAGGGGAGCAGAGGACATGTGGAGACAGGCAAACTTGCTGCATTTTGCTCAGGGAATGTGACATTTCCTCATGGTTTCATAGTTGTGGCTGCTGATGTGGGCAGAGGGTGACTGTCACGTGGTCAGGGCGGAAGGAACAGATTTCCAGCTTGCTTCCTTTCCAGCTTCCTAAGGAGCTAAAATCTGAACTGAAGGAAGAAACTGGAGAGATTGGGTTAGATTGGAATCTATGTTCTTTGAATAATGTTGCTTATAAACACTTCCATCTTTGGAGGATGTCATGTAGAAACGTGTACTTACAGCTATACTTTTTTCTAGGTTCTAAAACTCCTAAACATAGAAGGTATTTTCTAAACACAGGTTAGTCTTCTCTGGATGCATACAGTACCTTAAACTACTGATAGTGTGGTTGAGAGAAGAGCAACGGATTGTGAGATCCTACCCTAGATTTGTTACTATCTAGACCTGTTGGAAATCCTTATACTGCATTAGTGTCTTTGGGCTTCAGACTATCACATGGGAAGCAAAATGAAAACACAGATGTGAGAGAAAAGCAGTAGGTTCTGTATGAATGGGCATGCAACTATGCTACGGCTGAGTGTGAGGGCCTGCAAGGGGCAGAGGGATGGCCGGCCACTGGGGTGGATTTGGGGCAGCAAGAGAGCACTAGGAGACAGGGCGCTGCCAGCCTCCCAGGGACACAAGGGGGGCTCTTCCACTCCATCTCTCCTGGGTCACGGAGGCCACCTGGAGTTTCTCACATCTCCTGGAATTGTTGCTAACCAAAACAATGTTGCTGCTTCGCCAGCTTCACAGCCAGCCCGGTTTTGTAATCAAATCCATTACAAATGTATTAAATATAGCACCCAGTTTCCTGCAGACACAGGCACTCATTCCCACTTCCTCCCCTCCCATTACCCTCTTCGCATGGCCAGGGCAGCGACTTCAGGTGGAACTGTTGCTTCTTTCAAGCCAGTTTTAAGTCGTGCATTTCTCCATCCTCTGCCCTTGGGTTTTTTCTTTCCCTTAACAAATGTTTTTGAGAATCCACTATCAAATGACTTTTGAAGCCTCTGTGAAGTGGGAATGGCCTGTCAGGAGGCTCTGGGCTGTGTCCTGCTGCCAAGATAAGAGCAATGCCTGGCTCCTTTACTTCATGCGTCCTCTTTTCTAAGCCCTCCCGCCCCCCAACCTGAAGCCTAAAAGGGAATTTGTTCCCTGGCAAAACTATTTTCATTAAAAAAAAAATCTATATTTTTTCCTTTGGGTTATATTTGAAGGCTATTTTATCTGAACTAATATTAACCTAGCCTTAATTTAGAAACTGGAAAAGAACAGCTACCCCTGACCCTGCGTTAGCCTGGTCATTATTCAGAGAGCAAGGCTAATGTTGAAATAACACTGGGGCTGTGAACCAAACTGAACACTCCAGGAAATTCACACTCCAAACTGACTCCAGCTCTCCTGTAAAACATAAAAGACTTTGGGAAAGAAATGTAGAAAAGAATAATACTACACAGAATTCTCTAATTCCAGGCTTTGTGTTATGGTCTGTCACAACTTAAAATGTATTTTATATCTGGTAATGCATTTTCTATAAATTTATTTATTCACATATCATTTATTAAGTATGTGATCTCTCTTAGATATAATAAATTATGGCAATACAAAGAAATACAAAATTCTTCACATCTTAATAAGACAGGATAATTTTAATAGAAGCTTTTAGTAATAGATAATAAAAAGAGGAATTTTCAAATGTGTGTGAATATATATGCACACATGAGCAATCTAAAAAGGCTCAGGTGAAACCTATGAAATAAAGAAATTATTGTAAAAGCTTGTCCTTTGTCTTTCACTGGGTCTGACACAAGCCATTCTGGAAGGACAAAAAGATATCTCTCTATGGAGAGAGAATACAGGATGTTGGACATCCCCAGTGTAAGACACTGTGATGAATCAATTTTTTTTGAAGTAAATAATTGTCATTCCAAACCCAAGCCCCCACTTTGTAACTTAATGGTTTTAAAATCAGATTTTCATAAGCATGGGCACGTGTGTGTGTGTGTGTGTGTGTGTGTTGCTATTTGTTACTATGTATTTAGAGAGACAAAAAATTGTATTGAAGGCTAAGTCAATAAAACTTTCAAGGTTTTTAATGACATAGTTCCTACGAGCTTTGCAACTAGACCTAAGTGGCTTGAATTCAAGTTATGTGATCTTAAGTAAAGTTCCTAATCTTTGTTAGCCTCAGTTTCCTCATCTGTAAACATAAAAAAGAAATTATTATTCTAGGTTTGTTGTGAAAATTAAGGGAAATAGTTTATCCATTGGAAGTGCTTTGCAATGTGCATTGCTTAATAATTGTACCACTCTGGATTATAGCCAGTTTTTAATGAGATGATATGAGTAGAGCATCCAAGGTATAGATTTGCTGGGTGATCAACAGGGAAATTGGGAGTCTTTGCTTTTGCCTAATTATGTGGCTCTGCAAGTGTGATTCCCAAGTATTTTTTCCCTTGATATTTTCTCCTAAATTAGGCAATCTCCCTTGCCATGTGCTGGAATACAGCGTTCTTAAGGCAGCCACTTAATTTTTGAACCTCTTAGATAACTATAAATTCCAGATAGACTTAATTCCAAATCTCTCCAGAGAAGGAAGTTCTTTTCTGCTTGGAGTGGACTGTAAGCCCTCAGCAGAGAAGGTAGAGGACCAGCCTTCTGTGTTTCTCTGAGCCAGCCATGCACCCTGTGTCCTCTGGGAAAAGAGGGGGCAAGGATGCCATTCTGGTGACATCGGATTGCCTCCGAAAGTGACCAGAATGGAGCAGAGCTGCTCATCCTGATTCTTGAGTCATCGATGGACACAGTGCTTCATTTTTACATATTAGAAGTCTTTCAAAGGGTTCCTGATTCCCTCTAGACTAGAATCTAGAGCTGCACTGTGCAATGCAGTAGCCAACAGCCACCTTTTGCTATTTAGGTTTAAATTAATATTAAATGAAACTAACACTTTAGTTCCTCAGTCACACCAGCCACATTTCAGGTGCTCAGTAGTCACTGTGACTGGTGGCTACCTATTAGATGGAACAGGTGCACAGCATCATTCCATCGTCAAAGAATGGTCTTTGTATATCTCCAGTCTCTGGATACTTAGCAGTTTGTCAGGTCAGAGTTCATGCCTAAGGTCAGAATAATAAAGGAAGCCCCACACCATGTACTTCAACTTCTGTTCATGCCATACAGCACGGCCCAGTCAAATCACCTTTCTTTGCTTAGAGGGAGACAATTTCATTTAGATCAGATTGTATTTCTGAATTCCCATTTTTGTTTTTTTGTTTTTTTTAAGATTTTATTAATTTATTTGAAAGAGAGAATGAGAGAGAGAGAGAGCACATGAGAGGGGGGAGGGTCAGATGGAGAAGCAGACTCCCTGCCGAGCAGGGAGCCCGATGCGGGACTCGATCCCGGGACTCCAGGATCATGACCTGAGCCGGAGGCAGTCGCTTAACCAACTGAGCCACCCAGGCACCCCCCATTTTTGTTTTCTTCACTGAGCATGTATGAAATAACCCAAGTGGAACAGGCATTTTGAAATTTGGGGGAAAAGGAAGATAAAGGAATATATCTGAAGGATTAGCAGAGGGCCAGAGCTGAGGCCCTCAACAAAGTGGACAGCTGAGACATTCTGGACTTTAAAGGTCATCTGCACTGGATTTAAACTCTCACCAAAGGCAAGAACCTTCCATTTATCCTGTTTGAGATCAATGTCAGCAAAGGAAGTCCTGGTTGAACACGACAAATATATGAGTCTAGAAGTAGGCCATGCCTTCGGTGAAAATGGAGGAAAATCGTGTCATCAACTAAGAGACACCTTAAGACAGACTTCCACGACCTGCAGTGGAATTTTCTCCAGCTTTATTTTCTTAAGAGAGGTACTTAAGACAGCACCCATATTCAAGAAATTCAGTATTATATAATTATGATCTCTTTCCTAATCCATGCCAAAGAAAAACAGAAATATTTGTGGCAAAGCTGAGGAATGGAAAAAGGAGGAAAGGAAAAATTCTTGGTGAAAGAAAATGGAAATACCTTAAGTGTAGGATTCAACAAATATTATTTACTTGTGTATCATTTTGTATTCTATATTGGTACCTCCTGAGTTCTTAATAAACATGATTTTGAAATGTAAATTTTTGGGGGGTTGGGGTGAAAAACCTTCAAGGGAAGAGAGGCTTATAATTTCCTCCAAATGGACACACAACTAGTTGCACACAGAGGCATTTTAATTTCTGGAAAGTGATGAATCCTGGTATTGGTTTATGTAACATAATAAAGAAGTCCAATGCTTAAATACTATTTTTTTCTGAAACTGCAGGCAACTTAACTTTTGAGACATAGTCTTAGAGCAGACATACATGTATAGACTTATATTTCTCTCTCTATATATTTGCCTGGTATTTCTGTTCAGTAAGCATTTATTTATTTATTTTTAAAAAGATTTTATTTATTTATTTATTAGAGAGAGAGAAAATGAGAACTAGCACAAGCAGGGGGATCGGCAGAGAGAGAGGGAGAAGCAGGCTCCCGACGTGGGGCTCGATCCCAGGACCCTGGGATCATGACCTGAGCCGAAGGCAGACACTTAACCGACTGAGCCACCCAGGTGGCCCTGTTCGACATTTAATAAATATTTGTTGAGTAAATGAACTGTTTCCATCCTAGTGGAATTTAACTAGAATGACGACTCAGAAATTCAACATAGATCCCAATGCCAAGGAGTCTTGGTATACAATAGTACCTGACAGAGTTGCCCTAACAAGTGATTCTCAAATTTTGGTATACATAGGATTGCAAAGGCATGCAGCCCAACTCCAGGTGCAATCAGTCAGAGCCACTGGGCATGGGACCTGTCTTTTTGTTATAGTTTTCTAGGTGATTCTGATGCACTATTTAATTTTAGGAATCACTGCTGTCCTTGGCCAGGTGACTAATTTCAGAGATCTAAAAATACCTTACGCTCCATCGTCTTTTCTTCATTTGCCCAAATTTTCTCTATAAGCCCAACACTTCAAATTCTCATCTTACCACATTGAAGTGTAATTGGTGAGGGGCAAAGGATCTAAGGGCAGTGATAGATGGCTGAGGGAGAGGATGGAGGCAGGCCAGGGTCCAGATGACTTTTTTCAGGACTAGTGCTGCCCCTGGAGTCTAGGTAGGTTCCTATAAATCTGCAGAGATCACAGAGAAATCTTCACAAATACTGGCCAGCACCCATGTCACAGGCCCAAAGGAGTCCCAGTACATCTGAGGACTCAGTGGTCTGGAGGAAGATCATCTGTGTTTAGGATGAGCAACTGGACCATGCTTTTGTCTTCTTATTGGAAGTCTCCAAGGTTGACTGGGCTGTGGGTAGAGGGGTGGGTCTTCAATTGAAGTTGTGAGGAAATTCTTGAGGGTGGACGTGTCCTTTTCTAACTCTGTCTGCTCAGTCTTAGTTCTCACACCTGAAGGTGGGTTGGTAAGCTGGAATTGATCCTGTGGTTAAGTGGGTGGTCTGTGAAACTCAGTGTGGCAACTCTGCACCTCCCATGCCTATAGCCCTGGATCTTAAGTGAGTATGTGTTGTGGAAATGGGGATGGCATCTGTATTATCCATTGCACAGTAAAAAAAGACCAACAAGTATTTATCTTTTGAAGGAAAATTAAAAAGGGAGAGAGAGAGAGATCAGGTACATTTGAAAGAAAAAAAATCTGTTTTCCTATTAGTGTTGGATGGTAACTCAGAATTATCATTAGCTTTATCTAACCACTTAAGATGATGATGAAATACTCATTTATCCTATTCCTCTTTGGCTCTCAGTTCTGTCAGTCAGAGTGGAGATGGGAATTTGTCTACATTATGCTCATAGGTCTATGCAGATTGCTCCATGCTCTTGTGTGCGCCCCCCTGTGGGTGCCCCTCTTGGATAGAACAACACACAAAGGACTCCTGTGGGAAGCTTGCTGAGGGAGCTAGCGTCCCATCTCTTCCTCTTATGTTTGGCTCTAACTATGATGAGAAGAAGTGACACAGCACAGCTCCTGGGGTCTACAGTCCAGGGCAGGTATGGTGTTTTGGCATCAACATTCTGGGAGGCAGGCCAGGTTTCCCTATGACAGCAAAGTGACGGGAAGAAGAGTTATTTGGTGAGTTTAACTAGGCAGTTTAAATACATTAATTTGCAGCAGGTTTGGAGACAAAGAACGTTAAAAGCAGACCAGGTGAATGAGTTTGAGATGGCTTTGTCAATAACAAAACTGGAGGAGAGAAAAAGGTGGCGATCATTGCTCAAACAAGTTCTTCCTTCCCTCCAAGAAATGAGGTGTGGTGTATGGAATCCATTGTAGCTAATCATAAACAGGTGCATCTTAAACCCTTGATGCCAACCTGCTCAAACATGTTGGGACCCTTCAGCTTGCACAGGAGCTAATTACCTGTGCATTCTGATTGGCGAGGGGACCGCAGCTGGTATCGCAGGAGAGAGGAGTTAGTACAGGAAGACAGATTGTACTTGCACTCGTGTTTAGACCTGCGTGTCTTTCAGGGACAGGCCTTTGATGGGAGCTGTGCATTTCTTTACTTTCCCTTCAACTACCAGGACTATGCTTGACACCCAGAGATGCTTAATTAGGATATGAAAGTATCACACTTAGCCAAGAGAGCTATGGGAACTATTTTTATACTTTTAACCATTGTTAGGTCTTAGGATTTTGATGCAAACCAACCACAAGATATCATTTTAGGCACTGGTCTGCAGATTGTCTACATGGATGATTTTTGTATGATGACTGGCTTGGATTAACGTGTTGCCTCTTGTTACATTCCTTAACCTACTTTCTAATCTACTTAATTTTCTGCCCATTTATTCCTTTTCATAGGGCCTATTAAATTGCCAGGGTTAAATTTCTGTAATTCACACACTCAATTCTCAGAAACGGTTGGTAAATTTCCTAACCTTGTGAACTTACCACTCAACTGGGTAAGAGACGCTTGTATGGATTGATCCAGGGGTGAACAATGAAGCCCATGAAGTGCAGCTGCAGAGCTGTGCAGTTGCAAGGCAGACCTTTAAAGGCCCATTGTATGGATGACGTTGTATTTTTACTTTCAAAATGAGGCTCTTAAAATCTGTATCTGTTCCTGGCTTGACTATTAGTATACTGCATTATTATTTTATTTTTATTAAGTAGGCTCCATGCCCAGCATGGAGCCCAGTACAGGGCTTGAATTCACAACCCTGAGATCATCAAGACCTGAGCTGAGATCAAGAGTCTGACACTTAACCGACTGAGTCACCCAGGCGCCCTAGTGTATTGCTTTATCTTAAGACATTCAAGTCTTTAGTATGAGATTGTCACTGACAGTAAAACAAATAAATGTTTAAACAAATAGGTGCTTAATAATATTAATCAGTTAGGGGTGCCCGGGTGCTCAGTCGGTTAAGCGTCTGCCTTCAGCTCAGGTCATGATCCCAGGGTCCTGGGATCGAGTGTCGCATCGGGCTCCTTGCTCGGCGGGGAGCCTGCTTCTCCTCTGCCTGCTGCTCCCCCTGCTTGTGCTCTCTCTCTGTCAAATAAATAAATAAAATACTAAAAAAAAAAATAAAAATATTAATCAATTAGCTGTTGCTAGTTAAGAAAAAATAAATATAATAATTAATCATAAATAAAAAATTAATGCCGGTGATAAATAATATGCCAAGCACTGCTTTTAAAGATAATTACTCTTTTCATAAGCTTTTCATTTTAGGTTTGAATACAAACATAGTACAGGTGATTCCTGTAACTCTGTCCCAGTTCCCCCTAGTGTTAGTATTGTCACAGCCAATAAACCAGTGCTGGCACATCATTCACTAAAGTCCATACTTTATTCAGATTTCCTTGGTTTTACCTGGTGACCTCCCATCCAGAGCACTGCATCACATTTAAACATATATCTTTATGCCCCTGTTGTCTATGACAGATTCTCAGGTTTCCTTTGATTTTGGTGACATTGATAGTTTTGAGGAGTACTGGTCAGGTATTTTTATAGACTGATAGAAGTCATCTGATGGTTTTTTTTTTTTTTTTTTATGAGATTGGTGTTATGAATTTTGGGGAGGAAGACCACAGAGCCGAAGGTCTATTCTTATCACATCATATCAAGGGTACACACTCTTAAAATGACCTGTCACTTTTGATATTGACCTGATTACCTGGCTGATGGGGCATTTGTCTGATTTTTCTACTGTAATATTACTCCTCCCACCCCTACCCCACTTTCCATACTGTATTTTTTGAAAACAAATCCCTATGTGGATCCCACACTTAAAGGGTGGGGAGTTACTTAGAATTTTTTATATTAGAGATTTATCTATTCTTCATTTATTTACATATCCAATCATTTATTTATATCATTATGGAATCATGGATATTTGTTTATCCTTCAGCTTACTCTGTTGTTCAAATTGTCGCATTTACCATTGGGAACTCTTTTGTTGACTCCTGTATCCCTTTCTCCATACCCCAGCACAATTGTGGTTTTTTGTTTTGTTGTTGGTGTCCTCATTCAGGATATCATTATTTTCTGGCACTACAAGACGCTCCTGGCCCATATTGCATATTTCCTGACCCAGGCCTAGAATTAGGCATTTCTAATGAGCTCCAGTACCTTTGGGGAATGGTATTAAAGACCCAGACCTGGATGCTGGGTGTGCATGGTGCTACTGGGGTGTCATTGCTTCTAACTCCCCCCCTTGGCAGAGTAAGGAAATATGAGTCTATCCTATTGCATGTTTACACTCATACCTATAAATAGTATGAATATGAGATCATCTTCATCTTAGTAAACATGAGCCCATGCTTATGTCTCAAATTTTCATCCATTACCATGGAGAATATTCAAGCTTTCTCTTGCTTGTTTATAAGCTCTACTCCAACAGTGAGAAAGTACCCACCATCCATTTACTTAATTGTTCCATTCCAGGAACACATGGGTACACATGTATGGTGGTTTCAGAAGTGGTAACGGATACCCTATGGGAAATAACTTTATCAGCTAGAGCACAGTTCTCTCCCTAGACAGTTTCTTTTGCCATTTGTCTTACAGTCGCCACTCACTTCTTTTTTTTTATTATTATGTTCAGTTAGCCACTGTTTAGTACATCATTAGTTTTTGATGCAGTGTTCAGTGATTCATTAGTTGCATACAACACCCAGTGCTCATCACAGCACGTGCCCTCCTCAATACCCATCACCCTGTTACCCCCTTCCCCACCCCCCTCGCCTCTGAAACCCCCATATTGTTTCTTGGGGTCCACAGTCTCTCACTGTTCGTCTCCCTCTCTGATTTCTCCTCCTTCAGATTTCCCTCCCTTCCCCTGTGGTCCTCCGTGCCATTGCTTATATTCTACATATGAATGAAATCATATGATAATTGTCTTTCTCTGCTTGACTTACTTCACTTAGCATAATCCCCTCCAGTTCCTTCTAAAGGGAATTAGGTCAGCACCACTTTTTCCTCCTCTCCTTCCCTGAAGTTGTTTTATACACATTGCACATTTCATCCTGGGATTCCCTGACCTCATAAATAGATTTGCAAAAATTTGCATACATGAATGTTCACTCTTTGTGCTATAAAACTCTATGGATTTTGATAAATAGATAGGGTCATATATCTACCAATATAGTAATCTATAGAATACTTTTTCTACCTCACAATAACCCTGTACTTCATCTTTTCACTCTTTCCTATCCCCAAACTTCTGGCAACCATGGATCTATTTTCCAACCCTATGGCACTGCCTTTTACAGAATGTCATATAAATGAAGTCATCAATTATATAGCATTTTCAAGGTAACTTAATTCACTTAGCAGTCTGCACATAAATTTCATCCCTGTCATTGTGTGGATTGATACTGCATTCCTTTTTATCACCGAATAGTATCCCATTGTATGTTTGTATCAGTTTGTTTATCCACTCACCTGTTGAGGAACATGTTGTTTGCTTCTACTTTGGTCAGTTATGGATAAAGCTTTTATACAAATATGTGTAAGGTTTTTTTGTGGACAAAATTTTCAATACAGTAGGAGCACAATCGCTGGATTATATGGTAAGATATGTTTTATGAAGAACTACCAAACTATCTACCAAAGTGGCTGCATCACTTGTATTTTTACCATTATGAACTGGAGTTCTTGTTGCTATACATCCTCACCAAGAATTGATAGTTTTTTGAGTTTTAACTGTTTTAATATGTGTGTAATGGTATCTCATTCTTGTTTTAATTTTCAGTTTCCTAATGAAAAATGATACCGAACATCTCTTCAGTGCTTGTTTGCCATCTGCATATCTTCTTTGGTGAAATGCTCAGTTATTTTGCCCATTTTTAATCTGGGTTATGTGTTTGTTTATTGCTGAGTTTTGAGAGTTCTTTGTATTTTTTGGATACCGGTCTTTTATCAGATATGTGTTTTGCAAATATTTTCTTCTAGCCTGTGGCCTGACTTATTATTCTCTTAATAGTATATTTTGTAGAGAAAAAGGTTTTAATATTAATAAAGTCCAATTTATTAAATTTTTTCTTTCATGAGTCATCTTGCAGCTCTATTGGTTTTTCCCTCAATTATGTTGAAGCTCTTTTACTGGGTCCATAAATATTGTCATGTTCTGTTGATGAATTGATAGCCTGAAGAAATTCCTTTATCATTTCTTGTAGTGCAAATTGGTGGCTGATGATGAATTCTTTCAGCTTTTGTAGGTCTTAAAAAATCTTTATTCAGCCTTTATTTTTGAAAGATTCTCATCTCTTCTCCTGAATAGAATTCTATGTTGACAGTTATTTGTTTCAGTATTTTAAATATGTTGCTCCACTGCCTTTGCTTGTAATACTTTTGGCTAGAAATCTGTTGTCATATTATTTTTGGTTCTCTATGTGACATGTCTTTAATTTTCTTTCTGGCTGCTTTAAAGATTTTCTCTTTATTATTGCTTTTGAACAATTTGATGATAATGTACCTTGCTCCAGTTTCTTCCTTTTTATTGCTCGAGTTTTGTTGTGCTTCTTAAATTTATAGTTTTCATCAAATTTGGGAAAATTTTAGTTATTTCTTCAATTGTTTTTCTATTCCCATCCTTTCCTCTTCAAATGCCTTTTCAGAAGTTGTCTCACAGTTCAATTAAGCTCTATTCATTATCTTTTATTCTTTTTCCTTTTTGTGGTTCATTTTAGGTATATTCTATTTCTGTTTTCAAGTTCACTAATATTTTCTTCAACAACGTTTATTCCATCATTAATTCCACCCAGTATATTTTTCATTTCAGACATGATAGTTTTCATTTATAGCAGTTTAATTTTTAAGTTTATATCTTCCATATCTCTACTTAACTTTTTGAACATGGGAAATACAATTACCTTAACCATTTTAATGTCTTTGCTAATTTTAACATCTGTGTCAGCTGTTGGTTTTGATTTATTGATTTTGATCCTGGTTATGGGTTATATTTTCCTGCTTCTTAGTGTGCCTGCTAATTTAATTTAATGATGTGGCAGACATCCTGAATTTTATCTTGTTGGATCTCATGTACTGCTTTTAAGATTTGGTAGGTGGGACCAGGCAGTACTCACTCTTGGGCGATGGAGTTAAAACCCCATTAAAACACACGTTAACTCCCACCATGGAGTTAAAACCCTCCTGAGTACTCTGTCCAGTGCCTGGTGAGTCATGATTTTTTCCACTCTGGCTGGTGGGAAGAATCACTATTTCCAGCACTGTGTGAAAGCTGAGCACTCTTACCTCTACTCCTTTCACATACTCTTTTCCCCAGCCATGCTTCAGTGATCAGTAATGAATTGAATACATGAGAGGGACTGTCTGCAGATTTACAGAGTTTTCTCTCCTCTCCAGTTCTGCCAACACTAGCTTTCCTGGGATCTCTGCAGAGTCTCAGCTTCATCTTTTCACCTCAGGGGTCTGCCAACCTCTGCTTGGGGTCCCCTCCCCCATGCCATGGCCAGGAACTCTCCTGAGGTGGTCAGCTGAGCAATCTCAGGGCTCCCCTGGTCTGATTCTCCTCTCTTGGGGATTACTTTTCTTTGTTGTCTGATATCAGTGTCTTGAAAAACTTTCTTTCATATATTTTATGTGTATTTTCTTGGGGGGGACGATTGTTTTAGCCAGGAGGGTAAAAAGGCTCCTGTTATTCTATCTGGGTTGGAAGCAGAAGTTCAACAGGCAATCCTGCAATTGTTTTACCTCCATTGTTTTATTTAATCCTTACAATAATTTTGTGACCTAGGAATTGTTATTATTCCCAGTTTTTAGCAGAGAAAACTGATGCCCAGTTATGTTAAGTGGTTTTCCCCTTTGATCCACATCTAATAAGTAGTCAAATCAGTACTTGCTCCCTGTGACATATAATTTAAAGACCTACAGTATTTATGACCATTTTAGAGAGAGTTCTAGATTAACTTCCATAAGAACATTTTATAACTACCTTCATCATTGTTTATAAAATATTTTACTATCTCGGCCAAAATTTGGGAAGAAATAATCTTGGTTTCCAAAATTTCCACTACCATGCTAAAAGTGATATCCCATCAATACAACTGATAGTGCTTTGATGAAAGGGCTTTAGAACACTTACGTCATTAGCACTGCCTGATATGTAATTACATGAAGTTTGACTTTTTTGATCCTCAAGTTCCAAACAGAGACTTTAGACAGAGTGTTATATTTGAGTGAATGTGGAAAGACATGATCTGATAACCCAGGTTAAGAAACAACAGCCTCCTATATTACATACTGAGAGGATAGAACAAAGAAGTTTTTTTTTTTTTCTTTGCCAGATAGTTATTTAAAACGAAGTCTGAACAATAGAGGAGTGAGCCCCATGGAGAGAGCTTCCAGCAGACAGAACAGCCTATGGAAGAGCTGAGAGCCAGTTGCTGGAAGCAATCCGTGAAGCTAGAACCAGAGATTGAGAGGAGGCACTAGGCGGTGGAACCAGAGGGCTCTGGGGCCAGTCATGCAGAGTTTGACAAGACAGGTGGGGTTTGGCCTTTATTCTAATGACAATGTGTGGCCATGGAAGCTGAAGGGCATCTGGTAATCTATGGCCTTTTACATTCAATGAGATATGGAATATGCAGTCACCAGGTGCTTTAACTGCATCTCCTCATCTAACCTCCACCATTATCCTAAAGAATGTAATGATGTCTCCATTTTGGACATGAGGAGATAACCTACGAGAGATTGACTTGATGCTGGTAGACTGTGGATTTGGGTTTAGATCTATCCATTTTCTTCCTATTACTTCATGCTATCTCCTATAACACCATTTTTATTTAACTCTATGATTTCAGAAACTAAACCTCCTATGTGAAGTTTGAGTTTCTTTTTATTATTTTAAAAATATTGAATTTAAAACTTCTAGCATACAGACTATGATCCTTAAATATTATTTCCTAATAAAAGAGACCAGATCTTTTTAGAGGTTCGGCTAATTCCAGGTGTGGGGCAGGAAGTGTACAAGACTAGAATATCTTGTCAAGAAATCAAGAACACACACTCTCAAAGTCTACTAGAGTTGCATCATAAGGAAGAGGCTACAGATGGAATGATTTGTGGATCATTAAGGATAATAACTGTAATAGATTAAAACAAATCATATTGCTTGGGCATTCTTCCCAGATGCCCCGGGTTGAGATAGAAAGTCTTACCTGTTTGCTAAGTAAATTGAACTTCTTCCATGGAATCTCTTGCCACCTGCATCCCCAAATTAGCCCAAAGAACCCCTGACAGGGAATATATCTGGCTTATCTATCACTGGATCCTACATAGTCACTCAGTACTTATTAGTTGACTAATAAATCAATGAACAGACGAAATAAACTTATATTGGAATGGTTATGCCAAAATGAGGGGCTCTTACTCTGCTTTAAGTTTAGGTAACCACTGGATAGTATAAAGGAGGAACAGTCCTTTCTCTGCAGAAAAATTCACATATGAACTTTTATAACACAAAACACATGGTTTTCTTTACAATCCCAGAAGATTCAAGATTCACTGTAATCTGTCTATATCATGGATCCACAACTACTATTTTCATAAAAAATGATTCAGTGTATGACAGGAACTTTTCTACCTAATCAGGCTAACACTTACATAAAAAAAAATACATTCATGGTATGATTAGAAAGCATATCATAAAATAGTTGACCTGATGTAGTCCATAACTTTTATCATATTTTGATGGATGGTTTAAATCTTGAAGTCTCTTTAGGTAACCAAAGAAGCCCAATTATCTAGTATTTTTATTTTTTGCAATAAGATTTAAAATAATTAAGCCTAATTTAAAACTCAAATGATTGTCCTGAAAGGTTTAGCAAGTACGGTTTCAGAGAGATTTTTTTAAGCTGCAAAATGATCACATCTTATGTACATTTGTAGCCAACTTTTCAATGCATACTTAGAAAGAGGGTGTGATGTGACCCAATAAGCAAAACATGCTTGTTCAGTCAAAATACACCCCATTCCTATTCTTCCCTTACATCTTGCTCAGCTTTGTTTTCTTTCCTTTTGAATCTTATGGTTTATTGCTTAATTTTGATCTTGAAAGTTTAGCTATGTCTGGGCTGAGTGTTTCATGTGGAAAATTGAAAGTGTATCTCATTGCCAGGTTTGTAGTCACAGAGCTTTATCTAGGAACAAGTTGCTGTTAACTGTTATGGAAATGACATCAGAGAGAATTCACTTTTATTCACGTCCCAAAGACTCAAAGTAAGATGATTATATAAAGCTGGATGACACTTTGGGTGTCTATACAATACCCCAGCAGCTGGAGCTGCTTGGGTTTACATTTCATTTACATCAAAGGCACATCAAAACACATAATGATGTCCTCTGGAGTAGATAGTTGTCCTTTGATAAGTGCATGTGATGTGTCCTGAAGCCCCCTGGCCTCACATCCTTGGCCATTATAAAGATAACTGAGGATTTAAGCGTGGTTTTATGTAAGGAAAATCATATTAGAACATTATGGAAAGTAATTAAAGTTACATTAGAATATAATAACTTTTTTCCATTAAAGCTGGAAATGCTTTGGAGTGGCCCTTACTCCAAGCAGGGGGAGCACTGTTGTCATAACTCTGATTTATTATGTAACAGTAGACCTTGATCTACTCATTGTTCAGTTCACTTTTGTTTGTTTCTCTGTTAATGTCAACTTACAACTATTCCCAGGAAGACATACACTCAAGACTTCCAATGCGTTGAAGGATAAAACTTAGAAGCGGGATGCATCACAATAATGATTTTCAGTTGCTCTTTTCTCTTGCTGTTAAATTAGCAAAGCACACAATCAATTTCTAAGGTTGCTTCTATGGTTGGGGATGAGGATGAAGCCTATATGGCATATCTAAGCAATAAGACATTTATTTAAATGACTATTTTCTTGTTCCCTTGACTAACAATGGGTAAGATTCTGGAAAGGTTTGAGGTGGCAGTTAGATCTCTGCTCAAGCTCTTGATATCCATGGGTTGGTGATGAACCTCTTGGCCTACATTAGCTCTCAGCATGCACATCCTATTGCCTCATCAAACATATAGCAACCAGCTGACTTTCCTCACTTAGAAAGTGTTCTTTGACAACCAGCAAGACAGTTTTCAGCCAGAAAGCAATCAGCAGTTTTTCTAACAACAACAACAACAACAACAACAAAAGGCAAAAGAAGAAGCTTCTTTTGTTTCACTAACTGCTATAAATCAGGAACACTCCTGTGTCATAAGCAGGATATACAAAATATACACAATGATGCCCAGCCTGGCTCCTCAGGGGATGGGCTCTCATCACTGCATTATGGAACATGGCTCTAGGCAACCCAATGACCTCACATCTAGATTTCTCTGAAACAGAACATTTCATTTGTAAATATGAAGATGATGGTGGAGTTATAGGATCTGAAGGGAATCTGAAGATTTGAAAAAAGGAAAAGAAACAATTACAAAGAACAGGTAAGAAGCTAAAGGGGTTGACTTCTTGCTCCATTCCCAGCTTGGGAGATGGCCATCCAATGTTGCTCCTTGCATGTTTGGTTCAGATGTGACAAGAGGAGCTATGTGAGGCTGGGATGGGGGACATTTGGTGGCTTCTGTGCTCTATGTCTTCTCCTATTCTCTTCATTCCTGCATCCATGATGTCTGCATTCACGACTCTTTAATGAGAGGGACTTGGCCAACCATATTTGTGCTTTGAGGTTTTTTTTCTGTTTCTTAAACAAAGGACATAAACACATGGATGAAGTACTTTCAGACCCCTTCCTGGGTTTTCTACTGAAATCCAGATGAAGTTCACTTTCAGAATGCTGAAATGATATTCATGCGGTGTTGGGCCCATGAGTTGTTTGATTTCCACGATAGCCATCCCATAGTATCCACACAGGCCACCTCTAACAAGCTTCCTGAAGTCTTTTTTTTTTTGGCAGAAAAGGTGGGCTTTCATCTCTGATGTATCTCTCAAATCTAACTAGGCCCAGGAGTTTATTTTCCTTCCTTTCCCTCCGCCTCCCACTCCTTCATTCAGGCTCCTAAAGACAAACTTTGAGTGTGATTAATGATGGCAGAGTTTAGGAACATAAAGTTCAAGTGCTGAATTGTTTATTTGTTTAAGAGAGTTGTTTTCTGGCTGTTTCTTTATGCAGCCTCATGCTCACGTGAAGAGCTCTATTCTGTTGTTGGCTGGAAGAATACTGCCCAAGAAAGTGCTCATTATAAAGAGAGGCAGGGTAAAAGTTCACTTTTCTAAGTAATTCCTTTCCATCTTTTGGATGATTCCCCTTTCATCCTTTACAGGGAGGGAGATGCATCTTTTGTGAGGTTTATATCAATTTCAGGATATCTTCCAGAGTCTGGAATCTGATTGCTGGTTGAAATATGTAATTGGATCAGTGGGGGTTCTCAATGAAGCTCAAAGTAAGTGAAAATGTTTTCACTATATGCTTATCATATTGCAAGATGTATTCGGAAAGGGAAGAAGGCCTAGAGCATTCAGGGTTTGTGTTCAAATTTTGTGTCTTAGTGGGCACCTCATTTTCCAGATCAGAAAAACATAATTTCTCCCCAAAGACTTACTGTCATTCTCCAGAGAGATATTTCAGGTAACCAGGTTACAGTTCTCTCCTCATAGAAGGGAAAACTGAGACTAGCACTCTTTCTCCAGGAGGTGATTCAGCTAATGCCACCTGCTTTCTGACATAGGCCATGCCACCATACTTCCGAGGCACCAGTTGGAGCTGGGCGAGACTACACAGCAGACAAGGCCAAACAGGTGTCTCAGCATTGCTTTCTGGATGAGTGATCCTTTGTACTGGACTGAGGAACACACATTTCCTTTGTAGTACTGGAAGGCAGAGAAGCTCACTGTTGTTTCAGATAGGCTTCCAGAAGCTTGAGTGGGCTCAGGTCACTGCCTCATAAACAGGTCACTGTTTAGCTCCAGTGCAAATGGATTTTATATAATATGTGACTGGATTTAATATATCCAAATCTGAAACAAAGGATTTCATTTCAAGTTTCCTTCATTTTACTCCTATGTTTGCCTTGTCCGTTGTCTTGGTTGACATTGTTGTGAGGATTGGCCCCTGCAGGGTGCTACACGCCTGCCCTGGGCAACAGGCATTCCTGTCTAATTCAGAAGTCTCCTTCAGTTGGAGGGTGGAGTCCCTGTAAACACCACCTCGGCACTTCATTACTTCCTTGCCATATGATGGCAACGTTTTTGTGGGAAAGGGAATAATGTTCTCTCCATTATTTTGTTTTTTTTTCTTTCATGTTCAACATGGTGACTATATTAACTTTAGTTTTGCTAAAGTTTGATTCTTTGTTTTCTCCTCCATTGAAAATGTGTTACAGTTGGAAATAAAGTGATTTCTTATCACCTCACCTTTCTCTTGAGAAGAGGGACTATAGAATTTTTCCAATTATTCATTTATTTAGTCAACTTTAAATCTTTACTATTCTTAAGTCTTCCACAATGAATGCTGACAAACTGCAGGAAAAAAAAAATGAAACTTTTAACATTAAATTTCTGAGGTTTTTTTCCCGACACTTAAAAATTTTAGGATTGTTATTTTTTATGGGTTGATTGCCAAATAGTTCTTTAAAATTATAACATTTGCTTCCTGTTTTCAAAGGTTATCTGAAATCAACCACTCAAATGTAGACGAGTTAGAAAACACAGTGCTTAAATTAGACTGCACGGGGTGCAGCAACAGTTCTGTCCCAGGGCAGGTGTCAGGGCTCGTGTGTGTAAACACAGCTACTTAACCACTGCAGGGTCCAAGCTCACACAGGCACCCACACCTGTGACCAGGGACACCAGCCCCACCTCACTTTGTGTCCCTAGTGCTTAGCCCTGAAATCTGCCGGCTTCATCTGGTGAGGTCTGGGGTTTTCCTAGTAGGTGGGTGGTTGCCCTACTTCCTTTACACCTTGTCTTGTCCCTGTAGAAAGAAGGAGAAAAACTTCGATGTTCCTTCCACCTGTTTCTTTTGACACCATCTTTCCTTGAGTTGGAGGTATTATTAAGTATTCCCTCTATGCTACATTTTCTGTAGGAACCTCCCAACTGTTTTACTGTATCACATTTCCTTTGCAGTGGCAGGGGCACATTTTGTTTACATTAAGGTGTACGCTCATATACCAGTTGCAGTAATTGCTCTGAATATGATTGTTGACTTAGTTTGTTGTGTTGACAATGCCAGAGATTTGGGGAAAAAAGAAGCAGTGATACAGAGTGGATACTTGGCATGTGGTTCTGTGAACAATAATGAGTTAAGTAAAATTGGTATATATTAATCTCTTCTAAAATCCAAATGCCAGCTGGGTTACTTTTATTTATTCAACACTAAAAACACCAACATGATAATGATATTAATAGTCAGATCATTACTTGAGACGGTTTTCCTTCTTTTGATCATAGAGCTTCTGGTGATGCTGCTGGCCAGCAGTGTAAGCAGACAGAAATTCATATGCAGTGGGTACCTTTGGCTTCTTCTTCCTGGCTCACCCCAAAGCTCTTCTTTACTTCAAGGACAAAATGTGCCCAGACTATGCATGTGGCAGTCTCTTCAGATAAGATGCCCTCTTCCTTCCCATCCTTAAAGTCAGGTGCTCAGCTGGCCACAGTGATCGCTGATTCCTCCACATTTCACAGTGATGGTTTGTTTACTGAGCCATTTCCCTTCAATTAGCCACGTGTCATCTATTTGGATACCTTATTCTAGAAGAATGTTTGTTGAATAAGTTAATTAGTCCACATTCCAATATGTTCCACATGGCTGTGTGTTGTCATGATAAGCCATCAACATTGGGGTTTCTCATCTGACTCTGAGAGATGGCACGTGGCTGGAGAATGTTAGCATTGGCCACATTGCACATCCGAGCATGGCAGTGCTCCTGGAAGAGGACTGGCTGACCACCCCACTCTGCCCCTTGGGTGCTGAGGGACCTGATAAGTTGGCTGAATGGTGCAATCTTTACTTATTTTCATGATTTTGGAATCTAGCTGTGAAATTTTTGTATACAAATCTGTGCTTCTCTCTCCTCATTCATTTTTGACTGCAAGTCTCAGGCCACGAGGCCACCTCCAATAAACTCACACCTGTTTTCTGAGGACTAGCCACCCAAGCTGGTTGCAGCCTGCATGAGTGATAGAAGCTCTCTCTCCATAGCATTGCTTTGCATTCCATCTTGCAGACATGTTTGCCCAGTGACCTGAGTCATGCCCAGGAGCTGGCTTCCATCCTCTGTCCATCCAGGAGGAGGATGCATTTCCTTTTGTTTGTGCCTTCTCACCTGCAGGCCATACTTGCTGTCTCACAGATCAACAGCTCAGCATGACTTTGTGCCCAGACGCACAATAGCTGGGAGGTTTGCATAAAAGAGTTAGGAAATCCTTGTCATTCTTGATCACTATTAAGCAATCAATTTCCCTGGAAACCTACTTATGTTGGACCAGATAAGCTGTCAGCACTCTTAGTGGCCTTTCACTGATGTGCACCGCCTCTTCCCCTGTTTACTTAAAACCTGCCTCACGGTCAGATTCTGTCAGACCCAGTAGGTTCACGGGTTGTCTCCAACCCACCAGTTAGTTCTCCTTCAGGTGCATCATTGAAAGAAATAATTATAAAAAAATACTAAGGGATGTGCAGATTGACTCACTCTGATAGCCAAAAGTGAAAAGAGAAGTCTGCATTGTAGAGTACTGTAGCTGTGTGAAGTGTAGAGGGAGAGGCTTCTCTGCTTGGCCCCCGGGGCTGGCTTTCTTCTCACAGATAGAGATGGAGAGCAATTAGAGTCTGGAAGTATAAGCAAGCCAATCTGTTGTGTTTATACAGAAAGGTTCCCCTGAAGTGAGGCAGAAGCAGAGACACAAGTAATGAGCACATGTGTTTGGAAAGAGTATAAGGTACTTATAAATATTATAGTGGCGTCGCTATAGTTAAAAGTCTGGCAGCATTTCCATTATAAACTCTCATTGTCAGGGGTTTAAAACTCTGCTGTAAAAATTCCAGGCTGCAACTTGGCATTGCAGGATATGCCTGGGAAAAAAAGCTTTCATCCTTGACCCCATGCAGGTTTCTCTTGGTGTTCCCAGTCAGCCCTGCTTAAGTCTGTGCCCCTCTGATCCTGTTTATATCTACTAGGGGAGCAAAGAGGCAGGTCTAGAGCCCACATGGCAACCTAAGATCTTTTGGTTTTTGGAAAGGGGACATCTGATAAGAAGCGTCCACACATTCATTGACCTCTTATTGGGCATGAAGTCTGGTCTGCATAAGTGCTTACTAAGGGCCACGTATCAGTGGACATGCAAAAAAGGTTAGGAAAATGCAATTAAAATCAAAATACTAATATCGAAGAGCTAAACATTTTGCATAGCTAGGTTTAGGACAGTCTTTAGGATCATCAGTGATTTGTAAGAGAAATCTCGCCAAGGCTGCTATCCCATGAGACTACTTACCAAAGAAATCACTATGCTTTATCTTTGACCCATAAAATGAATGGTCAAAACAAAATTGATTAGCAAACTTGGCATTGGGTTACATGAAGACCATTAGAATACAAGTAGAGAGTTTCCAGAATTAATCTGCAAACAATGTGAGATTAATAACTTTTGAGCGACTTTTTTTTTCCTTGTCATTTAATGCTAGCGGCATGTGAGAAATCTAATCAATAAATGCTCATTAGCCTGAACTGAAGATGAATGTGACACTGAGCACACCCGTGGGTCTCCAGTGACCAGCCACAGTCTACGAGAGGTAGGGCTTGCCTTCTTTCCAGGTGATGGATAACATGGACTGCTACAATGATGCAGCTCCGTGCAGGGCATCAGGCTCTTGCCCTCGGTGAGCTTTCCTCTTCAGTGCCATCTCATCTAGTCCTAACAACTTCTGCTCTCTTATCATTAAATTATTCCGCTTTGTTACATTCCTATAGCAGCTTCTTGAGTATCAAGCTAACATGAGCTGTGTCACCAGAGACATCCTGAGTTGTTAAGGAAGGAAAAAGATTCTTAAGACAATATATCAGGGAGCTTAACAGAGCCTACAAAATGTGCCAAGGAGTTTGTGGAGCTTATAAATTTTAAATTAAACAAAAAAAAAAAAAAAAAAGAAGAAGAAGAAGAGAAACGGTAAGTTGAAGGCCATGCCAACCTGGACAGATGCTTTATCCGGAAGCTGAGAATTCCTTTCATGCATTCATTTGCCATAACAAGTGGTCAAGAGCAAGTAAGAAATTAAAGAAAAGCATCTTTGTTCTGATCCCAGTCATAGATTCATATGTGATCTTAAACTAACAGCTTTCTTAGAATTACACCATCATTTCTACACTGGTAGAATCAATCTGTATCAAAGGGAAAATTGCTAGCAATCACATGTGCCGTTTATTCAATTTTGTCAAAAACGGGGCTTAACTGATGTATGGGAGACTGACTTCACTCCCTAAGAAAGAAATACACTGTGAAAACTGACACTTTGATCTCAGCTGAGCCTACAGTATAAAAAAGTAAAAAACAGAAAGTAAAAATGCTCGAGTTACACATAGCCCAGCTTGGATTTTCAGGCTTACTCTCAAATGCTTCGGCTTTAGTTTAGATCCTAGAAAATATGGATTGAACACTGAAGATTCTGTTTTAATTTCAGATTTACATTTCTCCCAGTGGCATGGGTTTTGGGGGGAGCATATAAACCAGGATAAATTCAAAATATCAGTAGTAAAATTCAAAGTTCCCTTCTGGGGCAGGGCCTAATAGTCATATCAATTAGAATATTTTAAAGAAAATTAAATACACTGAAACATGTTTCTTATCCAATCAGGTGCAATGTTTCCTGGAATTATGAGTCCATCAGTTGACCATATGTTTTGTTTTGTTTTGTTTTGTTTTGGAGACCAAGTGGGAAATATGTGCTGTGTGGGATGTCTCCTCTGATCGCTACGTCTACTGTTTCCTTCTCTCCATTCTTCACCTCTTCTCATCATTTTAAGGACCTCTAGGTGGTAGGACGCATAGAACCATTTCCACTATTACTTACAAGTGAGTGACAACACCGTGCCAGGCTTGTCTTTATGCGATGTTGTGGGCCTGGGGCTTGAAGAGCCCCGCTGGACAGACTGCACTGATTTGGAGGATGCACCTGGAAATATCCCATTACTGTACTTATTTCATAATTAGCAATTGGTGGCAAAATTTGTTTTCCTGTCTTACTGAATTTTCTTCAAAAGGGACATTTGAAATCTATTATTTCATCTTTAAGTCTTGACAATTTGTATTAGTTCCTTGTAACCAATACTAATTTCTCCCAGATTAAACCCAGCACACACACACACATTACTCAGCAGAGGAGTCATAGAACATATACAGCTCTTTTTATGAGCCAAAAGATCAATGTAGCTTTCACATAATATCTGAATCGATGTTTCCTTTTATTGAAGTCGCTGATTAAAACTGCTTGAGCTCTGTCACTATTTGTTTCTTCTTCTGCCCAGCTTTAATCCTGAAGTGCTTCAGGGCCTCCAGCCATCAATAGTAGAGAAGATCCCCTTAGACTGGTTTTTAGTCCATTTTTTTTTTTCCCATGGTAAATAGCCAAACTGGGGATAGATTGGGTAGTTTTATCACTGGGTAAAATTTTAGTAGTTACTCATCGGTAGATGGTCATCAGTAATAATTTCTCTCTGGGTAGGACTATAGGAAGCCCTCTTGCTTCCAAGTAGAACTGTCCAACCTCGGGATTGGATGAAATTCCATGATTCTCACACAAAACCAGGAGAGTGAGGAGAGGGTAAGGCAGGTCATCCTGTGCTTGACCAGAGGGGCTCTTGGGTGTCAGATTCCCACAATGTTTTCTTTTAATTTCAATAATTTGTACTGCTACTCCACAATTTATCCATGTTTTACTTTAATAGAGAACTAACCCATAATTCTATAGTATAGTAAAACTCTTGTTCCAGGAAGGTATGCCTTGTTTACCCCAAACCCTACCAAGTCCCCAAGGGGTGCATTGCCTGCTAGAGACCTCCAGGCTTGTAAGATGAAGGTCCAATCCCCCGCCTGGCAGGCACCGTCCTGCTGCCTAGGTTGAGTTGATTGGAGTTGTTTTTTTTTTTTTTTTTTTTTTTACAGATTTTATTTATTTATTTGAGAGAGAGAGAATGAGAGACAGAGAGCACGAGAGGGAAGAGGGCAGAGGGAGAAGCAGACCCCCTGCCGAGCAGGGAGCCCGATATGGGACTCGATCCTGGGACTCCAGGATCATGACCCGAGCTGAAGGCAGTTGCTTAACCAACTGAGCCACCCAGGCGCCCCGATTGGAGTTGTTTTAACCTAAAGAAGAAAAGGCTAAAGTTGGGTACAAGATAATTTGTATTTTTACAGAAAACAGATTACAAGAGGTAGAAGAACTAATACAAAATTAAAACAGATTGTTCAAAAAAAAATCTGGCGGATTCTTCAAACTTAGAAACTAAAAACAAAAGGACACATAATGGTCTGTCCTTACAGTGAGCCCTTTCTGAGGTCTGTTCCAATGCTAGAATTTTAAGATAGGTTTCAGTTAAATATTGTCTCCAGAAGAAAAAAAATACACTTTTCTTACATTAGGGCTACACAGAAGATCATAATTTTTTGGTGGTTTGAAGACATAACCATTGTTACATTAGTAATGATGGAAAAGTACACTTTTCTTACAAAAATCATAAAACTTGGACAATTTCCAACTACCTGTTGGCTGAGAAGGGAGGCTAAACTTCAGGGCTCACTTCCTTTCACTGGTATTGTTTTCTACAGAAATAGAGAATAATACTTCCCACAGTGCCACTCCTCTGTTGTCAGAGCTGGAAATGTTCATAGTCCAGGACAGAAAAAAAAAGATGATGCACAGTTTGTTGATTTCTCCCCCATCATCAAATGGCCAGTGGCCAGAAGGCAGCCCTTGGCAACTAACAATGAAATAGGAAATGGCCTGTGGTAAATATTCCCTTCAATGCCCTGTTTTGACAACAACACTGGTCAGGAAAAAATGGAGATACTCAAATGACTAATGTGTGTAATCTAAAATGCTTTGAGTTTGTCTGAGTAATGTCATAAAAAACCCCACTATTGTTTTCTCCTCATTTTCATCATAAAGAAGACAAGAGATAACAAATGCTGGCATGGTGTGGAAAAAAGTGCACCCTTGTGCACTGTTGGTGGGACCATGAAGTAGTGCAGGACTCAGGAAAACACTATGGAGGATGCTTAAAAAATTAAAAATAGAGTTACCATATGATTCAGCAATTCCACTTGTGGGAATATATTTAAAGGAAAAAAACTCAAAAAAATATATATATCCTCCTATGTTTATTATAACATTATTTACAATAACCAAGACACGGAAAAAACCTGTGTCCACCAATAGATGGATGCATAAGGAAAATGTGGTATATATACACACTGAAATATTACACAACCATAAAAAAGGGTGAGATCTTGCCATTTGAGACAACATGGATGGACCTAGAGGGCATTATGATAAGTAAAATAAGTCAGACTGAGAAAGACAAATACCATATGTTCCACTCATAAGTGGAATCTAAAAAAATGAATAAACAAACAAAAAGCAGAATCAGAACTATAAATACAGAGAACAAAATGATGGTTGCCAGAAGGGAGGAGGAAAGGGGGGTTGGGCAGAATGGGTGAAGGGGAGAGGGAAATACAGGCCTTCAGTTATGGAATGAATAAGTCATGGGAATAAAAAGTGGAGCATAAAAAATATAGTCAATAACATAATGTATAAACTTGTCAAATCACCTGAAACTAATGTAACATTATGTGTCAACTATACTAAAAAAATCATCCAAGTCATTAATAAAGATATTAGAACAAAATCATAATAAAAATCGTAGTAAAATAGAAAAAAATATAAACAAAATAAAACAAAAGACCAAACTTATAGAAAAAGAGATCAGAATTGTGCTTTACCAGAATTGGGGGATGGGGTAAGAGGAAGGTGATAGGGAACTGGAGGAAGGTGGTCAAAAGGTACAAACTTCCAGTTATAAGATAAACAAGTACTAGGGATGTAACCCACAACATGCTGACTACAGCTAACACTGCTTTATGGTGTACAGGAAAGTTGTTAAAGAGGGTAAATCCTAAGAGTTCACATCACAAGGAGAATTTTTTTTCCTTTTTTCTTTTCTTCTTTTTTTTATTGTTATCTAGAAGAGAAGATAGATGTTAGCTGAACCTATTGTGATAATCATTTCACCATATATGTAAATCAAACCATCACGCTATATGCCTTAAACTTATGCAGTGATGTATATTAATTATTTCTCACTTAAACTGGAAAAAATGGATAACAAAATTACCTTAAAATGAACAAAATTGTGTACAATCTCAACATCTTATAAATTTTGAAAAACTTTCTCTACTGTCAGATATTAGGTTCTAAAGACAAAAAAAAATAAAATAGCTTAGTGCTGGAGAAAGATTGCATAAACAAGTTTCATCCAAAATATGATGGATATGGAACGTTTAGGAAAAGATAAAGTGATGTCTTGTATCAATATCAATTTATCATTATTACACAGTTGCAATCCTAGGGTGGTACTCCTTGGAGTCTGTGAGAAGGGTCACTACTAAAATCACGTAAGATTAATACAAATGTACAATATAATCATTAAGCTTCTGTCCATCCCAAACTTTCTTTCATTATGGTGTTTATGACTGTTTATTAAACGATTTAATTATTAAATGTACTTACTCAAGCTTAGAGTCCTCACATTTTTGGGTGTATGTTAAATACTGCCACATGTTTTGCATGCTTTTGTCTATCTGACATATTACATCCTAGAGTAATATTCATTGACTGTCTACTTCTTTCCTGTATAACTTCTTTTTTTTTTGAGTTGAAGACCTTTTCACCTCCTTTCATAACTTCTTGTAGTGGGTACACAGATACTGTGTTTCCTACTTACGGATGTTGAATTTTACTTAATGTTTTAAGATTTTGCACAGTACTAGTTATTAACTACCATCAAATATATAATGGAAAAAATAATATCTTGGCTATTAATATATTGTGTAAAGCAAGCACTTCTTGAGCTTTTTCAGAGCAACAGAGTACATTTTCTGACTCTCAGCCTCCTACCTTCACATTTTATAGATCCGTGAATAGTAAAAGTGAAGAAGTGAAAACAAGTTAATTAGCTTTCATTCTTGCTGGCTGATTGACTGTGTCCTTAGCTGCTTTTCTGAAATTCTGATGGAAATAATCCTTGACTTAATCTGCATAACTGAAAGCTAGTATAAAATTTATGAAAATTATTTATCAAATTTGTTAAAAGTGGCAGAGGTGCTGGAGTCAGATGTCCTTTACTCTTTAAAGTTTTTAGAAAATCTTTCAAGTGTCTTAAACTCCCACATGGAAGAATAACCCACCAAGCCACTTTTCCTCTTCAGATTCCACCCTCAGGCTGGAAGGAGTTGGAGCTTCTGTGTCTGGACCTGTCATGAGGTTGTTCTCATTTCCTACCCTACAGAGTCCTGGCACCTCAGCTCCTTCATGATTATGACTGAAAAAACTGTTCCCAGTTTTAAGAAGAGTACTTGCTTTTCTTCTAGAACGTTTATAAAGTATGGTCAAGTTAGACTTATCTTGCAAATGTTACTCTAGATCAGGCAGAGAATTTGAGTATGGAAACAGATTTATGATTTGGGGAGTGTTATTCCATTGGAAGAGTGAGAAGTCTTTGATGTGAGAACTAGGGAGTGGGTTAAAAGGGAAGACCCTGAATGGAATGGGAAGAAGTAGATAAGAGAAGGAAAAAAAATTCTTTACAGCCCAGAATTAAAACAAGGTAGTGGCTTAAAAGTTACATTTGATTCATATGAAATTTTATACTGTCAAATCTACTAGTCAATGGAACATCAGATATTCTTTATGCCAAGAAAGTTGAAAATTCTGGGCTTTTTTAAACAAATTTTCTGATGCCTTAATATGTATTTTCCATGCTAGAGGGAATTTGAATATAGTGTTATCTAACTTTTCTTTTAAACATGTAGAAATAATAAAACTGTCTGAAAGTGTAAAGGCGAGGGCCTAATTTATGTAGGACCTGGGTGTCTTTGGAGACCATGCTGCAGGACACCTGGACAGGCCCATTTATAACCTCTCTCATGTGTATCTCCCCTGCTGAGAAAAATGAATATAGGCTCTTTGCGAAACTTCAACATGCATGTGTCTTTACATATCAGAGGATCAGAGAGTTACTATTATCTCGATCAATATAAAATGTCTAGGGCTGAGACACCTGGGATGGGCTTCCTGGTTTCTAAAGCCACTCATTCTTTAGCATAAATGTTCTGTAAAAATGATGCCCTTCCCTCAATTGAATCATGCAAACTTATTAGTATTATTTGATATAATCAGGTTATTTTGGACCCGCTTACATGTATATATTTTGTTTAGTTTTCCATGGCAATTTCATGATTATTTCTTAAGCTATCTGAAAAATTACTCTTCCTCTATGTGCATGTTCTTAATAGCTCTGATCTGGTAACCTCTTTATTTTAGCTAGAAGATGGATATTTCAATAATTTGAAATGAGTTAATGTGAGCTCAGATCCCAATCAGATCCAAAATTTTAAGTGCTCATAAAAACCTGAAACTCTGCAATAACACTAAATCCCCACATGCAGAGGAAAACAATTTATGTTTTGTGGCACTTGCAGTGAACTTTTGCAGGCATTTCTGCCTGGATTGTCTGTTAAGCCTTCTACTATATTAACGTAGCTTTGGAAGAAAAGGACTAAGTTCGGTTTAAATGTCACATTCAAAACACTGTGAATGTAAGAAATATAACCCCAGGGCCAAAAATCACCAATGAAAAGAAATTATACTGGTTGTGTAAACACTGGCCCTTGGGCAACAAAGAGATGGGTTTTGGTGCAAAGGGAAAATCTGTCCCATTAAGGAAGGGAAGTGAGCCCTCTTACACAAGAGGAAGGGGCCTGTGGGTAATACATTTTTGCCTGTTAAATTAAGAATAGATGACTGGTCTCATAGTAAGGCATTTTCTGGTACTATGTGAAGAGATTTTTAGGTCTTTGCTAAGGGACATTCCAGAGATGTCATTTATTTTTTTTTATTCAGTAAGTGATGGTCTCTGTTTAACTCTCCAGTATCAACTTTTGCTGTTCTTTTGAACCACTCTTCAGAATTAATGGAGTACTGAGCTATTGACAATTCTTGGTGCTGGCTGTCTTATATGGAAGCTGTTATATATGCCTCTGCTTTTCCCTCCTTGGAAGGGAAGGCTTTCCCTCGTCTTTCCCTAGCAGACCAGACCATCCATCACCTCTAAACTTGGAAGCTACTTCCTTTGGGCCTTTCCTGACTCTTCAGTCCTGGGTCAGTTTCCCCTTTCATGAGCTCCCATGATACCTTGTGTTAACTCCTAAAACACGGATGGCAGCTATAAGGACGTAGGCCATCTACAAAGCTCCCCACTATGACTGGGGTAGCTCTTGCTTTCCACCCTGAATTAAGTCATTCCACTGTGTTATGCCTGAGGGCCATTCTTACACACACTTCCAGCTCTCAGAGGAACGCTTTTCTGCCGGCTATGGACAAGCCATTTGATGGCAATGGACTGACAGTCTATACAGGAGCATATGGTAGATCACAAGTGTATAAATAGTTTAGAACTTAGAATTAATATTTAAATTTGTTGTAAATTGTGGAGATAAAAAGTGCATTGTTTTCAAGGAGGTGGATACTGCAAGGAAGGAATAGAACTGGAATCTCTTAATAGGGCTGGCAGTGACCTTTGGGATCAAGCCACTAGGCTGAGTCATTGCCCAATTCTGAGACTTTAAAAATGCAGGTAACTTTTATGTAAAGTCAGTGCCTCCCCTGAGTCTTCTGGTTTTAGAAGGAAATATGAGTTAGGTGGAGCCCAGTGAGTACAGGATCAGGGCAACTGGCAATAGACCCAGGGCTCCATTCTGAGGCTCAGGGGCTGTTGTTGCTGTTTCCCGGGCTCCTGAGCTGGTGGCACAGCCACTTCAACTATGGCGTGCACTTCATGGACATTACTTAAGAGTCAGTGTGGGAGTATAACGTGAATGGACTTTAAGTCCTCAGAGGGCAAAAAGCCATACAAATTCAAGTATTGCTATAATTACATGGCTTAAAGCTCAATTGAGACTATACAGCTCTCGATATTTATTCTCAGGGAATCAATGCACTCTCTCAAACTAAAGAAATGGGAGAAAGATAGAGCACTTAGCACATGTTTCTGGGGGGCAAGTTATAAAGAATACAGTGTATTTGGAGAAAAACTCATTGTCTAATACAAATTTCTTTTTCATTTAGGCTCAGTTATATTACATAATTACTTTTATTACTGAGGTCTATAAATAAGTCTAGCTGTTTTTCTTTATTAATTATAATTTTCTTTATTAATTAGTGATCCAAAGTTAAAATGAATGGATAGTTTTTAGGGACAACTATATTATTTTGTGCTTCTTCCACTTCATTCTTTCCTAAAAGCAAAAATCCTTGAACAGCTGTTCTTCAGATTTTTTCCAAAATGTAAATAAGTGACCCCTGGAGAAAGAGAGAATCATAGCATGGAAAGTTTTCAGGAAAAAATACTTTGTTTTTCAGAAAATCATACATGAAGGAAAATGAGATATAAATGGGAGTTCTGATGAAAATATTTATGCAATTCAGCTATAACCTTCTCTCCCTAGTATGACTGTAATAATGCTTTGTCTTTTTGCAAATTTTGCTTTTGTAATTTTTTATCATCAGAAAGTACAGTATGTGCTCATTGTTTCTGACTTGAAACTCTGCTTTACTTTGTATTAAAAGATTTTTAAAAATCTCTTTATTATCACCCTATTCCTGTTTCCATGACTACATAAGATGTTTTTTAAAAAGTATCCATGTTCTTTGACATGGGCTTTAGCAATTTCTTTCTAGATATGTCTCCTGAGGCAAGGGAAGCAAAACCAAAAATCAAGTATTGGGACTTCATCAAAATATAAAATTTCTGCACAGTGAAGGAAACAATCAATAAAACTGAAAGGCAACCTATGGAATTGAAGAAGATATTTGCAAATAATATATCTGATAAAGGGTTAGTAGCCAAACTATATAAAGAACTTATAAAACTCAACAGCCAAAAAACAAATAATGCAATTAAAAATGGGCAGAAGACATGAATAGACGTTTTTCCAAAGAAGACATATATAAAGCCAACAGACACATGAAAAGATACTTCAGCATCACTGATCATCAGATCAAAAAAAAGTACAATGAGATATCATCTCACACCTGTCAGGATGGCTAAAATCAACAATGCAAGAAACAACAGGTTTTGGTGAGGATGTGGAGAAAGGGGAGCCCTCTTGTCCTGTTGGTAGGAAGGAAAACTGGGACAGCCACTCTGGAAAACAGTATGGAAGTTCTTTGAAAAATTAAAAATAGAACTACCTTATGATCCAGTAATTGCACTATTTACTTTACCCAAAGAATAAAAAAAATTTACCCAAAGAATAAAAAATATATATATACTGATTCAAAAGGATACATGCACCCTGATGTTTATAGCAGCATTATCTACAATAGCCAAACTATGGAAATAGCCCATGTCTATTGACTGATACATATATACTGGAATATTACTCAGCCATAAAAAAGAATGACATCTTGCCATTTGCAATGATGTGGATGGAAGTAGAGAATATACTGCTAAGCGAAATAAGTCAGTCAGAGAAAGACAAATACCATATGATTTCACTCATCTGTGGAATTTAATAAACAAAACAATGAGCAAAGGGAAGAAAAAGAGAGAGCGAAGCAAACTGAGAAACAGACAACTATAGAGAATAAACTGATGGTTACCAGAGGGAAGTGGGTGTGTGGATGGGAGAAATAGGTGATGGGGAATAAGGAGGGCACTTGTGATGAGCACTAGGTGTTGTGTGGAAATGTTGAATCACTATATTGTACACCTGAAACTAATATTACACTGTATGTTAACTGAAACTTAAATAAAAACATAAAAATAAATAAAAAGTATCAGTGTTTCTGAAAGTCAGATTGTGTTTTCTTTTTCTTTCCTACATAAATAACTTATTTTATTTAAATAACCTATATTTTCTTTTTTTATTATGTTATGTTAATCACCATACATCATTAGTTTTTTTAAGCATTTATTATTTTTTAATTAAAAAAATTTTTTTACTATGTTATATTAATCACCATACATTACGTCATTAGTTTTTGAGGTCGTGTTCCATGATTCATTGTTTGCGTATAACACCCAGTGCTCCATGCAGTACATGCCCTCTTTAATACCCATCACCAGGCTAACCCGTCCCCCCCACCCCCTCTCCTCTAGAACCCTCAGTTTGTTTCTCAGAGTCCATAGTCTCTCATGGTTCATCTCCCCTCTGGTTTCCCCACTTCATTCTTCTCTTCCTGCTATCTTCTTCTTTTTTCTTTTTTAACACATAATGTATTGTTTAAGAGGTACAGGTCTGTGATTAAATAGTCTTACACAATTCACAGTGCTCACCATAGCACATACCCTCCCCAATGTCTATCACCCAGCCATCCCACCCCTCCTACCCCCACTACTCCAACAACCCTCAGTTTGTTTCCTGAGATTAAGAATTCCTCATATCAGTGAGGTCATATGATACATGTCTTTCTCTGATTGACTTCTTCTGCTCAGCATAATACCCTCCAGTTCCATCCATGTCGTTACAAATGGCAAGATTTCATTCCTTTTGATGGCTGCATAATATTCCTGTGTGTGTGTGTGTGTGTGTGCGCGCACGTGTATACCACATCTTCTTTATCCATTCATCTGTCGATGGACATCTTGGCTTTTTCCATAGTTTGACTATTGTGGACATTGCTGCTATAGACATTGGGGTACACATACCCCTTCACACCCCTACATTTACATCTTTGGGGTAAATACCCAGTAATGCAATTGCTGGGTCATATGGTAGCTCTATTTTCAACTTTTGAAGGAACCTCCATACTGTTTTCCAGAGTGGCTGCCCCAGCTTGCATTCCCACCAACAGTGTAGGAGGGTTCCCCTTTCTCCGCATCCCCACCAACATCTGTCGTTTTAGCCATTCTGACTGGTGTGAGGTGGTATCTCATTGAAGTTTTGATTTGGATTTCCCTGATGCCGAGAGTTGTTGAACACTTTTTCATGTGTCTGTTGGCCATTTGGATGTCTTCTTTGGAAAAATGTCTGTTCATGTCTTTTGCCCATTTCTTGATTGGATCATTTGTTCTTTGGGTGTTTAGTTTAATAAGTTCTTTTTTTTTTTTTTAAGATTTTATTTATTTAGTAATAGGACAGAGAGATACACAGCGAGAGAGGGAACACAAGCAGGGGAGTGGGAAAGGGAGAAGCAGGCTTCCCGCCGAGGAGGGAGCCTGATGGGGGGCTTGATCCCAGGACCCTGGGATCATGACCTGAGCCGAAGGCAGATGCTTAACGACTGAGCCACCTAGTTTAATTAGTTCTTTATAGATTTTGGATACTAGCCCTTTATCTGATATGTCATTTGCAAATATCTTTTAATTAGTTCTTTATAGATTTTGGATACTAGCCCTTTATCTGATATGTCATTTGCAAATATCTTCTCCCATTCTGTCGGTTGTCTTTTGGTTTTGTTGACTGTTTCTTTTGCTGTGCAAAAGCTTTTTATCTTGATGAAGTCCCAAGAGTTCATTTTTGCCCTTGCTTCCCTTGCCTTTGGCAATGTTTCTAGGAAGAAGTTGCTGTGGCTGAGGTTGAAAAGGTTGCTGCTTGCGTTCTCCTTTAGGATTTTGATGGACTCCTGTCTCACATTTAGGTCTTTTAACCATTTTGAGTCTATTTTTGTGTGTGGTGTAAGGAAATGGTCCAATTTCATTCTTCTGCAATGCTACCTAGAACAATCTACACATTCAATGCAATCCTTATCAAAATACCATCAACTTTTTTCAAAGAAATGGGGCAAATAATACTAAAATTTGTATGGAACCAGAAAAGACCCTGAATAGCCAGAGGAATGTTGAAAAAGAAAAGCAAAGCTGGTGGCATCACAATTCCGGACTTCAAGCTCTATTACAAAGCTGTCATCATCAAGACAGTATGGTACTGGCACAAAAACAGACACATAGATCAATGGAACAGAATAGAGAGCCCAGAAATGGACCCTCAACTCTATGGTCAACTAACCTTTGACAAAGCAGGAAAGAATGTCCAATGGAAAAAAGACTGTCTCTTCAACAAATAGTGTTGGGAAAATTGGACAGCTAGATGCAGAAGAATAAAATCAGATTGTATTTTCAATTGTACTTCTGGGGAGCAATTATGATTATTGTTTCAAGAGGTGATTTCAAGCTTAAACTACCTTAATATTTGCCAGTAGATTTTAAAATCTATTAAAATTGAAGTCTATTTTAATTAAAATTAAAATCTATTCACTAGAAGACAGATTTTACTTCCTCAATCCTGAATATATAGTTTTAAACTTTAGTCAAAACCGTATACTCTATAACCTGCCAATGAACTTTCTTCTGTGTGAGCATCTCACCTGTGGAAGGATGACAGCTTGTAAAAAATCCCAAGGGACATAGGAATATGGAAAGGCAAGTTGTGGTGAGAGAACACTTGACTAATTTGTAAGAAACTGGTTCAGATGATTTGAGAGCATACATCTGTCCTGCCCACTGTCACTGAGAGGCCACAAAGGAACAAAGGCAGTGGGGTCTAATTAGGAAACAGGCATTCAGAAGAAGAATCAGTCCCTAAAAACAGGGGCTGATCATGCTATCTTCCTTCTGTTTTTCAACACATGTGGTGTATCTCTCCTGGGACAATTATAAAATTGTGCTGGGAGATGGCAGGGAAGTAAAAGCAAGTGGCAGATATACAAGAAAGGGAGGAACTAGCACAAATAAGAAAATGAACAAACCCAGTTTTAAACCAAGCTGATTGTTCTGGGTCTCATTGACCTTGGCAATACTCAAAGGGTCATATTTTATATAGATGGACTGTCTTCAATTTCTTCTGAGTCTCTGGAACATGCAAATGTTTTTCCTCAATGCTTTATCACTACATTCTTTTTATTCCTCTAAGTTTTATTATATTAATAGATGTTTCTTGGTGTACTTATTTGAATTCATCTTGACATTATATTTTTCAATATTAAAGAAAAATACATTTTTTGTTTTGCCTGACTTTTTTTGAAACTCTGACTTCTGATATGATGCTGATGCTTTCCTGATACATTCCCCAACCCCGCTATATCTTAGAAATAAAATAGCATAATTAATTGAGTTTATGAGAAACATGAAATCATCCTTATCAAATATCATTATTAAACATAATGGAACACCCTCAATGCCATTTTATTGGTGGATTCTTTTTTGGGGAGGTCATCCTGGTGGGTTGGTCCACATCTGTACCAGGCAAATATTGCAAATGATATCATTTTCTTGACCTCATTTTCTCATTCCTTATTAAGAGTTTTATTAATTTAGAAAAATACATTCAGATGGAGTTAAAGAAAAGCAAGGAGATGGAAACACATTCTGTTTAAAACTTTTCTCAAGTAATTACAGATGAGAGATTAGACAGCTTCTCAGCATGTTCAAATGTCCATAAGGCACTCCAATCACCAGCTATGTTGCCCCCAGAGCTATAGGTGACATCATTTCCAGTGTGTAGGAGATCCTACTTATTTAACTTTTGTGCTGCACATGATGATAGCATTTTGTCTCTAGCACTTTTCTAGCACTCTAATTAAACTATTCAGGTGTAACATAGGTTCCTAGATGAGCTTGGACCACTGCTTTTATTTTATTTTATTTTTTTAAAGATTTATTTATTTATTTATTTTAGAAGCAGGGGGCAGAGGGAGGGTGGCGGGGGGAAGCAGACTCCCTGTTGAGCAGGGAGCCTGATGTGGGGTTCCATCTCAGGACCCTGAGATCATGACCTGAGCCAAAACCAAGAGTTGAACACTTAAACGACTGAGCCCCCCAGGCACCCCTGGACCATTCTTTTAATATCTCTAAGATCTTTGACATTAGGATGAGAATTAGTAAAGATTCAGTGAGCTGCAAATAAGAGAAAACTTCTAACAACAAAGGCATTTATGACTCACAAAAAAGAAGTCCAGAAATAAGACAGGTTTCAGATTGGTTGATTCAACAGCTCATGAGTGCCCTAAAACCAGGTTTATTTCTCATCCTTCCCAGTTGAGAGAAGATAAAGTCTTAAGATCACATGACCAGTAGGAATCCAGATTCAGTTTCCAGGTATTTTGAAGGCCTTAACTGAAATGAGTTAATGGGATCTGGGGTTCAAGTTTTTTTTACATAATATGCTGTTCTCAAATTGAATTCCAGGAGAAAGGTTATAATAATCTGCTTTATCAGTCAGTTAAGTGTGGAGGTAGCTCTAGCTCCATCTTCTTATGGAGCAGTGTCTTTTATCTTAGGAGCTTCCACACAATCTGGCATTAAGCTTTCTTCTGCTCATGACTAGGAAACTCTTAGAGTAACTCTAGAATAATCCAAAATTGCTATAATAATTAGATTAATGAGTGATTTCAAATTTTACTAGTGACAAAATACTACTACAAACTAGGCTAGATCACTGCTCTGCACACTCAGTGAAGACCTCTGAGTGGTCAGATGGAAGTTAGAGATTTCTGCACTCTAATTAAGATATGTATAGTAGATTGAGATGTATAGTTGCCATGCTATGTGCTGAATGCTATGGTAATAATAGCAAAAACTTATATGGCATGGAAATTTAGAGTTTGAAGTACCTCTAATAAACTTTCGTCCTCATGACAATCTCATGGAGCCTCTAGGACAGCTGTTACTACCTTTTTTTTTTTTTTTTTACAGATGAAGAAATTCAGGCCCCAAGGATGTGTAACTTACATGGAATATTCTGGAACTGAGATATGAGCCCCATCTTCCAGCACCTCATCCAGAGTTTTTCTGTCTCGCCATGGTGCTGAACCTAGTGGGCTGAGCTTATGGTTCAGTGACTGCTGAACCTGCTTGAAACCAGCTCTAAAGAGCTTGACTGGAGCTCTCCCCCAGCTCCTTGATCGGGGACTTCAGCCCTGGTGGAAGTATTTATACTACCAACATGGGCAAATGCGTCAGACCAGGGGGATTCACCTTTCATTTGCCCCTTAAAAATGTATTGTTAAAATTTACCAGCACACCACTGGTTAAAACTATGTCTATATATATTTGCTTTTGCAACTAGTTGGACACAAGTAATCCGTTTCCTCTTTACTAATGCATATTGTTTTCCCTGGTGGGCTTTGTATGCGTATAGAAAATAAATTCCCAATATTTTGAATTTACCTCTCTTGGAAGTTGTGTTTACAATATCCACAAATGGGCACATAAGATGTGCACAAAACATTTATCTTTATCCGTAGATAGTATAATCATATGTTTTATTTAAAGAGCATGTTTCTTCTGAGCAGCTTCGAACAACCCTTGGAATTTACTCTTGTGATAAGTATTACTCTCCTTTCCTTTTTATAAAAAAAAACAAACTAAAGCAACACAATGTATTGAGTTCTTTAATAATTAATATTTTACAAGCCAGTGAACAAAAGGAAAAAGTGGTCTGATGGTCCACATGGAGCAAGATGCTAGTTTGGTTGGAATGAATGGAAGCCCTCTGGATTTACAATGTGAGTCTCTTTATCAGAGTGGAGGCTTCCTCTGAATATCTGGGATGGCTAACACAAAGTAGATGGCCACTGAACCTGCCCTCTGTGCCCCCAATAGCCTTACTGGAAATGCACGTATGTGTCAGTTACATAGCCATGACATCAATAGTCTGTTAAAACATGTGCTTTGGAGGCAACAACCTATCCATCTAGTGCCATGCATTAGAGTGTCTGTGCAAATGCTTAAGGGAGGTAAATTTTCATGAAGGACAGTTGGGGGCTTGCCTAGATGGGGGGCTGTGGGTGGCAGCCCAGTGGGCACAGTCTGTAGCACCAGAAACACAAGGCGCCAGGAGATGAGGATTAGGAAAGAATTGTGATAAGCACTACTAGCTTTTCCTTTTTATGAATGATAATCAAACTGAAGCAATAAAATGTGTTGAGTTCTTTAATATTTAATGCTATTTAATTTAATTTAATTTAACTTAATTTAATTTAATTATTTTATAACACTATAGGCAGCTGAACTGAAGGAGAGATTCTACAGCCTGTATCTTTCCTGCTCTCTGTTACTCTGCCAACCTCCACGAACTTCCTGTGGGCAGAGGCTGCACCTTGTTCACCTTTATATCTTGATTTCTTAGCATTGAACTTGACTTACTGTGATACCAATAATAATATTATCCATCTTAATAAGATTAGCGCAGGAACAGCAGCATTATTGATAGCCTTTTATGTGCCCAGTGCCATAATAAGTTGTTTTACAAGGATGACCTCATTTTATTGTCACAACCACCCTGGGAATTAGACCTTGTTATCCCTGGTGTGTAGGTTAGGAAACAGAGGTTCTAAGAGGATACGACACTTGCTCAAGATTGAGCAATTACTAATTGATGTAGTTGAGTCTCCACCCAGGTCTGCCTGATTCCCTAATTAGGGAATGAGAATTCCAAATAGATGCATAGTTCTGCCCTTCAAATACATTTTATGGTATCTTTGAGTAAACTCTTCTTTTCTCAGTTATTATCTCAATGTAAAACTTCATCTTTGCAGCCTGCTCATTTATGACTCTTTCCCTTTAAGGCTGATTTTTGACACAAAGAGTAAGACAGAGTCCAGAATACTGGATTCTTCAAAATCACCTGGCTGAGGGCAGCATTGAGGGATTGAGATACCAGACAGAAGTTGAGGGTCTCTTCCCACACTTAAGTTCACCAGGGATACCAAAGGGGTAATAGTGGGAGGGGATTGTAGTTGTCTTCAGTTTTCTGCTACATTCCACTGCGTCTACCACTCCCTGATCCCTACTTCTGGAAACTCCCTCCTCCCTCAGGCTTCAGACTGCCTGCAGAATGCCTAACAGCTTGGCTTTGAAGTCAGAGTGACTCAGTCCCCACTCCACCACCTGTTAACTCTGGCATGCTGGGAAACTTTCCCACCCTGAACCTCAGTCTCCCCACTGCAATGTAAAAAGTCCGCAGGACCAGCATAGGTTGGCTGCAAGGATCGCCTGAAGTGATGCTCCTGAAGGGCTTAGCCCAGTGCCTGGTACAAACTGCAGCATTTGGTATCCCTCACCCCCGTCCCGCACCTGGAGCCGGTATGGACTGGAGCCACTTGTCAAATGAGAAACAAGGCACTCTGTAGTCTGAGCTGGAACCCTAACTTTTCCCACCAGAGAGGCCCATTGGGGTCATCCTTAGTCTCTCTCCCCTTTCCTAGGCAGCAGGACCCCAGTGGCATCAAAGAAATAGAGAGATGATTGTCTTGTGAAACCTGAGAACTTACTTGCAATATTCTGAGGGAGAGCATCTTCAAGTTCATGGCCAAGTTCTGGACCTGACATTGAACATCTATATTTCTGTCTTTCCAACTAGAACTTCTGGCCAGCCAGGCTGGGGAGGGGAGGTGTCTTACTTATTTCCACTGACAGAGTAGACATTCGATAAATGTTAGTTAGACAAATGAATTATCATGGAAACACTTTTTGGTCCTGTGGAACCGTATGAAAGAAAGAAACATTGGAAGAATTAATTCTTCTAAAGCAAGGATTGGCAAACTTTTCCTCTAAAGGGCCACATAGTAAATCTTTAGGCTTTGCAGGCCATGCTGTCTCTGTCACAACTACTCAACTCTGCCATTGTTGTGCAAAAGCCGCTGCAGACACACACAAAGGCATGAGCATGGCTGTGTTCCAGTAAAACTTAATTTACGAAACGGGTTCTGGGCCAGATTTGGTGCAGACGCTGTAGTTTCCTCCTCCTGCTTTAAGGGTTGGCACAGGTCTTGTGTTTTTAAAGTTAATGCCATAAGCAAATTTTCATACTTTGTGTTTTCCAAACATAAAGCCTTCAAGCAACTATGCCTATCCTGGTGGCAGGCTCAGCATACCGATCATTCATTCGTTCATTCATTCACCCAACTGTGGTGAAGCATTTTTCTAGGTGCAAAAAAAGAATGATCCCAGACATACTGTTTTATTTAAAAAAATCTGTCCTGAGATACTTGCCCCCAGAAGTATGTTGCTTATTATTTCACTGCTGTTGTCTCCTTTGGCTTCTGGAGATTCTTCAGTGCCTCTTAAGCTGTACCCTGTCTACTTGGCATAATCTATATCTCATCTCAGTTTGGCATGACCTGAATGGTTGCTCTCACTGCAGTTTTGTCTCTTTGTGTTTTGGAATATGCTATGGGCTTTCTTAGGCAAAACCCCTGTGGGATTGGTGCTAGAGCCAGGAATGGGACCTTGTGCCCTTTTACTGCTTGTTTGGGCTGACCTTCCTGCCTGGGCTCCTGGGAAGAAGCTGGACACTAAGGATGTTGTTGTATCCTTGATGTCTCTTCTGTAAATGCAAAGTGTGTGTGGGTATGTGTGTGTAATTTTTTTTTAATGTAACTAAAATTTTAGGAGAACAATCTTTAAAAAACAATTTAAGGCATATACCATTATTATATGTTTAGACAAGAATATAGTTTAGGTGGACAAACATGAACAATATTTTTTTAATTCACATGATACTGGCATGAGGGTATCTAAACCGTTTTTGAGTACTAACATTTTGGTAAATTATCTTTTGGTAATTATCACCAAAGAAATTTATTTAATCAGAATTCCTTCCTTCCTTCCTTCCTTCCTTCCTTCCTTCCTTCCTTCCTTCCTCCCTCCCTCCCTCCCTCCCTCCTCCTTCTTTCTTTCTTTCTTTCTTTCTTTCTTTCTTTCTTTCTTTCTTTTTCTTTCTTTCTTTCTTTCTTTCTTTCTTTCTTTCTTCCTTCCTTCCTTCCTTCCTTCCTTCCTTCCTTCCTTCCTTCCTT
>NW_023270415.1:1769441-1796499 GCF_011800145.1 Mirounga leonina
CTTCCTTCCTTCCTTCCTTCCTTCCTTCCTTCCTTCCTTCCTTCCTTCCTTTCTTTCTTTCTTTCTTTCTTTCTTTCTTTCTTTCTTTCTTCTTTCTCCTTTCTACAAAAACAAGATATCCCTTACTGTTTCCTTAGGAAAAACATTTAGGCAAGTGGATCACCTTTAAATTGGCTAGAATTTTCATACACACGAGAAAAACTAATAAAGACACTTAGCCAATGTTGTGCTAGTAAATGTTTAACAACCAGCTCTCCAGAGAGAAAAAAAAAATGTGTGCCTGTATACACACATAATTTTATTATCAACAATCCTGACATAAATATATTTTGCATACATTTTACAAATAATAATAAAATACACATTATTCTTTATCATAAATTCCATTTGATTCTCAAAGAATATTTTTGTTGACTTTTGCTGAAATCTTAGGTCTACAGACCTAAGCCAACCTAGCATTGCAGCAGATGTACAAATGTGATTCTGACATGACTGTGGGTTGATATTTTCATAGTTAAGCCAGCTAGGAAAGAGAAAGTGAAATCGTGAAGATGAATGCCAGGGCTTCACGGGCTCTTCAGGACGTGAGTGACCTCTTTGCTAAATTGGATAGTAGGTTTTGAACACTGAAGGAGCATTCTTTCAATTTCTTGTGTTACTTCATAGGGTAACAGCTATATACACAACACACTTTTAGGTCTAATCAGCATTATAAATATTTTCTTCATCATTTCCTTAAGCCTTGGCAGACAAGATAATTAATCAAACCCTGATTTGTGATGTTTGCTAATTTCTGTGGCATAAAGACCCACCCACAACTCATCTCGTGCTACCAATGACTCATGACTAAACATGGAGCTAGGACTAGGTATGCATTAGCTTCCACCACACTGATGTGATAGATGCAAAACCCCTCAAGAATATAGAACACACAGTAAAGTGTTTGGGAAGTGATGATTTTTGAGTTCTTACTACTTTTGTATTTAATATAATAAGATATAAGTTTATGTAATTTAATGCTAAATAACGGTAAAGTTTAAGAAACAGCCAAAAAGGTCCTGAAAATTTAACAGGTGTTTCTCATGTGCCATGATGAGCTTTTTCACCACACTGCTGCTCTTGGCAAAATACATTTCCCACTGAAACTTAATTAGGCAGTTGAGTTTAGCTCAATCATCAACATTAAATACAAGTATAGTTTTAGAAAAGCCTTTTAAGAAGTTGTACTTTATTTGCAGAACATTTAACACTGGTTCCTATCAAGATCAGTTCCTTGCATTTCTTTTATGGAGTTAGCTTTGAAACTCATAATGTATGTGGTAGCTTTTACTGATGTATATCAGAGTAAGTACACATATTGCAATAGTGAGCCAATTAATTGACCTAATTATTAATAGTAGATATGGTGTATTGCATATTGACAGTGAACATGGAACCTCACAAAACACAGATTGTAAATTCCATGGGTGTGGGAACTGGGCCCCTCTAAATTCTTATAAAATAACATGGGTTATTCTTGGTAATTTGCATCTAATTATTACAGTCTATCATTATGATAATGTGTCATCCATATTTAAACCACTTAACACAGGTAAAACCATTCATGAGGTTAATATATAAAGCATAACTTGGACCCAAGTAGTGATTATTGAGTAAATATAGATATGAGGACAATATTGAATATGTTATTTTAATGTGAAAACTTTGGGTCTCTAGGTTACTTTTAAAATTTTGAAGGGGATTCTCTAATTACTCAAGTGAAATTATATGAAATACTTCTTTCAATATCCACTTCTTTTTCTTCTGGTTCCTGATAAGACATATTAATTATGAATGACGGTGTTTCTTATGTATGGAAGCCCCAGTGTGTGGTACCGCTGATTTGCACACATGTGACTTTACAGAAGACAGGAAGTAAAGAATGAATAAATAAATAGGGTACGAAGGGGAGTACCCTGATGGCTGTTGCTGGAGGGCAGAGACTTTCTCATAAACCTGGCCAGGCCCTTCACAAATTATTCTGGAACCAGGCCAGGTGTGGGGGGCCATGAGAGCCATCAGTGCTGTGGGGAGCAGACCTCTGGCCTGTGTCTGGAGTAAGGACCAGGAGGTATTACTGTTCTGTGTCATGGCCATCTCTGGCCATCTGTGTAAGTGTCCTTCACTGTCAGGTTTAAATGTCTACTGGCTTTTCTTAGTAAAGATACATAATTTTCTCCTTTAACTCACATTTTTCCCTAGGTGATCTACTTATATTTATAAAATTGGATATAACCTTTACCAGTCAGGTGGAATGCACTTCTTGGGTTTTCTCTGGGCTGGTTGGCCTGTTAGGAAGAGCTGGAATCCCAGTAGTTGGGCCGCTAATAGGATTTCTTTTGAACCTGACCTGAGCAGGAACAACAGCTCTGTAACTGAGGTGCTGTCACTCACACTTTATGACCCCATGCCTCAAAGACACAGGTAGACAATATGTACAATAAACACAATTAATGAATTCACAGGGAGGCGGGGCGCATCCCTCCTTGGCATTGTTAAACCTGCAGCTTCAATCACTGTGAAAAGCTTGATTGCTCAGTTCCCATGCTACAAGCAGGGTTCCCAGATTTGCTCCACCATAGTGAATCTTGCAGTTGCCTTTAATTGGTCTGCATACAGAGAATACATATTCCAGTTATTGGAATAGGGGGTAAAACTTGGAACTTTTTGTAGGAAAGGGTTCAAGTGCGGAACAAGTAACCCCAGAAAATGATCCTGATTAGCTAACCTCTTCACACTCCCCTATCCACCAGTCTGAAACAAACACACCACAGAAACTAAATGAGCATGTACAAATATCTGCACTGGGGACACATGCAAGGTCACCACAACCTTGCAGTGTCTGTTTCATAGGGAAGTTGTCACATTTCAACAAATTTTATTCAATGACTGTGGTTTTTATGTGGGGCTAATGAAAAGAAAGTTTGATTATTTAAAATCAGGTTAAACAAAGAATGAACTAAGCCTTCCTGTGGAAAATAATATAACAAAATAACATAAGCATATAGAAATAGTGTCTAAGGGAACCAAAATATATCAGAGAAAACGCTCTTAAGAAATTATTTACTAATAATATTAATGACAATATAAATAATAATTAACACTAGATACAGTTCTAAGTATTAATATAAATTATTTATTTTCTCCTAAAAACAACCCTGAGATGTCAATACCATCTTCCCCAAGTCAGAGAGACCTGAAGGTGGGTAACTGCAGGGGGATGGGATGCCTGCTGTGCTCCAGCACCATATGGCAGACAGGATCTTGGAGATGTAGCACCTGGCAGCGTCAGGTGCCTCCTATTTATAATAGAGTGACAGGGCCCATGCACCTCACGAGTATAGGAAGAAGAGCAGGAGGAAAGGGTCTTCCAGAAAGAGAGAGCAGTGTGAGTGAAGACTTCAAATTCTATAAGGCTGCAGAGGGAATGCCAGGAGCTGTCCCTCCATATGTTTGAGTTGTGTGTGTATGTGTGTGACAAAAACAGACAACATGAGATCTACCCTCCTAACAAATTTTTAAGTGTATAGTACAGTATTGTTAACTGTAAGCACAATGTGGTACAGCAGGTCTCTAGAATGTATTCATCTTGCTAACAGAAACTTTATACCGACTGAACAATGCCCCATTGTCCCCTCCCCAACCCCTGGCAACCATCATTTACTTTCTGTGAGTTTGACTACTTTAGACACCTCATATAAGGGGACTCGTGCAGTATTTATCCTTCTGTGACTGGCTTATGTCACTGAGCATCATGTCCTCAAGTTTCATCCATGTTGTCCATATGGCAGGATCTTCTCCTTTGTTAAGGCTGAATGATATTCCCTTATATGCATATACCACAACTGCTCTGTTGATAGATATTAGGTAGTTCCACAATTAAAAATAGAATTACTGTTGATCCAGAAATCTCTCTTTTGGGTATTTATACAAAAGAAGTAATATGAGGATCTCGAAGAGATGTTCTCATTCCCATGTTCATTACAGCACATGTACCCACACTATTGCATGTGTATTTTGGGATAGGAGGAGATTAGATTCTTCCATGTCTTGCCAAGTACTCAGCCACAGAGCTGCCACAAATAGCTTAGAGTGTGTGTCCTATTGAGGCATCAGGTCAGAGCGTCATCACACAAAAAAACGTTTGAAAACCAAGTGGACTTTGCCAAGGTTTTAGAGCTGGGGTTTTAGGCAAGGATTACCTACTGCAGTACTCAAAGGCACCCCAGGTGTCTGGGTCTCACTAGGGGCCAGGAGCCCACAGGATAGAGTTAAGACCCAGAGGCAAGTGTTTATTCCCACTCTGAGTTAGGACTGCCTACATTGTAAAATTGAGGAATAGGAAAGTGAGATGTCAACATTCTTTGTCTCTCTCTTCCCCTGAAGAGGTGGATGATGTGACTGCATTCTACCAAAGAATAAAGTACATACAGCAAAATATCTCCCTGAGCTTACCTGGTCTTAGAATGCTTTCCTTCAGTATTTGTTTTCTTTCCCTTGGAAACCTGACTTTCATGGACAGGAGACATTTGTTCTCTTGCCTTTGGATCTGTCAGATGGAATATTGCTTCCATTTAACAGCTCCAAAAGAAAAGGACTGAAACAGTTGATATTTAAACATTGCTCAGACTTCATCTGGAGTTTCTTCCTTCCAGCACTTCTTCCTAAGTTCTTGAGTATATGAACTCCCAGTGCTTTGACTAAGAACTGGGGGAGACCTCACAAAGGGTTTGCTTGGATATGGAAATCACTGGGCTTCATGAGAGGAGCAGAGAAATCTTCATGCTATAATCCTCCATGAGCAGAAATCACATCTGTGGGAAGTCATCATGAGGAGAAAATTGGGCTCATGCTTGCTCCAAAAATTAGACATTGTAAAGAAGAGTTCAGGCCAGCAGTGTCTGGCCCAGGGTAGGGAGTTGGATGGGTGATCTTCCAGGGCACAGCAGAAGCTCAGAAAGGCTGTGGGTCTTCTCTAGGTGTCACCAGAAAGTGAGTTTGTTCTGTGACTTCCAATTGGACCTCAGGCTTCATGGCAATCAGAGCTGGGAAGAACTGACTTAATACAAAAATGAGAAACACTGCCATAAACTGAAAAACGTTCCTTTGAAAGAGCTGCTGCAGAGAAGTCATTGTATGAGATCTTAGCTTCCCACTTGGCTGGGAGTTGGGAGGAGCTTGCACTTTAGGTCAGAGACTCCACCACAGCTTCCTCTTGCTTGTTGTCTTGTACTGGGGGTGGTGCTGGCAGAGGGGTCTGTGGTCCACAGAGTGTGGGGAGTGATGAGCAGGGCTGGGGTGGGGAGGGGAGGTTGCATGTTGTGGCTGGCACTGGGGCTGGCCCCTGTGACTCAGGGCAAGGGTGGTGGTGTGGTGGGGTGGGTCGCAGCATGCCAGGGTCCTGATGGTAGTTGTGGGGGCCAAGTGTGGGTGGCGATTGCCTTCTGGCTCCTCCATAGAGCCATGTGTCTGGGTCTGTGATTACTGGAGGCAACCAGCTACAGGCCTAGACTCGTTTGTGTACTTAGCTCCTCTGAATGTGCAGTCGCCCTTCTCAGGATGCAGAGCTCCCCAGGAGCAGGTGAGCAGGTGCGTGGGCCTAGTAAATGTGCTTCTTCATGACCTCAGGGGCCCAGGACGCATATGGCTTCTCTCAGACTCCACTGAAAAACTTCTAAGGAACAGCAAGTGTTTGCCATTAGAACATTATTCTGAATATGTATAAAACAAAATTAAAACTGAGTCCTGGATTCCCTATATTTATCTGTTCCTGAGAGAATATCCTTGGGTTTATTTACGATTTGAGTACCTTACAAGAAAATCAATATAATGTAAAAAAATAATGTGTTAATGCCCTATAAAAACAAACCTATTCAATACAATTTGTTAGAAATATGATTCCACACAAATATTTTTGTATGTGGAAGTCACCTTTAGTTAACTTTGAGCTTGTCCTTTGGCATTCCTGTATAATATAGAATCTAAGTGGCTCATGGCAAATACTCAGAAGCCTTTGCAGCTTTGAATTGGATGCTCTGACCCCTGAATCCTGTAGGAACCAGGTGTCCTTTATCAGAAGTAGCAAGCCAAATGGCCTATGACAGTCTGAGACTACAAAATTGGATCTCATAATACCTTTTTTTCCCACATGTACTTTTTAGCTCCCTAATGACTTCTTAACCAAAGGGTACATGGATACAACTTATTTCAATATAATTGCTTTCCTTTAATCATATTTATGTTATTCTGTGCATTTATTATATTGAGAAGGAAGTTTATAGGCCTCATGGAAACCAAAGTGGTCCACACACAAAGAGACTAAGAACCCCTCACCAAGGTGCACTCCAGAATTGCCAGGAAGTCCCACATCCCTTAGTTTGCTGTCACCCCTCAGCCTCTACCTCCTCCCCACCCCAGGAAACCTCAGGCCTGATACCTGGCCCCAACAAAGGAGAACATACTGCCCTACTTCAACCCACTCCAAGACTGGCCTCTTCCTATGAAGGCTGACTGTGGAAAATGATCCTCCCTGTCAAAGGAATCCCATGTACCACACAGGAGCATGGGTTGGCCTTTGTTGCTAAAGAGCAGTTGTACGATTACCTGGGTCATGGTTCTTGGAGGATGGACACTCTTGCCTTCAAGAGTAGTGCCTGTCAGGCCCACACACTGAACCTAGGTGATCTCTGTTGGGTGGTGCAGCATCTTTTTCTGGTCTCTTCTTCGAGGTCTTAAAATCTGTTGCCAATCTTACCCATTGCTAAAGCACTTCCTTCAGAAGATACAGCTGCCCTGTTTTTGCTTTAGTGTTTTTTGTGTGGAAAGCAAAATGACAAAATGCAGAATACAATATTTGTTCAGAAGAAAAATGCCAGGGAAATCAAGTATTGATTGTAGGGTGGCATTAGGGATTTGAGCTTTGTTTGCAAATAGGGCATGAACCCCAATAAAGACAGTGGTGTCATCCCACCATGATCCTGCCCCTGGGCTCCTGGCTGTGCTTCAGGGCATACCTGTGACTGGGGGGAGAGAGAGGCTGCTTTGCTAGGAAGGGTTTGCAAACGTGGACCCAAGACTCATCTCATCCTAATAGTGCATCTTCCATTTGTGCATCCAGACCTGAGGCCACAGTTTCATGGAGCTGTTTTGTGTAGAAGTTGAGGGTACTGGGTCCAAAGATCCAAAGATCTGTGGGTCAGAGCTCTTTTATGCTGTTTATTTGCTGAATTACCCTAGACCCATTATTTGGTTCCAGTTTCCTTATCTATAAAACGGGGTAATAACTGAACCTTCCATAGTTTCAACTTCAGGCCTACACCTATGAGCTAGCTGTGAGGCCGGGCACCATCTGGGCCACACTCTCCCACCTACAAGATGGGCCCATAATCTATCTGGCCTTCACTGTCTCCACACATCCCCACCCCCCAGGGTGGCACGCAGTGATTTCCTAGTGATTAAAATACCTATTTCAATGTCATTTCAAGATTCTTTCCAGATGTGTAAAATTCTTTCTGTCCTAGTGAGGGACGGTGACTGACCTTCTTTTGTTTCAGCTGGTACAATGCCAGCCATGCCAGTGGGCTCACGCTACTTCACATTGTTAACATTTTGACTGTTATTAAAATTTTTTTTTACAACGTGTGCTTATTTTTTACATTGATAAACTTCAAGAGCCCTCTTGAGTTTGTAGTCTTTCTAAAGTTCATGTTCCTCCTACTGCACTAAGAAGCAAGGTCTTTGAATTCATTCTTACCTAGATTTTCTTTTACATTTCCCCTCAGGGAAAAAAAAAAACCACAATGCATTGAAACTGGGAAATCCCTCACCAATAGGAGTTCTTCACAACATGTTGCGGTGGAGGGGACATCCTGTAGGACCTTAGCACTTTTCACCCCCTCCTATTTCCGAGGGGAAGTGTCCCTGTGACGGCACACCTTGGCTTTGTTGTCCCTGCTAGCAGGAACCCAGTGTGGTTTCCCTCATTATTATGGCAGAAGTTTTTCCCCCACTTTTTTTCTTTTTCTTTTTCTTTTCTTTTTTTTTAAACCAGGAGCGCTTTACACTGCAATTTTTATGGGCAGTGTCCTTTCTATGGTTTGGTGGAAGTGAGAAGTGAAGCCAGAGGGAAAATGTGATTCAAACACAAGATGGCAGAAATCTTTGTCAAGAAGAATAATTTCCTCAGAGCCCTCTCTCTCCTCTCTTGAGGTCTCGTGTTTCCAGGCAGGTTGCTTTCTGGAGAGACAGGTGTGTGTGCATGTGTGCGTGCGTGTGTGCACATGCATGTACACGTAGGAAACAAAGAAACTGAGGCCTTGAGGGATTCCATTTCCAGGAAATCTCCTTGCTATGGTTGATGCAAAGAAAAAAAATCCCTCATAGTCTCTTAACTTAAAAACATTTTTTTAATAGAAGTTTAAATATTCAGCAATTTGGTGGTGATAATGATGCAGTCACTTTTTTTTTTTTTTTAAATTCTTTGAACTTTTGAAAGCCCTTTGTGTTTTCCTAACTGTTACTCATAGGGCCGGGATAGGAAAAATGCAGGCAGGCTGGTGCCTGCTTCTGAGTACTCAAGTTTGAGCAATAGTATACCACACAAATTCAGCTAGTTATATATATATATTTTTTTTCCTGGTGGTGGCAGCAAGAAGTTGGACGGGTTTCTGGGCACATCTTGTTCTCCAGTCAAATGAATGATTTCCTTTCAGCCTTGTAGGTTTGAAACGAGTTCCTGACACAGGCTCTGTGTCCTGATGGGAGCTGCTTGCCTGGGTGAAAACAGCCAGTAGGACAGAGGGCTCCAGGTGTCCCAGATCGCTCTGTGCTAACCAGGCCCAGATGCCACCTTCTCTACCTGAGAGCTGGGAGAGGGACATGTCTTTGACATGAGGTGGGATGCTCCTGGCAGGAGCTGCCGTTGCTTTTGAAGTGTCCTCGTGGCCGGGCTTGGTGGGCAGATGGCCAAGAGATGTTATCTTTATAACATCTGCTGTCATCTCTGTTGTGTGGGAACTAATGGCTGCGTTTGAATAATTAGGCCTTTGCACCATAGCACAACAGAAGCATGCATTGCTTCATTAAAACAAACATAATTATTGTGGTGCACATATTCAAAGCCCCTTTCATCCTTCAGAACCTGCAGCATTTGGGAAGGTCTGTGTGCCGGAGTGCTCACTCAGGTCCCATGGATGTGGACCCCCACTGGCTGAGGACCTCTCTTAGTGTCGAGAGTGCATGTCTGGGAGTTTGGTCTTTGGATCTTCCTCTGTGTTCCATTACACTTTAGTCAGACCTCTGCTTTTGCATTCATTCCTTCTTGGACTCAACTGCACATGGACTTTGTTTGTCTTACTAAGCTGCTAGGGTTCTTTGCACTAGCATTTGCTATCATGTTCATAGTCATTTCTCTTACGCAGACTTTGGAGCTCAAGCTGACCTCTCTGTGCCTCAGTTTATTCATGCATTAATCATAACATCTGCCCCAGCACTTCCAGGACATTGTAAAGATCAAATGAAGTCATAGACATAAAAGTGATTTGCAAAGTAAAAAATACCACACAAATAATAAAAATCCTGCAGCTACCTGGGTTAGGGCATGGATACTATTTAACCAGCCCTGCCAACCATTTGACTCAGGATGTGGCTCTTCAATGAATACATTTGGGAAATAGGTCTTGTTTTTTTTGGTGGCCAAGGTAACTCTAAAGAATGACAGTCTTGTTTATGAGAAACTCTGGTCTTCAGTTTCCTGGGAGATGTTCCCTTCAGATCAGTGATCAGTGTGTTCTTTTCATTAATCAACTGATCAACATTTATGGAACACCTGTAACATGGAAGGCAATGTGCCAGGTGATGCTGAAATATGAAAATGTATGGTGGCAGTGGTGAATACATCTCTCAAGACCCTTAAATCTATCCAACTCTGCCATTTGGTGGTAAAGACAAAGGTGGTATCAGGAATTCATAGGACAGAGAAGGGAATTCCTGCACACCTTTCCTATTTTCAATTTTTGCTATTTGTTGATGAAGCTAGGGTTGGAGATGTGCTATGGGAGTAGAGTTTGACCCACACCATCAAGGCTGAATCACCTCTTAGTTGACAGAGGAAAGATAGGCTCACAAGATAAGTCATTGATGTACTGATGCTAATCATATTTTGGAATTTGCCCCAAGATACCCAGCCACATATCGCTTTCATATGTGGTTTATACCCACAGTACATGTGATGAGCACTCATTATGACTGTCAGTTGTAGGAAAACCCAAGATTAACCTGAGGCAGAGAGAAATCAAGGAGCTCGTGGCTGCATTGCATTATGGGTGAAAGGGGAAATGGGAGGTAAAATTCTTTACATATGTTAGCTCCTGAATGAAGAAGTGTTTTGTTCTCCCATTTGGAATTTTAAGCCCATAGAGAAGGACATGAATAGGTTTTGTTTTCCTTAGATCTTACAGTACTCCTGGAGTGCCCTAAGAGGATCCAGGTACTTTTCTATCTTCTGCAAATCCTTCAGCTTTATGGATGCTACCCAGGTGAACATATAGAGTCCTCACACAGGTGAGATATTAATGAGTCATATGCTTACATGGAATTGCAGATAAATGAGGCACATTTTATCCCTTGAGGAGCTTATCTTTTGTAGAATATGAAAGTACACTAGCAGGAAGTTGTACGGTAAGTGGCTGACTACAGTATGGGGTGTTAGCAAGGTGTGGTAAAATCTCACCAAGGACCACCAGGGACAGTTTCTTGACAGAGACAAGGTCAGAAGCAAGTCTTGTGCATGTGAAGGAGTTCTTCTGATGGAGATAAAGGGACAAGGATGTCAGGAAGAGAAAATAAAGTAAGGTCCGTGCAAGTTGGTAATTTGGGAGAAGGTGTAGGGATGAAATGATGGAGGTATCTATGATATGGGGGTTAAAGTGAAATGATCCTACAGTTTGAGAGGCAGGAATTTAGCAGATCATGTTCAAAATTAAGAATAATCGAGATGGAGTTTTTAGAGGAGAATGTAGTCCAGTGATGGTCAGGTCGGTGGTGTGGCTCACTTGTTGAGAGGGCCATGTACCCTGAAGCTAGTATAGGATGGATAGTCACACAGACCTTTGTCATTCACAAGGGTAGAAGATCTGAATTCTGAGTATGTTTGGGGAAATTTCAGAGCTCTCTAGAGTTGATGAATTTGGTCTGAGAACACTCTTCACATATATGTCACTTTAATGGAGAATTATCATACGTCACATGAAGGCACTGGCCTGTGTGAAATCAAAGTTGATAAATGAGTGCAATGCTATATGATGCCTCAAGAGAGGTCTGCACCACAGGCTCTGTGGTGGTGGTGGGGGGAGGGGTGCAGGCCTCTTGGCAGAGACCAGGACAGTTCATAGTAGAGGTGAAATTTGAAATGAAGGGAGAGTGGAGTTTGTCAGGCAAGAGGAGGTAGAAGCAAGGCCATTTCTGAAGAAGAGGTGTAGGTGACAGGACTGTGGTGGGCCAGCTACATGAGCATCATGGCAAATGCAGCCTGAAAGAACTCCCAAAGTCTGCTATCTTACTAAAGCACTCCAGGACACATGGAGAATCAGGCAACCTTTCAGAAGCACCACACTGCCCTCACACCTTCTCCTAGCTGGCTCAGACATCACCCACTTCTGAAATGCAACAGGTATCTGCTAAGAAAGGAAGATTTTTCTCACTCAGTGTAACATTTACCATAAAATCACCAATCATGTTGATCTACACATTCCTTTTTTTTTTTAAGATTTTATTTATTTATTTGACAGAGAGAGACACAGCGAGAGAGGGAACACAAGCAGGGGGAGTGGGAGAGGGAGAAGCAGGCTTCCCGCTGAGCAGAGAGCCCTATGCAGGGTTCCATCCCAGGACTCTGGGATCATGACCTGAGCCGAAGGCAGATGCTTAACGACTGAGCCACCCAGGGGCCCCCATTCCCTTCTTTTAAAAGTTAAGATTTGTGGCTAGCCATGCACTAAAAACCATAAGATTTGAAACCCTTGACATTATAACTCTACCCAGGGCTTGGAACATCAGTAAAGTCATCATCCCCTGGGAGCAATCAGTTAGCTCCCTGCAGAAGCTCGTCTTAGCAATCATACAATATCTGACAGTCCAACTTTTAAGTTTCACAATATTTGTTCCTTAGCAGATTGTCAGAGCTTATTGTAGCCATGTCAATAGAATAACATTTATTTATGTCAAACCAAATTTATTATATACATCAGTTGGAGTCTATTTACTTTCATTTCACTATTTGAAAGATATATCCCATTTAATAAACTTCCTTGTGTGGAGTTCCAGTAAAGGCTTCGACTCAGCTCTTACTCTTCTCCAGGCAAAGAAATACTTACCCAGTAACTTTCCCAGGTATGTGAATGTCGCTGGTTAACTCATTTTGTTCTGTAAGGGGCCATTTTCAATTTTGTTTGCTGACCAAATGAACAGGATGCTACTGAAGCCCATGCAGTTATGGGTAGCATAAAAACACTGCCTCCTGCTCAGGATTTCATGCAATAAATCATAGGCCCTCAGGGCTGCTTTGGACCGAGGAATGCCAGTTCAACCCCTCACTTTGTATTGTGGAGCACATAATAGTGTCGTATCAACTTCCTCAAAAGACAATGTTACCCTGAGCACACAAACTCTGTTGAGATCCAGTACAAAAAAAGGTTTTCAGTAGCACCTGTTTTGGGATTCAGTCACTCAGCAAATATTTATTGAGTGCCTACTATCTATGTGTGGGGTCAGGGAAGACAACCATAAGACTGGCAAGGTCTACGCAAAAAAAAAAAAAAAAAAAGAGCAAAGAGTGACAGCAGGGTGACTTGAAGCCTTCACTGGCAGCCTCACCATGGGGGGGCCATGCTGGGCCTCCCTTCTGAGGGCTGAGGTCATAAGCCTGATCTTCCCTTTCACAGTACTGAGGTGGTTTAAGAGATTAAATAGTGATGATGATGCTATCGAACTTTACATTTACCTTCTAAGATTTAAGTAGCTTAACTTAATTCAGCATCTTCCATTTACTCACAAAATTACTGATAGAAATATTAAACACTGTCTCTGTCTAAGGATCAAAGCCTTTTGGAGAAGCAGAGAGCCAAATGAAACTGTGTATTAGGAGCAGGGGTCCCAGTCAGTTTGCAGTGTCATGTAGACATCAGGATAGAAGAGAGCTCTCCCAGAGAGACTAAGGTCCTTGAACAAGGGACACTGAGTCCCAACAGTGGGATGACACTGTGTGGGTTCCTGGGGTGTGCAGAGAGAATCCGGGTGGCATTTGGAAGTTCTGGGGCTTTCGAGCCCCGAGCTCTGGAGTGCTAAGGTAGTCACTCAGCCCAAGGATGGCTGAAGGAGGAAGGAAAAAGATGCTCCATGTGGAGGACAGGAGGATAGGTGCTGAGTGGGGGCCAGCAAACTCTGTGTCCATCGCAGCCTCTGGAGAAAGGAGAGCCCGCCCAGGGACACCAGGGGCTGCCTGCGGCTGGCAGGACAAGTCTCCACCACCAACACTCCCCTCGCACAGTCTCAGCCTCTTCCAACTGCACCTCATTTCTGGAGCAGCCTGTGTGTGTCATCAAAGCCGCCAGAGCTGGAGACTCCACCAAACCACTCCCTCCCTCCCGTCCCCTCCCACTGCAAACCATCATCTTGCAGGCAGACAATGAAGATAGGACAGCTATTCAGAAAAACGCGTGGCTTTGGAGGCTCAGGGCATGTCCCAACTGCACCTGCAGGTTTTCCTTTCCTGGGGCCGACGGGCACTGGCTGCGCTGCACCTGCCGCGGGCTAGCTCCCTGCCTTTCAGCCACATACCTCGTGCTGGGCGTGCAGGCCCTGGCCTGCTCCACATCCTGCTCGGCCCCAATGATTGCCCCTCCACTCCACTGACTTCTCAACACACTCTTCTCTCCGACTTTTGATTTTCTGTACTAACATGGCTATTAAAAACAGAGACAGGCACCACCGTCTTGGTCCCACTCCCTGCCATAGGTCATGGTGGGCCCTCACTTGCCTTCATCTAATCTGCTGTTCATTAGTTCCTATCCTTATTGTGGTTTCCCAAGAAGCAAACCAACATGACATACATGGGTTTAAGCTGTGTATGTATACACCACTGGGCAATCTTGGGAGAGAAATAAAACCAATCAGGGAAACAAGAATTTGGTAGGATTAGAAGGCTCTTTTGAGGAGGGGGCTGGTTGTGCTTTTCTATCAGAACCCACACATCAGCTCTTTGTGAAACCAAATGCTATTTGCTACTCTACCTTCCTTGCAAATTTCAATAATTTGATTTGAGCTCTAAGAGGTATCTGCAGGAATGAGATTGTACAGAAAGATGAGGGGGGAGACACCAAGAAAGAACCAGCAGTGTAAAACTCATAAGTAGTGTGCATGCATGAGGGAAGGGCAGTGAATTTCTCTGCTAACTCACAGAATGGCAACACTCTGAGCTCTATTAACTACTTGTCTGACTCATTAGCGAGGATTTGACTGGATGGTTTTTAATAATATTGCTTCTGTGATTTGTTACTCAGTACCAGAACAATGCAAAGATTTTGCTATTAATGATTAAGCACATGCCATAACTTTTCTGGCCAAAACAGTGATTAAAGTATTCAAAATATTCTCCAATGACAGGAGTTTAAAGTCTTGTTTCCTGCTTATTGGATTTTTTTACTTAGACGCTTGTATTTCCTTCAAACTCCATTTTGTGTAGGGCTGGGAGAACACTCTGCGCTTGTGTGACTGGCAGGTGGGGACACTCCCTGGATGCTGGTGGCCCAGAGTGGTGGATCATGAAGTGAGTTTCAGGCAAAAGGGGAAGAGGAGCCCAGGTTTTACCCATTCATTCAAGTGTCCTTTCGCCTGACAACCCCTCATTCAGGGAACTCTGTGTGTAGGGCTGGGCCACATAATAGGGGCAGTGTAGGCCGAACATGCAGGAGGAGGTGAAAATAAACAAGAAGATGTGTGTGTCTTAGGAGGAGGGATATTTTTTTGAGGAATTAAAACATGGCGTGAGTACACAGCAAGCCACAAATTACTGAGGATGAGGGCCATGCTGTTCAACACACCAAAGGATTCTGGTGATTGCATGAAGGTATGACATACCAAGGGGATTTCTGGCATGTCTTCAGCAATCCCCACATTGTTCCTGACCTTTCCGTGTGAGTTTCCATGTATGTGGATGAAAGGCAAGTAGAGACACTGTGTCCATTTGATGTACACATTGAGGTAAAATCTCTTTCAAATACTAGATTGACTGCCAGACCTTCAAAATCGTATCAGCTCCATTCCTTCCTTGTTTATAAGCTCATGATATTCTCAACTATCTAGACTGCTGTCCTTAGGCTGGCTTGCAACATTCCAATGAGGGAAAACATGTATGCTATTGTTGGACTGATGATCCATCAAGGCATTTTTCCTCATGTCTTACCGAATTATTTCTGGCTGCAAAAAAGACCATTTTTCTTTCTTCCTTCCTTCCTTCCTTCCTTCCTTCCTTCCTTCCTTCCTTCCTTCCTTCCTTCCTTCCTTCCTTCCTTTCTTTCTTTTTCCTTTCTTTCTTTCTTTCTTTCTTTCTTTCTTTCTTTCCTTTCTTTCTTTCTTCTTTCTTTCTTTCTTTCTTTCTTTTTCTTTTTTTCTTTCTTTCTTTCTTTCTTTCTTTCTTTCTTTCTTTCTTTCTTTCTTTTTCTCTTTCTTTCTCTCTCTCTCTTTCTTTCTTTCTTTCTTTCTTCTTTCTTTCTTTTTCTTTCTTTTTTTCATTCTTTCTTTCTTTTTTAAAAATTTCTTTGGGTATGAGTAAAATTAGATTGGCATTTGGATTAAATAAACTCCCCATTTTTGTTGTTCTTTTAGGACTCAGTGCAATTAAATCAAACTTTAGTTTTCATTTCTCTAGGTCAGATTAGTGATTTCTTTAGCAATGTGTGATGTGGTTGTAAAGTCTTTGCTAGTACTGAGGCTCATGCTTGGTTAATCTCTAGGCCATCCAGAGCCGAGCTTCTCACACATGCCTACATACCACCACAGGATCTAAGGAAAGGAGGGTTCCTACTCAGCAGGGCTCATGGGGCCCAAAACTCTGTCTTCTAGCCAGCTCCCCATGAGCTGTTGTCTCTCTACAGGCAGTGGACTGCAGATGCTCTGTAGCCAAATGGGTACTCAGTATGTCCAGATTTACCTTTCAGAGAGAAGGGAGCTCCTTGAGATGAGCACATACTTGCTCCTGTGCTGAAGCATGGGCCCGATACAGGGGTGCTCCATCCTGAGGTCAAGGTGCTCACTCTGTGCCCTCCCATCCCTCTGCTCACCTCCACCACCCCGTGTCATTCCTGCTAGGACCAGGGGAAAGGGTGACCCTAAAGCAGATAGTCCGTTCCTAAGAGCTCTTTGTCATCCTACCCGCCCCCTGTTTATCAACATGGGCCATGTGCCATGAGCATGGGATGCATGGGGACACCACTGTGAGCAAGGCAGCCCCTTCCTGCTCCCTACAGAGCCTGAAATCTGGTTTGTTTATTATTCCTGGAGCCTGTGCTTAGCTATTTCCCCCTCATGTCCATCAGAAGTGGCTTTTCCTAGAGAAGGTAAAACACATCTCTGTTTTCCTATACCACACACCTGGCAATCCCCAGATAAGGCTAAGGCTCATGCTGTTCTTTTCCTTTTCTTTTTGTTTACTTTTTTCCCCCTTGCTCCCCCCTTTCTTCTCTTTACTTTGCCTATCTCCCTCCCTCTTCTCCTTGTGTGCATCTAGCTTGGCATTACACATGGAAGGGCAGATGTCAGTGCTTCTATGTGGACTCCTACAGTGATGACTGTTGTAGTCCCGTATTGCCACTCTTTTGTTACCTGCTTCTATTTTTCAAGGTTATGGGTTTATTCTAAGTGGAAGGATTTACAGAACCCACTTGCATAACCATGTAGAGTTTGTGCGGCCTGTCTAGCTCAGGTTTTCCTTTTCCATCCTCTCAGCACTGGGCACTAGCCAGCCAGCTCACTCCCATACCCACCACCATTGTAAATGGGAGGAGTGCTGCTTTTGCAGATGGGCCTGCATCCTATGAAAGTAAACCATTCCATTCTTAGTAGAGAATTTTTGCAGGAAAGGTATTTTTGCCACATAGACTGAGGACTTTTTTTTTTTTTATTATGTTAGTCACCATACAGTATATCCTTAGTTTTTGATGTAGTGTTCCATGATTCATTATTTGCATATAACACCCAGTGCTCATTGCAACATGTGTCCTCCTTAATACCCATCACCGGGCTAACCCATCCCCCCCACCCCCCTCCCCTCTGAAACCCTCAGATTGTTTCCCAGAGTCCATAGTTTCTCATGGTTCATCTCCCCCTCTGATTTCCCTCTCTTCAGTTTTCCCTTCCTTCCCCTTATGTCCTCCATGCTATTCCTTACGTTCCACATATGAGTGAAACCATATGCTAATTGTCTGTCTCTGCTTGACTTATTTCACTTAGCATAATCCCCTCCAGTTCCATCCATGTCAATGCAAATGATGGGTGTTCATCCTTTCTGATGGCTGAGTAATATTCCATTGTATATATGAACCACATCTTCTTTATCCGTTTTGAAGGGCATCTTGGCTCCTTCCACAGTTTGGCTATTGTGGACTTTGCTGCTATGAACATTGGGGTGACTCTTAATCACCTCTTCATGGCTGCTGAATTGCACCTGCCTTTGCTCCTTCCAAGCATGCCCACTTAGGACATGGACCCCTGGAGGAATTCCAGTCCTGCTCAGGAATTGCAGCAGGCCGGCAGCCAGTGGTACTTACTGAGTGCTGTCTGAATGTTGTAAGCAGTAATCAAGGGAGCAACTAATATTATAGCTATTCTTGAAAACATGACACTGAATAATAAGACTGGTCCCAGATTCCTGAAATGCAGCCAAAACATACCATCTTTACATAATAAGTCATCTACAGCTAGTAATTGTTAAGAGCTAATATTTATTCAACATCTATTATGTGCCAGGCACCATTCTAAGAGCTCTTAATCTATTCATGTACTTAAACCTTCACAACACTATGTGGTGGATGTTTTGCTGACCCCCAAATGCAGTTGTGTAAAGTAAGGCACAGAGTGGTCAAGGCATCTGTCCTGGGTCATACGAGCAGACGGTGAGCACAGTGCTCAGTCCTGCCTGGGTGTAGAGCTCACTCCTAACCCTGGCTGTGGGACCTCTCCAGGTATATGCAAAGGCTGCTCGGGGTGAGGGTGGGGGTGGCAGGATGGCGGGTGGTGATGCTGTGTGTGCATGGGCTCTAAAGGAGGGCACCCCATTTCCTGCCGTGGTACTTGGTAGCTGTACCAGAAGGTATGTTTGCTCAATCCTGGGGGTGCCGCTCTGAGTGTTGGGATTGGATAAAGCACAAGTCCCAGGGCCCCTCCAGCTCAGACAGGAGCAGGGCCTTGTTGAAGAAGGGTGCTGTGCTGCCCCTATTCTCCTGGGGCTGGGAGACAAAGGAGTTCCACCACCTCTGATTCTTCAAGCTCCAGGACCAAAGAGACTCAATTCAACTCCCCCGCCCCCCGCATCCTGGGGTCCAGTCTTAAATTGTTCTATATTCTGATTTTGTACTTTAACTATTCACACCCCCACACCTCCCAAAGCAGGGCTCTCCCCTTTCAGCATTTGAAAGGATTTGATATTCCTGCATTCTTCCCCTGGAAGCAACAGGTCCTGACAGGGCATGTGGTTGGAGCAACCGCCTGCATGCCCCAGGTGGACCGAGGCAGGCCAAGAATGAAAGGGGGAGGTGTGGGGCGGCCAGAGTGTAGTCACCTGAGAAAGGAGGAATTCAACCCAGAGTAATCCCTCACCCTCTTCCATGGGTGCACCTCTCCCCACCCACCCAGATGCTGTCTGCCCTTCCTGAGCTCTACAGGCTAGGATGTGGGAGGAATGTGCAGAGCTTCCCTAGCACGTGGCTTCTCAGGACACCTGCCAGCGTCTCCTTGTCCTGGCGGCCTTTTCTGTCCCCCTCCAGCAGTCTCTCCACATTCCTCCCCCTCTCTTCCCTCTGGCCCTTCTCCAGATGCAGTGTGCTGGGCTGTGCCATGGCTTGCATGGTGCTTTGGGTTACTGTTTTGAGGGGACCAGATTTTTCCTTACTGTTTTCTCTAATTTTTGTTCTGGAGGCCTCTTCATATCCCAGCACTACCTTTTCTGGATCACGACATCTTTTCCCTGCTCTATGACGCCCAGTCATAGAGCAATTCCTCACCCTACCATCCATTCCTCCTCACTTCTTTGGTCACAGGCATTGCTATAGCAACTACTATACACTTGAGTTAAGTTCCTAAAAATATTAAATGCTCTCATACTTAACACATTCCCCGTCCCATCTCTAATAGAACTTTCTGACCCAGGTGGGAGTTTCACCTTGACCAAGTACTGGCAGTTTACAAAAGACACAGGGCTCCATTTCTTTCTCCTGTTTCCAACTGTACATGACAGTTGCTTATTTCAAAACTGTCTCTGATTACAGGTCATGAGAGTGGCTGAGAGGTCCTTGAACAAGGGACACTGAGTCCCAACAGTGGGATGACACTGTGTGGGTTCCTGGGGTGTGCAGAGAGAATCCGGGTGGCATTTGGAAGTTCTGGGGCTTTCGAGCCCCGAGCTCTGGAGTGCTAAGGTAGTCACTCAGCCCAAGGATGGCTGAAGGAGGAAGGAAAAAGATGCTCCGTGTGGAGGACAGGAGGATAGGTGCTGAGTGGGGGCCAGCAAACTCTGTGTCCATCGCAGCCTCTGGAGAAAGGAGAGCCCGCCCAGGGGCACCAGGGGCTGCCTGCGGCTGGCAGGACAAGTCTCCACCACCAACACTCCCCTCGCACAGTCTCAGCCTCTTCCAACTGCACCTCATTTCTGGAGCAGCCTGTGTGTGTCATCAAAGCCGCCAGAGCTGGAGACTCCACCAAACCACTCCCTCCCTCCCGTCCCCTCCCACTGCAAACCATCATCTTGCAGGCAGACAATGAAGATAGGACAGCTATTCAGAAAAACGCGTGGCTTTGGAGGCTCAGGGCATGTCCCAACTGCACCTGCAGGTTTTCCTTTCCTGGGGCCGACGGGCACTGGCTGCGCTGCACCTGCCGCGGGCTAGCTCCCTGCCTTTCAGCCACATACCTCGTGCTGGGCGTGCAGGCCCTGGCCTGCTCCACATCCTGCTCGGCCCCGATGATTGCCCCTCCACTCCACTGACTTCTCAACACACTCTTCTCTCCGACTTTTGATTTTCTGTACTAACATGGCTATTAAAAACAGAGACAGGCACCAACCCCCTTAACTCTCCTGCTTACCTCTCTGTTTTCTTTAAAGAAAATCATGCCATAAAAACTTTTGCTCTTATTCAGTTCATTTTATTTTTCCACCTCCCCGTCCTCTTTCCTTCCTTCTTTCTCCTCAATCTTCTCTTTTCCAAGACAACAGCAAGTCTGATTTCCTAGATGGTTTGTTACTTGAGAACAGGGACAATACCCTTTTTTCCATCTCCCTTTTGTTGCCTAGTATATAGTCTGCAGATATTGGGTGTATTGCCATGCATATATCATGAATAAATCCAAACATGATTTTCAGGGTCCTTGGAAATAAGGAGGGTGCACCCACTTCTTAGTTAATAATTTGACTATAATTCCTAGGGCTGCTATATTCTTTTTTAAGATTTTATTTATTTATTTGACAGAGAGAGACACAGCGAGAGAGGGAACACAAGCAGGGGGAGTGGGAGAGGGAGAAGCAGGCTTCCCACAGAGCAGGGAGCCTGATGCGGGGCTCGATCCCAGGACTCTGGGATCATGACCTGAGCCGAAGGCAGACGCTTAACAACTGAGCCACCCAGGTGCCCCTAGGGCTGCTATATTCTTTTCTGCACGTGCATGAATCAAAATACAGTACCAAATAATATTTAGAAATTCAAGGAGGCCAGCAGTCTGTCTTGTCCTTAGTCAAATTTACACTATCCAATTTAAGAACATAGCAAGTAGACCAAGGTGTGAATTTAGCTAGTTGAAGCTCCCATAACTTGGATGGATTTCTGACTTCTATTCTTTCATACAAACCATGCATCTTATTAATTTCTCTTTAATATTTTAGTACCTTAGAGCCAGCATAACAAACACATCAAGTCTTGAATGTAGTTAATCAGGACTGTAGTCATTAACAGTATGTTACTGATTGCTTTAGAAATTAGTAGTATCTTGACAGGAGAGAGAAATTCAAGACACTCTAATGTGTCTGTTAAGTGGAATAAACTACCATATGTATATCTGTGAGTTGTTTATGAGAGAGATGTGTGTGTGTGTGTGTGTGTTAATAGGAAACGTAATTTCACTAATACTAACTCCAGTCATGAAAATTCTAGTGTTGTTTACACTGAAGTTTTATGCTAGTTTCATGAGATTCATTTCTGTAAATACATTAGCTTACTAAAGATATTTTTAAAGATATCATTCAACTTTCTTTCACTGGCTAAGTAGCCTAAGAAATGTCACACATTTAATCAAATGTATCTCATTTCCAGGTTGTTGCTCTTCTTATTGAATCATTATATATGAGCTCCTGCTGAGAACACAAACATGCTCTAAGACAGGGCACAGATTCCACTGTCTAGTGCATACCTATATCAATCTATGTATTTGTATCATACTTCACAATTTACAAAATGATGTCATAGACATTATCTCATTCAATTCTTATAAAACCCTGTGTGATTGAGACACAGAAAGTAGGTATTATTCCCATTTTATATCAAATGTAATTTGATTAGTCTATAGCTCATACTTGGTTGGCCATATATTCCACTTTACCTGGGATTACATTGTCCCAGTATAATTATTAACATTTCCTTTCTCTCTATCTTCAGTTTCGATGACAGATACAACGTCCCCACCAAAATACACAGCAGTCTGTCATCTCACTTCTATCAGATTTTTAAAGTTTGTGTGACCCCTGCAAGGTCATGTGATACCTTTTGACAATTAGAGGCAGTCAGAGCTAGAACAGGGTCTGGGCTAGGCTACAAATTCAGCTACACCTTGACTAGCAACCTTGGGCCAGTTACTGGCACCCAAGAATGGCCACATCATCATTGTTGGTGTTCGCTACTAATCATGGCCTCTCATCATTGGCATCTTCTTCAGTTAGACCTCTTTCTTCGATACCACCCAAGATGGCCCAAGATACATTCTCCATTTGAGGGGTCTAGCCATTCCCTCTCCTTTCTGAAGGACTTCTGTCCTTCTCCTCGCAAACCAGCAATGGTCTTAGCCTCTGTTTTCTCCTTCCATGGTTGGTTGACCCTCATCTCACTTCTAACCCTGTGCTGACCATCGAGCCATGGAGTCTAACGGCTTGGCCACAATTCATGAACCCCATTCACCACATGTGGACTCTTGACAAGGCAAGGTCCCAGCCCAGTGTCTAGATTCCTATTGGTTCCAAATGTGGGCACATCCACATTCAAATTAGAAACTTCAACTAAAGAAAGAAAACTCCAAGGTGTTTCAGATGAGAACAGTGCCCTTGGAGAGAGTTATCAACAGTCTCACTCACTAGCATGCCAAGTACCAAGCACCTCTAGGGAGCCTTGAAGGAGCAATTTGAGGATTATTCAGGAAACAGGGGTTCTCAGTAATTTCAAACCTCAGGAGTATGTATGGCAAGAAGAACACATATTGCTTTAGAGAAAGGTCTTCAATGTTAGAACTAGATGAGGTCTGAATCTTGGCTTTGTTCTTGACTAGGTTAGGACACTGAAGGAGTTTCTTGATTTTCTTAAACTCCAATTTTCTCAATCTGTAGGATGAAGACAATAAGTAATGTTTATGTTTACCTCTTAGGATAGTTGTGAGAAATGAGTAAGATAAGAATGTTAAGGACTTAGCATAACACCTGGAACAAAAGTGCTCACTGGATTTCTGTATAATGTATTATTGAGATTGTGGGGATGGTTGTATCCCCCTTTCTGACTCTCTTGTATTTCTGAAGGAGTCATTAAGGAGGACTTGACCAAATGGTTTTAATTACTCTCCTGGACTGCCCTGGGCTTTGGAGCTAATCACTCCTACAGGGAGGTAGTGACACTAGCTCTAAATGTCTCTTGCAGGAAAACTTGTAAATTCCTCTGCTTCCTTCCGTGCCATTCTCCATCTTCAGGCTCACTGTTGCCCAGCTCTGGGCTGCCTTTGGAGATGGGGACAGGAGACAGGAAGGCGCACCTCAGGTTAAGGGGAGGACAGCCTGTATTTCACCCAATTTATTCAAATGCCTTTAAGTTGACAAGCTTCTCACCCAGGGAACTCTCTGTGAGTCTGGCTGGGGCCACATAATAGGGGTAGTGTAGAGCTCAACAGTCAGGAGGGAGGTGAAAATAAACAAGAGGATGTGTGTCTTAGGGGGAGGAATATTTTCTTGACGGATTAGGTAAGAGGCAGGAGGTACACAGAAAGCCACAAATTACCAACGATGGAACTGTGAGCAGTTAACCACTGCTCAGGTTAATGGCTCTCTGATAAAGACATTTCAAATGTGGAAGCATGCTTTGTTTCATGCAGGATAGTTCATTGCTAAGACTTCCTTCCCTTTTTGCTCCCCTTCAAAACTGAGCAAGTTTCCTTGAGAGACCTCATGAGAAAGGGACATTGATTTGCTTGGTATGTATTTAGGTTGGCTCCTCCTTCAATGGTAACTGAGACCGGAAAACATTTGAAGAGATCATCTGCTTCATTCTAACAGAGAACAAGGTCACTGAATCAGAAAAGATAAATATATCACTTCTCCCTCTTTTTGAAATATTATCAGCCAATCCTCAAGATTCGCCAAATTGTAATTAACAAATGCATAGGTTAAATTTCTATTTTATTATGGATCGTTTATAATAATCTCTCCATGTCAAATGCAGTTGCCATCCTTTCTTGGCCACACTAGGTGAGAATTACCATCAGCTCTGGATGACTGTGGAAGAGCTGGGGGTGATTCTGTGGGGAAATGGACACAGATAAAATACAGTCAGTGAAAATGCACAATCCAAGGAGCGGCTCAGAGTAGCCTTTCCCAGACATGGCTGTCTCCACAATTTCAAAGTATATTTGATTTTAATTCCCTTTAACAATCTCCTTTAGGGGCACCTGGGTGGCTCAGTCGTTGAGCATCTGCCTTCGGCTCAGGTCAGATCCCAAGGTCCTGGGATGGAGCCCTGCATAGGGCTTCCTGCTCAGCGGGAAGCCTGCTTCTCCCTCTCCCACTCCCCCTGCTTGTGTTCCCTCTCTTCCTGTCTCTCTCTCTCTGTCAAATAAATAAATAAAATCTTCAACCCCCCCAAAATCTCCTTTAATTAAAAATGATATAACTATTTTGGGGGGGGGGGCTAGAAGCCAGGAGAGGGACTGTAACTGCATCCAAATAGTAAAGGTGATGACACAGTTGTCACATGGCATAGAGTCCTCATTTTACAACACAAGTGAGGTGAGAGCAGGGCAACTGACTTAGACTATATGCACAAAGTGGGAACTTGGTGAATGTTTTGGATGACTTTATGATGCAAGCAATTGCAGGCTTGGCTTCTTAACAAGTGCAATCTTGTACACAAAGATATTTGCAGGTTAAGAATGTAGGACTACCAGTTTTCAGTGGTAGTTTTTAAATCCTGTAGTTTAAAAAATGTACTTGTTTCCCAGACAGACTCTCTCCATGCTGTGAGCAAAGCAATGTGTACCTCTCCCAGAGGGTCCTGGTTGGCTTTCTGCTGGTCCTCCCAGGGCACTGGGAGAAGGGGAAGCCAACGCTTTGAGGACCCAGTTGAGAGAAAGGCTATAGTCAGCCCTCCAAATTATAACTGCTCATCTGTAGTCCTAACCCAGCCACCCAGAGGCAGGCAAAGATGGGGCTGAGCAAGGCTGGCTGTACCTGGGGCCTGGAGTCAGGGCAGGCTAGCAGCAGGCAGGCAAGGCTCAGAGCTGGACACAGAGCTCAGAGTAAGAGGAAAGAGGGCTTTTCCTCAAAGGTTCTCTGTGTACTTGGATGACCCTGCTATTAAGTTGAGAGAATTTTCAGTGTTAAAATCATTAATGAGTTGCTATGGTAGTAAAATTAAGAGAATCCGGAAATCCAGATATAGTCACAGAAGGAAATGATTTGGGCAGATATGATGAGGAAGTGTGTTCTATAATGTATGGGGACGCTCTTGAACAGAGCTCATGAGTCTGTACCAACACCATCTTAAGTTTCACTAAAATTATTTAGACTTTTCTAAAAAGGCTTTTTAGTTTTAAATAATGTCAAGTAATAAAATAGCGTTATTCACATGGAAGTCAATTTTTACACAATCTACAATAAAAAAGTTTAGGTAGAGATGTATAAGATTAGTTCTTTAAATGATAAATTAAAACCATGGTCAATTATGGTCCACGACATCAGCAAAGAGGTGAAAAGAATGTGCACCACAGGGAAGGGGGAATCAGCATCCCATGCACCAGGCCCAGCAGGCCTTCCTGGAGGGCAATCTGGCAACATGTGCTAGAAACCTCAAAGGTGGGCCTCTAACCAAACACTCATTTTTAAAAACTTACCCAGATTAAGCAAGCAATGATGAACATGAGAAGATTTATCCACAAGGACAGTTCCCTTGGGAATTATTTGTAAAAGAAATGTGGGAACAACTGAAATGTCAATGGCAGGGAAGTGCTTTACTAAGGTCTGCTGTGATGGAACACCAGCTCGCCATTGCCGGTCAGGCTGGAGACAAATATTAAGTGACCTGAGAAAATGCCATGAGATAGCAGTCCATAAAAAGAGCCTTACAAAAGAGCATTTTCAATATGATCATCTAAAAAAGAATATAGGTATACTCTGTGCAAAAATATAGCTATACTTACAAATCCCTTAAGAAAGCCTGAAAGGATCTATACCAGAATATTGATGAATATTTAAATTTTAGTTTTTAATTTTCTAAACTTCTAAGTCTTCAGTGGACCTCTATTATTTGTAATCAGAAAAATATAAATTTTAAAAATTAAAAGCATTGTGTTTCACTATTTATACCTACTCAAGACAGAAAAATTGTGTCAAACTCCATCTATATAAGAATCTAAAATTTTAAGAAAATACTTAGTAAAATACTTTTTATTTCATGGGATCACTTATTACATTTATTTGTAACAGTCCATTTTTTTATACAAGGTACTATTTTGCTTAAACTTGACACATATGTAGTAACAAAAGGGATTTAATATCCCAAGCAGCCTCTGAATGTTTACATATGGACAGAGAGGGTATGTGCATAATACTTCTCTCAGCTGCTTGAATGCATTTAAGAAAGGGGTAAACAAATGGAATATTATGCAGCCATCAAAAGGAATGAGATCTTGCCATTTGCAACGACATGGATGGAACTGGAGGGTATTATGTTGAGTGAAATAAGTCAAACAGAGAAAGACATGTATCATATGATCTCACTGATATGAGGAATTCTTAATCGCAGGAAACAAACTGAGTGTTGTTGGAGTGGGGGGTGGGGTGGGAGGGATGGGGTGACTGGGTGATGGACACTGGGGAGGGTGTGTGCTCTGGTAAGCGCTGTGAATTGTGCAAGACTGTTGAATCTCAGATCTGTACCTCTGAAACAAATAATGCAATATATGTTAAGAAAAAGAAAAAAAAGAAGAAGAAGAAGAAGGTAGCGGGAGGGGAAGAATGAAGCGGGGGAAATCGGAGGGATAGACGAACCATGAGAGACGATAGACTCTGAAAAACAAACTGAGGGTTCTAGAGGGGAGGGGGGTGGGAGGATGGGTTAGCCTGGTGGTGGGTATTGAGGAGGGCACATTCTGCATGGAGCACTGGGTGTTGTGCACAAACAATGAATCATGGAACACTTCATCTAAAACTAATGATGTAATGTATGGGGATTAACATAAGAATAAAATAAAAATAAATAAATAAATAAATAAATAAATAAATAAATAAATAAATAAA
>NW_023270415.1:1796509-1826199 GCF_011800145.1 Mirounga leonina
AAATAAATAAATAAATAAATAAATAAATAAATAAATAAATAAATAAATAAAAGAAAGGGGTAAACAGTAGCTATAGGAACCCAAGTAGGTCCCATCTTTCTCATGCTGCATCCAATGCCTATAGGCACCTGCTGGATGGTAGGAGGCAGAGAGGAAGCGGTTCTGTCTTCAGGACTTCACTGCTGTTGGGACACGATGTGATGTGCTTCCTGTTAAGGGGTACGTGAGGGGATTCCAAGAGGTGGGAGATGACACTGAGGTGCACCCAGTCAGGGGGATGGGGACAAGGGGTGGGGCTGAGGTGGAGAGACAGAGGGAGTCGGGGAAGACAGGGGGTTTTGCAGCCAACTGCAGTGGGGTGGAGAGCATCAGAGCGACTCCAGAGATAGACTGAAATCTGCGGCCACATCATCCATTATGTACAAAAACAGCACTTTCCTTCCTCTCTGCTCACCAAGAATTTGGATTTATCTGGTAGCACTTTGTACTTTTCTATCTACAATGTTTACTCGGGGCCCATTCTGTGGGTGCAGGGGCCCCTGCCCTCAGATGCTTACTGTCTGGGGTCAGACGCGCTACCATTGTGCCATGAGGTCACTCAGATGCTTACTGTCTATGCAGATTATTCTGGCAAAACCTCAAACAATAATATGCATTATATTGAAGTAGGTACATGTTGCTTTCAGCTCTCTGAATGTCCCTCAATGCCTAGCAGAGTGGTATTTAAATGCTAAATGCTATTGTTATTCTTTTTTAGATGCTGTCTTCATTATTTACTGCTCCAAAGGAAATTCAGTAGTTTCACTGATTTTTATTTATTTTTATTTTTTTAGGATTTTTTTTTATTATGTTATGTTAATCACCATACATTACATCATTAGTTTTTGATGTAGTGGTCCATGATTCATTGTTTGCGTATTTCACTGATTTTTAAATGTATACCCAGCGTTTTCTGACATGAAGAGTATTTGCCTCAATAATTCATCCTTATGTAATCTCTCTACTCATTCATTAATACAAATGTTTTATGATAGTTATATGCTTCAACAGATAGTTTATGTGATAAAATATCTGGCAATGTGAACTTGTCTTGCCAAACCCAACATTTAATAAGGGACTTCCTGTCTTCCATTTATTTTGCTTGCATCTTGCACCAAAGTTAAATGATACATGTTGGTGAGCCCCATTCCCCACCCCAAAGACACAATTCAACGTTATCTCTCTGAGCTAAGTAGAAAAAATAAACAATATGTATGCGCCTTTTTTTTACTCACTTGAGACAACACAGACATTTAGGTATTCATATATCATTGAATTCATTCGGATCTTTAAATACTTGGGCTTCAAATTCCATATGACTCTGTAAAAAACGTGCTCAAATTAGTCAGACTTCCAAAAAAGGTAAGAAAAACAAAATGTTCTGTATGTCTCCTTTATGTTTGAAGAGCCACAAGATAACTGAAGAAGAGTGGGGACAAAGAATTTGTGACACTCATTCATTTTCCACTCACAGGTGGTGACAGTGCTATGTTCCAACATGACACTTAGTCTGGGGCCACAAAGATGAACAAGAGCACATGACACAGCTTTCTAGGAGCCTCCAGCCTTGTGGCTGGATGGACAGAAACTAAGCTTAATTCACTGCAGGGAGGGTGTGATAGGGTAAACACACCAGGGCTCTGGATTTCAGGAGGCCATGTGATGTCACAGCCAGGCTACAGAGGGAGTGGAGGTGTTTTCTGAAGCCGAGAAGCAGCTGAGAGCTGGGATGGGGAAGAGATGTAGTCCAGCAAGACAAGAAACCTACTCTTGGGATTTATTAACAAGTGGAGTGTGGTGACCTTAGCAAGAGCTGTTTCAGGAGTATGCTGAAGAAGCCATGGTAATGTGGGTCACAAATATACACAATTCTCTCATGACATTTGACTCTGAAAAAGAAAGCCATTGGACAAGAAATAGAAGTAGGTGCGGGATTAAGGTAAGTTCTCTTCTTTCTTTCTTTCCTTCCTTTTCCTTTTCATTCTTTCCCATCTATGTTGAGACAGACAATAAGTAAATGAGTAAATATATCCTATGTAATGATAAGAACTATGAAGAAAAAAAGAGGCAGTGGTGAGGAGTGGAGGGAGAGGAATAGTTAAGATGGTGGATGGCATCTGCACAGAGACTGAATGGAGTGAGGGTCTGAGGCACGTGAAGGTCTGGGGACAGGATGCTTAGACAGAGGCTACTGTAAATGCAAAGGCACCTAGGGAGAACAGCGAGGTGGCTGGAATGGCTCTGGGGCAGGAGCACTCCATTGGGAAGGCAGCAGGAGACCATGGTTGGAGAGAGAAAAGGAGGCCCACTGAATAGACTTCAGACACACTGGGACACTGGGAGTTTTAGGCAAGGGAGGGGCACGACAGCATCTGTGTTTCCAAATATACTGGATGTTGCGGAGATTAGTCAGTAGGGGACAACTGCAGAAGCAAGAAAGCTAATGATCTAGGCTGGGTGACTGGGTGGCAGCTTGATTTAGTTTGGCAGTCACAGACATGTGGAAAAGAGGTTATATTCAAGGACATTTTGAAGTAGTAGATGATAGTGCTCTAAGAGGGAAATTAACGGTGACTTAGGTTTCTGACTAAAACTGAGTGTATAGGGGTGTCATTTGTTGAGGCAGGGAAGATGGTGGGGAGTGATTTTTAGGGGAAGAGCAAGAGTTTACTGAGATTATCTACTGACGTGTTGAGTAGGCAGCTGGAGATATCGACTAGAGATTGGGAAGGTGGATATGGTAATATTTATATATCACATCACTCCACTGGCTTAAAATCTTCCAATTAAGCCTCATGAGCTTCAAGACAAAATCCAAGCTCCAAGCTCCATTGGACTTGGCTCTGCTATGCATGTCCAGCCTCAACATCAGTCTCATACCACATTAAATGCTCTTCTAATACAGTATTTATTTCTCTTTCCCCTCTCCACCCTCATGCATATACCATTCCCTTGCTTAGATTGCTCTTCTCCATTTTGACTTGGCTAACTATTATGGCCTAACAACCCAGGTAAGCCTTCCTTGCCCCATCAGCTATTCACCAGTGATTCTATACAGCTGGATTAGATGCCCTCGACTACTGCAACACTCTACTACACATATCTCTATGGACTTGAGCACCAGGGCATGCAGGGTACTCCATAATTGGTGACTGGACTTGGACAACTTGCCTAAACTCTCTGAGCCTCAGTTTCCTCATCTATGAGGATTAATAATACTATATCCTTCAGAGGATTGTTAGGGAGATTAAATGAAGTAATATGGGGCAGTGCTTAAGACATTGCCTGGCATAGATGAAGCACTGAACAATTCATATTATAGTAATACTTATCACACTGTTGTGTAATTATTTTCACATTGGCTTTTCCCAGAGAAATATTAGCCCTTGAATGAAGACATGGAGCCTTTCATCTGTGTTTCTGGAACACATCATGCTTTTTTTTTTTTTTTTTTTAAGATTTTATTTATTTGACAGAGAGAGACACAGTGAGAGAGGGAACACAAGCAGGAGGAGTGGGAGAGGGAGAAGCAGGCTTCCCTCGGAGCAGGGAGCGGATGCGGGGCTCGATCCCAGGACCCTGGGATCATGACCTGAGCCGAAGGCAGACGCTTAATGACTGAGCCACCCAGGCGCCCCACGAACACATTATGCTTTAATAATTGTTTCTTACATGAATGAATGAATTAATGAATGGGAAAAAATACCATTAGGCTACAGCAGTACTATGAAATGAACCAGCAGGTTCTTCTTCAGTTGGCTTTCTCTGCTTAGAAGCTATTCTCTGTGGGTGAATGTAATTCATCTGATTCTTCACTCACCAAACCAAGAACTCCTGGGTTGTTGATCCTACATTATATATTGGTCACTGTTCAGTGAAAGTAATATCATTACCTTTGGATCAGGAAGACATGGTCCAAAAGCTTCCAGTAGAAGGGTCTCTTCTCTCACAGCTTGTTCATAGTCTGAGAAAGACAGCTTCCCATCATGGTCATGGTCCTAGGGGGTGACCAGCCATGCATCAGTCAACATATATAATATTTATCACAAACACAAACTGTCTTTTCATGGTCAGATATTGATAGAAGAAAGGTGTTGGAAAAATGAGAGACTAAATAATGAAACAGAAAAGAACTTTTAATATTATAATTAAAACCACAATACAAATGTTTTATTTTACCAAGCAAGAAACTGATAGTTATATAATTTTAATTCTTATTTCTATCTCATTCTGGCCTGTAAATTTCAATATAAAACCCTAAATTTCCCATATTTACCATTTTTTTAAGTGTTATTTCAACCAAATCTTTAATTCCTTCATCAGGGTCTTCTTCAGATGGCTGTTTGAGAAGGCTGTTCTTCAACATATGGAACATTTCCTCCTTTGAAATGAATCCATCACCATTCAAATCAAACACTTCAAAGCAATCTTAAAAAAATAACCAATTATGAATTTGATACTATGATTAAGGGAACATTTGCTCTGGTAAAACGTTCAAGGCCAAGGTCTGTATTATGGATGTTCATGTCAACCCTGCAGGACTTTGCAATCTAATTTCCATAGTAAATGCTTAATGGACACTTGCTGGATATGGTCAACAACCCTTAGAAAATGGCTCCTTACACTCACTCAGCTATGAATAAGCATGCCAAGGAACAATGATTTGACCATTTCATCTTGAAATTCTTGGAAAACTGACAAATATAATCCTTAAACAGAGTTCACCAGAATGAATTAAGAGTTAACCAAGAATCAGAACACTCTTATCAATGTTCTCTACTTTTATGGTTAACAATTCAGGTAACAAAATATGAAAAATATTTAATACCTTAATACATAAATGCATATGTACATAGTTAGCATGTGTAGTATGTGCTTATGCAGTCTTGCTTGGCATGAATTACTCCTCAGAATCTCTTGATCTTCCTTGGTATTAATTTTTTTCAATCTTTATCATTGACTTGAATTTGCTCCATAAAAGAGGTTAATGGGGATTCAAACTGACCAACTGAAAGACAAACTTATTTTACTGGCCAGGTTGGAAGACATGGATGTAAGTTCTTTAGATACATTAATCCTAATGTACAAAGCAATAGGATAACCTGAAATCTTACATTTCATTTTTTCTTCCAAAGTTCCTCGAAGAAATACTGACAATCCATAAATCCACTCTGATACGTTTACACAGCCATCGTTGTCTTTATCAAAACCTCGGAATACTAAGAGAGAAGTACAACATAATACCTGTGCTGCATTTTTGTTCTCAGTAATATATTTACACTGGTGCTACCCACTTTTAAAATGTAGACAAAACTTCAGGATCAGATGGCCCGACATGCTCATTTGACAAAGGAGGAAACTAAGACATCATAACATTGGAAAACTCTTTTATTTAAACTTTCACACACTCCCTTTATATTTTGTGGAAACAAAGTAAATTCTGAGTATCTAAATATAGTAATCAATAATTATTAATATATGAATATATTGGTATATTAAATGTGTTGGTGTATTAACATAAAATACATGATTTTATATTTTTCTTACTCAAGAAAAGTAATGCTATTACACAATTGATAAAATGATAACCTAATTTTTATTGAAACATTTTTGATGATATAAAGAAATTCATATGTCCTTTTTTTTTTTTTTCCAAAAGATTTTATTTATTTATTTGAGAGAGAGAGAATGAGAGAGAGAGAGAGCATGACGGGGGGGGGGCGGTCAGAGGGAGAAGCAGACTCCTTGCTGAGCAGGGAGCCCGATGCGGGACTCGATCCCGGAACTCCAGGATCATGACCTGAGCCCAAGGCAGTCGCTTAACCAACTGAGCCACCCAGGTGCCCAAGAAATTCGTATGTCTTTTTAAAACTATTCTTTTACTTATTATATTTACTAAGTAGAAATATAAATAGTTTAGGTTTTTGGGTATAAAGTAAGGAAAACCTAATTATTCAAGCTGGGCTTTGTTCTTTTCTTAAAGACACAGAATACAGTGGGTAGAATCACCTTCCCTAAGACCCTTGCCTATGAATACACAAATTAATTTTTTATATTCAAGTGAAATTGGGAATTCAGAACATTAAGAATATGTCCAAACCCCAAACTTTTTTTTTCCAGTTATGGCTGTATCTGGCCCATTTGAATATTGTAATGTCTTCTTACCTCTGTCCATAATCATGTCATCTGTCATTCCAAATGTCATATGCAGGATATTTCGAAATGCATTACGATCTAGCCCAATGGTGATACCTTGCCGCTCTGTTACTTCTCCCACCAAATTATAAAAAAGATTTATAAGACAGTTCACTTCAAATTTATTGACTGTGAAAAAATAAAATTAAGATATAACAAAAATGCATTTTAATCTTTAATTTCTAACTTAAATTTTGCATTAATGAGTTTATAGACAACATCAAGGCCATCAAATATTTAGTTTTCAACAGAAGACTATCCTGCTTTAAGATTCATGACCCTTAATAGAGGATGACCACTACAGAGGATTCTCCACTAAAATAAGAGAAACAGCCTTCCCTCCAAACAGGAGTTGAATATTAAATTCAGTCACATTTAGGAAGAAAAGAATATTAGCTAAGTTACCTGAAAAATGACTGTGGGGTCAGATGCTAAATTTTAAAGGCAGTGGAGGTGCAATTCAAAGTAAGCAAGGTAATGCTTAAGAATGGTAACTTTTCCCCAGCATTTTGATTATAGCCATTTATGAGATTTACAACTTAACTTTTGTCCGGAAATAGATATCAGACTCCTGAATACTAGGCAACAATTTTCACTTCACATCATCAGCCTTAGTCAAATCAGTAAGCTGGATTTTGGATATCAGAATCACCTTTTTTTCTAATAAAGAAGCATTTAACCATATAACAGCACCCATTATGGTTCTTGTTGTACATGATGTGAAAATTAACAAGCAAGTACTCAGTAGTATTTTGGAAAAAGGGAATTTTTATTTAAAACAGATACACAGATATGTATACTGGTCCATACACATAAATGTATAAAGGGTGTTTATAAACCCTGAGCTAATTATTTGTGTTCCAATTCCATTTGAGGTACATAGGTGGAGGCATTATTGCCTGGCATAAAAGTGAGTTTAAATATGAAGTATAGGTGGAGGATGAGAAAGCTTTTATTTCAAAACAAAACAAAATTACAGTTCAGTACTTTTAAAAATAAGGATGAAATTTGCATGCATTTAAGGGTGAATTGTTTTGTTTTGGTTTAAATAAACTAAATTTTAAAAATTGCAAAAAAGAAAAATGATTATAGTGCAGAAAAAAATAAAATAAAGGAAGACAGCAGATAGGAATGGAGAAATCATGCCTCATCTACAAGTCAAGACAGGCTTGAGTGTGATTTCTGTTTGGGGTACCACAATTTTGGAAGAACATTGAAAATTTGGGGAAATAAATGATTTAGTTAAAAATTGGCTAAATAATAGAAAAGAATATAATGGTTATAATTTTAAAAAGAGCTGTTAGTTGCTGTAGAAAATGGCATGTCAGTTCTTCAAAAAAAAAATTAAACCTAGAAATAACATGTAAGTCAGTGATCCCACTTCTGGGTATATACTTAAAAGAATTGAAAGCAGGGACTCAGATGCTTATTCATAGCAATGTTATTCACAATAGCCTTAAAGGTGAAAGCAATCTAAGTGTCCATCAGTGGATGAATGGATAAATAACATGTGGTGTATACATACAATGGAATATGATTCAGCCTTGAAAAGGAAGGAAATTTTGACTCATGCTACAAGATGGATGAAGCTTGAAATCATTCTGCTGAGTGAAATAAGTCAGATATAAAGGGACAAATATTGTATGATTTCACTTATATGATGTACCTAGAGTGGTGCAATTCACAGATACAGAAAGTTAGAATGGTGGTTGCCAGGGGCTTGGGAAGGGGGAAAGGAGGAGTTATAGTTTAATGTATACAGTTTCAGTTGAGAAAGATGAAAAAGTTCTGTAAATGGATGGTGGTAATGGCTGCACAATGATGTGAAAGTATTTAATATCATAGAGTTATACACTTAAAATGGCAAATTTTATGTTATATATATTTAACCACATGCACAAACCTCTAAAAATAAAAGAGCTGCTACTGATTGGAAAAGAAAAGCCTGCATAAAGAATGATGTTCATGTACATGAAATGTTAGCAGAGGGGTTGTTAATTAGCCATTTTTCCTCCTTGGCTAAAATAAAAATTAGAGGATATTACCTTAATTTATTACCCAAAGGATCCAAGATTAGCCATAAGAAAGTTTTTCTTGCTGAAATTTCTTAAATTCCAGAATAAAATGCTAAATGAAATTAAGGGAAATTTAAGAATGGATTTTCATCTTTTTGGATTGGTCTAAATGTGTTCTACAGATCATATCTGTAGAATGGTAGATTAGCTGGGCAATCACTTAAGACATTTTTTTTCTCTGATTCTACAGAATTTATCCATTTCATCCTGGTGGGATTATCATCTGTCAACCAAAAGGAAATTTGACTTTGGGGAAAAGGTTCTCTGTTTAAAAAAGTTTTTAATTATAATGTCCATGACTTGTAACTATTTCTATAGAATTTAACTAGTAATTATCAAGGTTTCTAAGGCCCACTTTAAAAATTTGATGTAAGGACAAAAATCAAAAGAGTTGACTATTTTTCCTGCCAGGTTTTCCTTTAACTTTTAATGAATTCACCTTTTGATTGTTCATAGAATGACTGTTTGCAAAACACTGCATACTTACTGAACAGGGACAAAATCAAATTCAGCATTGTGTCTATCAGTTATTGCATTGCTTTTTCAAAATGTTCACGAGATGCTTTAAGAAGATCTGGTCTTTTCCTTGAAATGGAATTATTTTGAGAAAAACAACAACAGAACAAACTCTCACCACATTATAATAACCACAATAATAAATTATAGGATGGATTTTTGCTAAGAAGTTTCAGGTGTTTATTCACATCATCACTTTTATATACAGTGCCACTTCACTAAGGGAACACATCTCACCACTTATTACATTAGATACTAAATACAACTAGAAGGCACTGGATCTTATAAGCTCTAGAACTACAATAAACCTGTTCCTCCTTTGCACAATGGGGGTGGTACTGGGATTATGGCTTCTCCTATTTTTCAAGTGGCCATTAGTTTTGCAATCAGCAACACAATTTATAAGCTTGTTCATCAGACAGTATCTTTCTCATTCTAAACTATATCTAAGCTTCCTTGCCCAAGTACAGTTCTGTTTTTCAGAACTGAATTGTATTCAGTCTGAATACAATTCTAAAGTTATCTATGAAATTCTAAGACCATGTTTTGTGATTGGAGCAGGTATCTTTAATAAGTGCTCATTTTGTCACCTGCAAAGTCTCCTTACCTTGCAACACTACCAGCAACCTCAAAGTCCAAGTCTGGAGTTGGGAGCAGATTCTTTACTGTTTAGCTTTGTGAAACTCTTTGGTCTCCAGACACATTTCCTTGCTCTGAGATTCAGGTTTTTGTGCCATTTCAACTCATCTTTTCTAAGGACGTTCAGCTATTGATAACCATTTTCCCTTTATGGATCTCCTGGTAATTTTTCAGAAATTGGACGCTGCCAGTTTATTTGCACTAAAAAGAGCTAGAAAGCAGGTGTATGTTGGTTGTGCTAGTTTTCTTGACACCTGTGTCTGAGGCTAAAACCACACATGTCGTGTCAGTATATAAATGACGTTTCTATAATGGAAAGGTAAGTTAAGAAGAGGGTTTGAAAAGCAAGTTAGTGCATGTGTGGGAGTGTAGTACTAGCTGCCTGGATACCTGCATACTGGTCCTTAAGATCATGGGCAAGCATGGGTGCCCAGCCCAAGGAACTACCATCCAGGGATTCCTTTCCAAACTTCTCTTTAGGGGACACAAAGGGGCTCCAGGGGCACTCAGACTGGAGGTGGGAAGCAGGCTGAGCAGCGAACATTACTAATACCAGGTAGAACACAAGCCCTTCCGGGAACTTCTGCTCATCCAGCACTTGATTCTTACTTACAGTGCTTGCAATTTTTAGTCAAGGTGTCCGTCAACTTCTGCAGCTTCTTGCGGTTCATGCCTGCGGTCGGGAAATGGGAGCGGCGTGTGTTCAGGGGCGCGCGGCTGACGGGACCCTTGCTTGCCCTGGGCCTGGGGCAACTGGGCCGGCTCTCCCCAGCCCGGCGCGCGCGCGCGGCCCTAACTCACGGAGTGGCCATGGCAACGCCTCGGCCGGCTGCGGATTGGCTTCTGGGCGCGCGCGGAGTGCGTGCGCGGCCCTAGCGCACAACGTGGCCATGGCAACGCCTGGGCCAGCCACCTATTGGCTCCTGGGTCTGGGTGCGCTGTTCCCCTTGGAGGGTCCCTGCCAGGGTAGTTGCCGACTGTGTTCTAATTGCTGAGGTAGGAGTTTTAATTTTGTTGCGGTGTTTTGGGTTCACAGCCCCTTTGATGGACTGCACTGTGAATTAAGATCTAAAAATATGTTGTGCATGCTGCGTGAGGGATATTTTGGATGGTGAGCTTTACACCAAGCGAGGCTTAACATCTTCAGGGAGATCTGGGGGAACTCGGAGGAGCTTCAAGAATTAGCAGGTGTGCTATCCCGATCTTGTTTTGCGGGGTGTAGGAGGCTGAGGAACTTGCCCTTAAAGCTAAGCCATCCTTTTGGTTGTCAGTGTTTTTGCTATGATGCCTGGAGGTAGCCTGGAACAAGATATCTTCAAGATACTACTGGGAGCAAGAGTAACTTGGAATAGTTCTCCTCACCTTCCTTCATTCTTGGAAGTGGAAGTGGAGGTTGTCGGTAGAACATTGCCATCAGCAATGTTAAGCTAGTTGAAGAGACAGCCTCCCAAAGAGGCAGGTTGACAACTGCCACTTGTCTGTGGGGTACTATCCAGCCTTGCTTTTCTGAAAAATATCCCAGTAAAATTGGTCTTTTACTTATTTGAAAGATGGGTTCTGTGTCTTTTAATGTAGGAGGACTTTCTGCTTTTCTTAACCACATATGGGACACCCTCTTTGAATTACGATAGCAATAAAATGGGTTAGCTCAGCCAGGAGCACAAAACCTACAGTATTCTCCAGTGTGTCTATCTACTTGTTTTACATCAGTGGAGAAAATGCCTTTGAAACAAATTATTTCAGGGGTGCCTAGGCGGCTCAGTCAGTTGAGGGCCGACTCTTGGTTTCAGGTCAAGTCATGATCTCAGGGTGTTGGGATTGAGCCCTGCATCGGCTTCTGGTTCAGCAGGGAGTCTGCTTGTCCTTCTCCCTCTGCCTGTGCCCCCACTCGTGCTCAATCTCTCTTAAATAAATAAATAAATAAATAAATAAATAAATAAATAAATAAGAAAACAAATTATTTCATAGTATACATACTGTCATTTTTAGGCTAAAAGCAGAAAAATTCTGCCAATCATAGTAACAATCCAGAATGAAATAGTTCCAGCATTAAGGTCTCTGATTTTCTCTCCTTGTTTCATTTGTTTGTCAAATGAAGGTTTGGTATGCTGTTTGAAACCAGAGTCAAGGATGATTGGTGAAGGCAGGGACTGTGTAATCCTAAAGCAAATTCTCTGAGAACAGTTAACCAATATGAAATTGAAATGATAGTGATTATGAGTTTGCAACAGTTACTCTGGTTACATAGTATTCCTGTATGTCCTCTTGTCTAGCAGCTGTGACACGTCTAATCAGATTGTAAATAAATGGAAAGGAATAGCATATTCTAATTACACTCACCTGTGAAACTCTAGTGGCTTTTGTTCGATGACAGTATTGTAGCAAATATTTCATTTATAGAGATCGTCGCAGGACTCATTTTAAAAGACAAGGAGCCAGAGGATTGGCTGTCAGTAGTAAATAAGAGAAGCAATGGGCCCCACCTCTCTTGTGCTGGTTGGTCTGTTAAAAACCATGTATTAAGTGTTCTGATCAGATGCCCTGCTGGCACGTATTAGAGGGCAGGTCTCCACCAGCGGGGAGCACACTGATGGGCATGCCCAGGTGTTTTTACAGACATCATACACTGGGAGCTTGTTGGTGAGCATTTACAGGTGAGCTAATCAGTTCTTACGTCACAAGCTTAGGCTTAGGACCCATCAGCCATCTTCCCTTAAAGTAGAAAAAATGATATAAGGACAATACCACAGAAGGTTGAGATTAAAAGAGTTAAATCTGCTCTACCAGGCAAAAATCCTTTAACCTGCTGAGAACACTTTGTGAGGTACTCTTCTCCCATTTCTCCCCTTCCCCAAGTTCTTTCTTCCATGCTGTTCTTCTAGTGAAAAATTTCCAAATGCATTCCAAAGAAGAAGAAACTTACTTCTCTAAGACAGCGGACAAGGTATTTGTTAGGGGAGTGTTTTGTCAACATATTGGAAAACTTCAGTGCATTCATTACATTCTTGTGAAGTTTTTGAACTTAATATTTTTAGACTTTAGAAACAAGCTGTAAGCATGATAGGGCCAGTTAATCACACTTCAAAGCAAATTGACCTTCCTATTTGTAATTTTTAGTTGCTTGTGTTGAGTAGACACAGGATCACTTACCCCCTCATGGGCATTTTCAGAGTAAGGCAATTGAGACTGAACGGTTACCTCATACCAAATCAATCAATAATAGAATAATAAAAAAACTGTGTTTAATCTGTACTGTACACAAATTTTACTGTGCATGACATGATCACAGAACTTTCCAAAATTCAACTTTGCAATGGATGCTTTCATAAATAAAAAAATACATTGAAGTGACTATCAGTGCTATAAATGTTTCCTTTAATTTTGCATGCAAAACAGTCTTCCCTTTGACTCACAATTAGCTGGAATTTTGCCATGATAAATAGCTTGAACCTTGAATTGATGAAAGTCTTTTACTTCATGTGGACCTTTAATGATGGAGGCATTTGGAAACTGTTTAGGAAATGACATCATTGAATTGATTTCCAAGTAAATTACAAATCTATTATGAAATTATTTTAATACAAGGAAAATATAAAGGTTAGTTATCTACATAATTTAAATTCAATTTTACAAATTTTATTAGGTAGAAAGAATGATGATAAATTCAGAGGTGCTCTTAGGCAACTGTTTAGGTGGTTGACTCTCCACTGCTCTCTCTCGCCACTTGTCTTTGCTGCTATCTTGTGTTCCCTGCTGCCTTCGGTATCTCCAGCCATTAGGCTGTCTGCCCCAGGACTTCTACACATTCCTCACTCATCTCCAAGGGCAACTCTTGGAAGAGTTTTTGACTTCCCTGTGCAAAGTGAATCCCTCTCTACCCCACCCTCATTCTCTGCTTCAGGACCATTTCCTTCTAGCTCTTACTACAATGAGTGATTGCTTTCTTTCTCTGATCTCTCCTCCGCAGTAGACTGTAAATTACATAATCTCTTTCTCTCTCTCTCTCCCTACATTCATGACTATTTTTGTCTCTGGATTTCTGTATCTATCATCTGTCTGTCTATATTTCTGAACTTTGGCAACACAGTCCATGTTCTAATGTCTGTAGTAAGGGTGGGGAGTGTGAGAATTTGCCTGAGCAGGGATGAGCCCTGAATTCCCCTGCAACATCCCATCATGGAGAGCCCCTGTGAAGGCACAGTAAAGAAAAGCTTTTCCCAAAATATACTGGTATTCACTGGTATTAACACATTCCTAGATAACATTTTTTAAAAAACATAATCAAGTGACTGGTGGGAAATGCAAATGCCTAAGGTTAACTAAGGATATGATTCTTACATCTTTTCTTTAAGATTTTATTTATTTATTTGTCAGGGAGAGAGAGAGCACAAGCGGGGGAGCAGCAGGCAGAGGGAGAAGTAGGCTCCCTGCTGAGCAAGGAGCCTGATGCAGGACTTGATCCCAGGATCCTGGGATCATGACCTGAGCTGGAGGTAGATTCTTAGCCGACTGAGCCACCCAGGCGTCCCAGGATTCTTGCACCTTACCTGTAACTTATAAAGTTGTAAATTAAGATGTGGTACATGATAAGTAATCATTGCAACAGCTATAATGTCAGCAGGTTGAATAAGGAAGTTGTTTCTCTAGGCCTTGTAGAGCCAAACAGGAAATCCCATGGGAACTGCCATGCTCCTTCTTACCTACTGCTGGGTTATGGGGTACCCAGGGCTAGGTAATGGCAGTGATGTTATTTACATAACCACCACAGGGCCAGGTAGTTTCAAGGGAGACTAGAGTGTCAGGTAGCATTCTGGAACAAATCATGGCCCTCTTTAGCTCATGGCAAGCTTATCATCTCAGACCAGGCCTGGCACTGCCTGGCCCTGTGAGCCAATGCTGACCAGAAAATGATCTGGACCAGTCCAAATATTTGAGACCAGGCCCTGGAACCACATTCTCCACCCCCACATTCTCCACCATTGTTCTTTATCATTCAGAGAAAAGGAAGCTCCCAGAATTGCCTATCTCCAAATAATTTTATCCCCATCATACTCTCTTTCTTAGCCTAGATCTCTCTGACACCTTTGCTTAACAAATCTTTTTTGATTGTGAATGTTTACCTTACACGATCCATCACCTGTGCACAGAGCCTTCTCTTCCCCTTTCTTCTCTGAAGCCTGTTTCTTCTGTAGACACCCCACAGAACAGGCTGCTTGTGTTCTCATACACACTTGTTTGCAGCTGGAAGGAAGTCAATCCTGTTGGCCTGCATCATCTCTTTCTTCCTTTCTTTTTTATTGGCCTTCTCAGGTAATGCAGGTTGTGCTCACTGCCTCGCTGCACACCTCCTGTCTCATCCATCTGCTCCTTTCTCACCCAGCTCCTGCGTTAGCCCACTGTCTTCCATCCTGAACTTCTCCAAGCCATCCACAGGCCTGCCAGAAGGATTTACACAAATCCAACCATGTCTGCCTTCTGCTTAATATTGAAATGCTTTCTCAGTGCCTATAAGACAATGTCCATGCCCATATAGCACAGTTTCCACAGTTCAAGATCTGGCCTCTGCCTGCTATGTAAGCCTCTTCTCTGACCAGCCCCTGTGTATTTGATGTCTGGAGCAGCTCTCTTAGACCATGAAGTTCACTGGGAATGTGGGGTCATTCTGAGTGGAGGGACAAACTAGAAGGAGCTTCATCTCTTACACTGTAGGCACTCCTGGACAGGAATGTAAAATAAACTTCTATTGGGGTGCCTGGGTGGCTCAGTTGGTTAAGCGTCTGACTTGGGCTCAGGTCATGACCTTGGGGTCCTGGGATCAAGCCTCATGTTGGGCTCCCTGCTCAGCAGGGAGTCTGCTTCTCCCTCTCCCTCTGCCGCTCCCCCCTGCTTGTGCTCTCTCTTTGTCTCTCTCTCAAAATAAATAAATAAAATCATAAAATAAAATAAAATAAAATAAGCTTCTATTTCATGTATCCCATTGATATTTGGGGGTTTTCAATTACTTTCAGGCATATCTAATCCTATAAACATAAGCTTTAAAATAAGAAAGTTGGACTTCATTTTCTCCAAGGATCCTTCTGGCTTTGTGATTCTTGAAAACAAAAGTAAAATTTGATTTCCACCTATTCTCACAGCCTCTTCACTAGGCTAAACCTTATGACAATTTCAGCAATTGACTCTTTTTGACCTACAAAAAACTGTGATCCCATATCAAACTAATGTGTCATGATGTCTTTTTATGTTTGCTCAATATTTCAAATTAACTAAGCAAAGCCAAGATTTCATCTGCAAATTCAAAGTGGCTACATTATCCTTTAGTCATTCAAATTCTCTGTGATTCCCATTCTAGATTTGTGGTTTACTATTGGAAGGAATTTGGGATATTTTTCTTTTAACTTGTCTCCCATGTTGGTGGGGAACATACCAAATGGCTGACCTGGAACAGGCTGTACCTCAAGCAGGCACTGCTATAGTTCTCACTGCTTGGGGATGACAGAAAACCGTGGTGATGTATTTTCTGCTTTTCCATTAAAATTAATATTTTAATGGGCAATTAAGCTGCTCATGACACACTTTAACACTTGAGAATTGCAACTATGTTTAAAGAAAACCCTTCCTGCTCTGATCTAATCTTTAATATGGGGTTACATTTGGAAACATCAAAAGGGCATTGTCTTTGAAGTACTAGAAACACAAGCAAATCAAGAAAGGCAATTTCACACTCAAAATTGTAGAAAGACTTTGGCCAACATTATTATCCTTATATTTGTGGATATTGCCTCATTCTGTTTCAGGGAGGGGGACTTTTTTTTTTTTTTTTTAAGATACAAATTCTAGGAAAGTCATTGGGATCCATTTCCATGTGGCACACTTGAATGATTTATTCATTCATTTAATCAATATTTTGGGTGCCCACTATGTGTCAAATGCATCACATTAGGTACTCATGAATTATACCCACTTCCTGCCTGCTGAGCTCTGACCATCCCTGGTGTAAAGTCACTTGGTAAAGAGGGGTATGTGCTAGTCCGGGAAGACTATACTCTGAGCTGTGTGGTTCCATAACGAAATTCATTCTCTGGGACATGCTAGTATAGGCAATGTTTCCTAAAATTTAGAGTTGGGGAGAGCTCAATTTGTTCACTCATTCAAATATGATGTTGATATATGACCTGTATTATTATAAAAGCATGGGCTGTTTTCAGAAGTGAGTAGAACAGACAAAAAAAGGGGGGTTGTCTGGGTGGCTCAGTTGGTTAAGCCTCCAACTCTTGATGTCTGCTCAGGTCATGATCAGAGTTGTGAGATCAAGCCCCATGTAAGGCTCTGTACTGGCTATGGAACTTGCATAATATTCTCTCTCTCTGACTCTCTCTCTCTCTTAAAAAAAAAAAAAGAAAAAGAAAAAGAAAAAGAAAAAGAAGTGAGTAGCACAGAGAGATAGCAGATCTTAGCAATCCTTTCCAGAGATGCACTGGTAGGATGTCACCATTCATCTGTCAGGGAGCAGTCCTGGGCTACAAGTGCATGCCTTTAGCTTGCACATGTTCTCACTCTTCTCTCTCATAGTCTTAAAGGCAGAGAGAAATGGTCGGCATTTGGAGAAGATGACAGGAGAGGGGTGTGTACTTACATGATATTCACTTGCTCAGTCAGTCAGCAGCCACATATTAAGCCCTTATCATGAACCAAGCATCAGCTGGGATGTGGAGATAGAGCATGAGGGCACTGACCACTTAATGAAAAGGCAGCTGCTGGTTCAAATACTTGAAAAGGTAGATAACTACAAGCTGAGCAACATATTGTGAAGTGAACATGCAAGCAATTCTGGATGAGGGGCTGGTGAGAGGCCATAGCTACTTTGTATTAAAATAAAATCAGCTGATAAGAATAACAGTGACCAAAATACAACCACCGTCAGCCTAGTGCTTTGGGACTCAGATAGATCTGAATCTAAGGTCTGCCCTGTCATTAACTAGTGAGTGATCCTGGCACTTTTCAAACCTTTTCATGCCCATTTGCCACACTGGACAATGACCAAGAAATAGTGCCCTCCTCGTAAGGCAGCTGGGAAGATAAACTGCAGTGATGATTTTGAAGCAACCTGCTGTTTGGCACAGCGCTCCTTAGTTAGCTGATAGCATTATCAGTGGTAGTCGGTGAGGGCAGTATCTTGGTCCCCAAGATTCACATCTCAATCCCAGGACTGAGAATACGTTACCTTAGATGGCAAAGAGGGTATTGGAGATGTTATTAAGATTACTAATCTGCTGACCTTAAAGTAGTGACGTTATCTTGGATTACCAGGTAGGTCCAATATAACCACATGAGCCTTTAAAAGCAGCAGAGGAAATTGACGGAGAAGGCAGAGAGGTTCAGAGCACAGGAAGGGCTGCACAGGCCACTGTTGGCTTCAAGATGCAGGGAGCTGCAAGTCAGGGAAATGAGAACCCGAGTCCTACACCACCAGGAAATTAATGTTGAATGAGCCTGGAAAGAGATCCCCCATGCCCCGGAGCCTCCGGATCACTGGCTACTTTCATTCTGACCTGTGAGATCTGGAATTGAGAACCCAGTTGAGCCCGCCAGAACTTTGTGTTTTGGTTTTAAGCTACCAAGTTTGTGATAATTTATAACACAGCAATAGAAAATAAATACACCATCATTTTCAAGTATTTTAAAAAATTCAGCAAGCACTGTAATAATAATAAACATTCAAATCCCAAAGAACTATTAAAAAGCTTTATGGAGATATAATTTACACAAAATAAGGGTCACCAATTTTAAGTATATAATTTGATGAAATGGATATATTCATATGACCATCTACAATAACCATGCTATAGAATGTTCTGTCACGCCATAGAGTCCTCTCTGCCCCTTGGCAGTGAACTACTTCTCTACCACCCTGACAAACATTGATCTTCATATTGTCTTTGTTTTCCCTAGAGTGTCATATAAACGTCATCATATCGTCACCATTTTATATCTGGCTCCTTTCACTTAGCATAAATGCTTTTGAGATTCATTCATTCTGTTTCATGTATCACTTGTTTATTTTATTGCTGAGCATTGTTTCATTATATGGATGTACCACATCCCTTCACCCGTTGGTGGACATGTACACCTAATTTTTGTCTATTATTAATAAAGCTACTATGTACATTCAAGCACAAGTCTGTGAGATCATATGTATTTATTTCTCTTGGGTAAATGCCTGGGAAAAAGATTGCTACTGGGTCATATGATAAATATAGGCTTACCTATATAAGGAGCTATTAAACTGTTTTCCATGGTGGCCATACCATTTTGCATTCAAACCATTTGCTCTCAATCCTCACCAGCACTTAATATTGCCAGTTTTCTTAATTTTAGTCATTCTAGTGGGTGTATGGTATTACCTCATTGTGGTTTTAATTTGCATTTCCCTATTAACTAGTGCATTGTATGATTTTTTTTTTTAATATTGGGTTGTAAGTGTTCTTTTTTTAAATTTGAGTGTAGTTGAGTGTTCTTTATACATTATGGATGGAATACATTTATCAGATACCAGTCCATTAGTTTTCTTTTATTCTCATACTGGTGGATTTTAAGAAGCAAAAGTTTTAAATTTTGATGAAATCCAATTCATCAAATTTTATCATTTATGCTTTTTGTGTCCTATCTAAAAATTTTTTGCCTACTATAATGCCACAAATATTTTTTTCTTATAGTTTTTACATTGGTTTATGATTTGTTTCTTGCACTTAGATCTCTGGTTACTTCAGTTAAGTTTTTCATATGTGTGAGCTAGGGGTTAATGTTAATTATTTTTCATGTGAATATCCAGTTTATATAAAAGACTTCTATTGAATTACCTTAGCATTTTTTTCAAATGGTTATGTAAGTGTGGGATAACTTTTGAACTATCTGTTCTGTTCCATTGATCACTATGTCTATCCTCATGCCAACATCATACTGTGTTGATTTCTACAGTTTTATAGTGAGTCTTGAAATCAGGTAGTGCAAGTTTTTTAATGTTCTTTTTCAAAATTGTTTTGATTAACATCCTCTTCATTTCATATTAATTTTAGAATCAGTTTGTCAAGTTCCAAAAACAAAAAAACAACAACAAAAAAACCCCAAACAATCCTCCTGAGATTTTGATTGGTATTGCATCATATCTATATAGAAATTTGGGTAAAATTGACATCTTAACAATATTGATTTTTCTGACCCATGAACATGGTATACCTCTCCATTTATTTAGGTCTTCATTAATTTCTCTCAGCATTATTTTGAGGTTTTAAGTGTACACATCTGAGCATTTTTGTTACATGTATTCATAAGTATTTTTGATGTTAATATAAATGCGGTATTTAATATGTTTATAATGCTAAACCTACATATTACTTCTTTTTTTTTTTTTAAGATTTTATTTATTTATTTGACAGAGAGAGACACAGCGAGAGAGGGAACACAAGCAGGGGGAGTGGGAATGGGAGAAGCAGGCTTCCCGCGGAGCAGGGAGCCCGATGCGGGGCTCGATCCCAGGACCGTGGGATCATGACCTGAGCTGAAGGCAGACGCTTAACGACTGAGCCACCCAGGCGCCCCCCTACATGTTACTTCTATGAGATTTTTTTTGTAGATTACTTAAGATTTTCTACATTGATGGTCATGTTGCCTACCAATAAAGGCAGTTTTACTTCTTTCTTTCCAATCTCTATGACTTTTTCTTTCTTCATCTTCCTTTTTATGGTGCAATATTAGGAACATTCCCTCCAACACAAGAAACACAGCAGGGATTTCTACTTTTACCACTTTACTGTAATGTTGAAGTGGTAGAAGTAGAAATCCTTGCATTGTTCTTTGTGTTAGGGGGAATATGTTCAATATTTCACCATTAAATATGATGTTAGCTGTAGATTTTTCGCAGATACCCTACATCAGATTAGGAAGTTTTCTTCCATTCCAAATTTCTTGAGAGTTTTTATAATCAGTGGGTTGTTGAATTTTTTATTGCTCATCCACCACTGCTGGAAGTGGCACAAATATCTATTAGGTGAGAGCCACATGTCACAGAAAACAACAAATCTGGAATGCTTGTCTTTTAGGAAAATAAATGATTCACAGCTCATTCTGAAATTTGACAGTTTTTCTATACACTGCCATACTCTGATCAGTAAACATCAGTGTGGCACAAAAGGATTTGTAACCACTCTCTCTCTCTCTTTGTGAATTATTGTCAGCATTTCATAATATTTTAAAGCTCCGTTTTTTTTTTAAATAAAATTGAGTACATTGCTGATTTTGTTCACTTCGAATCTGACTTCCTGACTGAAGTACTTTGCCTATGAATTATGCAATAGATTCATTTTATGTCTGGTGCCATCTCTATAGCCCTACTCGGTGGTTTTTGTTTTGCAGGTTTTTTTTTTTTTTTTTCATTCTGGTCGAAGTTTCACAGTTTTCCAATAAAATATATATTTTTTATTTACTACTGCCTTTTGTGTTAGAGTATATGTTCTGTGGCATATTTGTTTTTTAGAAGCTCACTAAGTTTCCTTCTGGAAGCAGAATTGGCCAAATACATAATCTTAGACATTTTAGAAGCATATCATAACAATTTGAAACACACCTTCAATATTCCTACTAGCCACATGGGTAGGCTTACTTCTCAGCTCCTTTGCATCAAGGTGGGACAATATAGCTGGGTCCTAGTTAATGGAAAATAGAACTGAGAGGACATGCATTCAGGCCTGGCCACACAACATCTCTCTTGATCTGCTGGGCTCCTGTCTGTGCAGCTGGAAACCAAGGGAACTCACCATATGGTGGGGAGCACATGATGTTAGCAGTCTGGGTCTCCACAGTTAATCCTTGGAGGGCAGACAGAGTTTCCTGTCAAGAAAGCCTTCGGTGGACATTGAATGAATAAGAAATCAATCCCCATTGATCCACAATGTTTGGAGCTGTAGGCTACAGATCACTTTTACTGACTAATATAAATCTATATGGCAAAATGGTATAACAAATTTCCCAACTCAGTAAAAGGATTCACTCTCTCTTAATGTTTTAAATAAACATAACTATTTTATAAACATCTTCTAGTAATTTCGCTGAAGATTTTTTATATTGTTGACCTATTTTTTTCCATGTATTACTTCAGCATATTTTACAGCAGAAAGAAGAACAAGTGTTTCCCAAATATATTTGGCTTTTTTTTTTTTTCTTTCACTGTTAAGCAAGAGTCCAAGCAAGACTTACAAATATTTCTCACTAAGTTCATTAAAATTTTGTAAAGGACTATGTTGAATATTCACAGCTTTAAATATCTTTTAAAAACTATAAATATTTTCTCCATATTTTACATATTTATCTCTAATTATCTTATCATGCTATCATTAGTTTCAAGTTTGCTCTCCAATGAGTCATTTGTAATCTCATAATCCAAATAGCTTTCTAATTAACAATTTTTTTTTTTTTTTTTTGGCCAGCTTCTTGCAGATCTGACTAGATCACTGCAGGCTGTGCTTCATCATATTGTTGACTGGAAAGGGGCAGGAACAGCTCTGACTTTCCCTTGTTTCAGGTGTGCCTTCCTCATTACCCTAGTACCCTCAACACAGGGCTTCCATGAAGGAATGATTTTAACCTAACTTGCCCTTTTTTGCAGGACTAGTTTAGTAAAACCAAATAATTTAATCCATGAATCTGCTTAACTAGGCACATGTGAACTGCAATACCCATGACATTGTGAAAGGAAATAACTGAAGGGGCCACAATCACCTCCCCTACTTTCTCAGAATACCTGTTTTAGGATACTCACATGACTATTCTACAATCAGGAGAATGCATTATTTTGAGAACCTGCCTTAGGATATACTTCATAACAACAACAACTACAACAAAACCAATTCTAATTTAACAACTCATCCTGGGGAATTCTTTTTGATAATTTGTGAGCTCTTTTGCTGCATTTCTTTGTTCATGACACTCTGTAGGTATCACAACCTTGTGCATGTATCATTGTTTCCTATTTCAAACAGAGAGTTGAGGGCATCCTATGAGAAGCTTCTAAATTGTTATACCTCTTTTCCTCCTACCCTGAGAAATTCCACCTACCTTTCCTTCCTGTCTTAGGGAAGAAGTGTTTTCTCCCTCACAAGAAGAGTAATCTTAATAATGTTTCCAAAAAGCACATCAAATTCCCTTTAGTTTTTTAGCTTATATTCAAGCATACTTTTCAATGATGTCCTTGAAACTTTGGAAATTAGTTTTCCTTTTTTTTTTTCATTTCTATTGTCTTTGAGCATCTGTCTACCTTGAACTGTATTGTATTCTGTTAAGTGATATCATGTCCTGTGCTAAAGAGATAGCATGTTAAACAATAAAATGTTCCAAAGAGAGCTTTAGTTATAATGACATCATTTGACATGTCAAAGTTTGGTTTGAATTTGTAGATGATTAGTTTCCTACAATTTTCTAGCTGTTTGTCATCTATTCCTCATGCCTCGGTGGTGAGTGGGCCTTAAGATCAGCTAGACCTTCACTTTCTCTTTTACACTTCACACTGAGTTCGACAAGTAAGAGAAATAGCATTGCTGGTCTTCTGTTTTCTTTCAGCCATAAACAGTTTAGCTACACTTCCAGGGTTAGAGCTGAGAGATTATTTAATAGAATATCAGCTTTACATATTTGACCTTACTTTGTTTAAGGGAGAATTTAGGAGGAATAAAGTACATTTTTCTTCTTCATTCATCCCTGGTGAAATCAGTTCCTGACTGATGTCAAATTTTTCCTTTGGCAAATCTAAGAGTCTCTTATTCAAGCTTTGATTGCATACACATGACTGTTCAAGAGTCACAGTAGGCAAGAGGTCAAGGTACAAAGGCTGATGTTGTTTTTGCTGCCTTTCCCCAAAGTATCCATCATGTGGGAAACTGTATCAACTGACTCTGGGTCAGTGAAACTTCACAGTTATGATGAGCATCTTTTGGACTCCCCTGGAGCAGAACCATTCAATTCAGACCTGGAAATCGATGAAACAAAGTGTGACTAACACTGCTTTTAGAAGACATGGTTAATAAGACAACTGCTGTGGAAGATTTAGGAGAGAAAGGCCAAATTACTGGCTAAGCACTGTTTTATAATCACCACATCATTAACTGATGGGTTTTCTGCAGGTAGCAATGATGCGCTTGAGAAGCTGGCTGTTGTGGCTGGGAATGTGGATGTTGGTAGGCTTAGCGAGTGTTATAGGACCCCAGTTATAGGACTTGGGGAATTAGAGGACACCAGTAGATCTCAGTGGGAGGACAATGATTCAATTTAGGGTCTAAGAGGGCCTCTGGGATTGGCTCGTGCTGCAGCAAATTCATTGGGAATCCAGTAATTTCCTGTAATTTCAAATTCAATCTAAGAACTTAAACATTGTCAGTTTTTAGTGGTCAGAGAACCTTGCATTTAAACGAAAACTGGACCAGTCTTGTAAAGCCTTTTTTAAAAATTATTATTTTTTAAATTCAAATTTTAGGTGGTTAACATACAGTGCAATATTGGTTTCTGGAGTAGAATTCAGTGATTCATCACTTACATACAATCCCTTGTGCTCATCATAAGTAAAGACTTTTTTTGTAATTAAATTCTAAAGTGTTTCTTCTTGTTCTGGATTTCGAGTTTTTAAATGCCTCTGATACAAAGTCTTTTGTTTGAATTGTTGATGTCTACTGTACTCATACTAAAACTTACTTTATAATTGTGTGCGTATATATCTATATAACCAGGAGCTAGATAAACAAGTCATTCTTATTTGCATTAAAAAGTGGTTCATTTCAATGTTTCTCTTTTACTAACAAAGCTCTGGATAATGAACAAATGCAACACAAAGAATAACTGACTTATAAAAGCTCTTTATGATTTCAGGGACAGCAGTACTCCCTGTTAAAAGTACTCCCATTCCGTTCGTTGGGCTTTGCATAAGATCTTTTATTGTTGTTGTTGTTAAATTGCAATTTATTTTCTTTTATTATGTTAATCACTATACTTTACATCATTAGTTTTTGATGTAGTGTTCCATGATTCATTGTTTGCGTATAACCCCCAGTGCTCCATACAGAACATGCCCTCTTTAATACCCATCAGCAGGCTAACCCATTCCCCCACTCCCCTCCCCTCTAGAACCCTGAGTTTGTTTTCCAGAGTCCATAGTCTCTCATGGTTCGTCTCCCCCTCCGATTCCCCCCCCCTTCATTTTTCCCTTCCTACTATCTTTTTTTTTAACCTATAATGTACTATTTGTTTCAGAGGTACAGGTCTGTGATTCAACAGTCTTACACAATTCACAGCGCTCACCATAGCACATACCCTCCCCAATGTCTATCACCCAGCCAACCCCATCCTTCCCAACCACCCCCACTCCAGCAACCCTCAGTTTGTTTCCTGAGATTAAGAATTCCTCATATCAGTGAGATCATAAGATCTTCTATAAGGCTTTGCTTTAAAAATGCCAGCTTTAGTAGTAGAATTGTGTTTCATGTAAACAAATGTATTTTGGGATTATTCTCTTAACAGTTGCTGAAAAATAATCGTTTAATGCGGACCTCAAAAGGCAATCTAACCTTCTACGAAGGGAGGCTCCACTCTAGCTGACTCTGGGAAGGCCTTCAACATTTCTTTTTTACAACAGGATTGGGGTGTTCAGTTCAATATAGACAATGAGTTGAGCATGGCTGGTATGCCCCCTTCCTGTGTCACCTCTGGTGTGTTGGGCCATCTTTTGAACAAAATGGCTTGCATGTATTCCCTGTTCCTTTTTCCTCTGAGGCTCACAGACTTCTAAGTATGCCTGGCCTGTGTGAGTGCATCTCCCCTTAAATGGAGTGTCTGTGCTTGCATTTAGAAAAGCATTAGAAAAACAAATACTCTGAAAAATAATGCAAATTTTACCTTTAAGGTAGTCATGAAATGCCCTGCATTTATATTTCTCCTTACCACCAAGTAGCAAGAAGTACGCCTGCCATATCAGGAGAGAATTTGCTGATTCAGAGAAGTGCAGTTTTCCCAAAGACAAAACTTTCCCCAAGCTGGTTGCTTCATCTGGTCCAGGTCATATGCCGTATTTCTAAGGCCCTCTAGTCTGTAGCCTGCTTTCATATTCATTATTTAATTTCATCCTCAACAGTACCCTCAGAAAGCATTTCCTGATTTTCTAGGGGAAGAAGCCAATATCAGAACAGTGCATTGATTAGTGCACAGACCAGTCGATTAAAGGCAAGGTTGGATATGAACCAGGAATGGTGGCTCTGCATCCACTGCATGCTCCCTGGCATCATAGCTTTCTCTGTCATGCTGCTTTCATGCCCAGTGTGAGATAGGATGCTTGTTTTCTTTTTTTTTCTTTTTTTTTTTTAGGATGCTTGTTTGCTGTCTGCTGACTTTCGGTTGGTTTTCAGTGTATGGCTGTGGATCCCACCAGCTAATCTATTATGTCTCTCAGCTAAGCCTGAGGAGCCTCAGAAAAAGTGGCACATGCATGCAATTTATCTCTTCTTTTAAGCTTTTGATTTCAACTTTATTTTGATACAATTTCTTAAGAACAATTCCTGGGAAAACTGTCTACTTCTGATCGAATGGTGGCCAAACCTATTGCTAGTACTAAGTTTCTTCCTTACCTCCCCATGTCAATGGGCTTATAGCTAGGTACAAGCCTGCCCAGACAGACCCTGGCCTCAGCCTTTCATGTGACAAAAATGACCTTGTGAGCAGACGAGATTTGTTCCGCCTTGGGGTCTGTGACTTAAGATATCCAAGCAGGTTCACTTTTTGCTTCCCATGAGTTGGGACAGAGAGGATTTCTACCACCCAACCTGAACTATGCAGGAGATGTGGTAGAGCATTCAGGTGGAGGAACCCAAGTCCCTGAAGGGTCTTGTGGAACACAGCCACCTGCCAGCTTGGAAAGCTCACCTCGGATCTGAGAGAAATCATTACTTATCTGTTTTAAGCCACTAGATTGTTGTTGGATCTCTTTGTTACAGCAAGCAAGCATGGCCAAGCTAACATAGCTCACCCTATTAGATAGTGTTCTAGGACCAAACCAATGAGAACTGCTCTCATGGGGCTCCCATTCTACTGCAGGAGACAGAGTAAATAATGCAAGTAGTTAAATATGTGCTGCTGTGTTAGATAGGGTAAGTGCCACAGGGGTCATGGGGGCCAGGTAGGAAGACAAAGGTGTCAGGGGAAAGGATTGCAATTCTGGACAAGGGAGTCAGGGGAAGTCTCACGGGGAAAGATAGTTGAGTAGACCACTGAAGAACAAGAGAGAGCTAGCAACACAGAAGACTCGTTGGGGGAAAGCACCCCAGAAGGAGGGAGCAGCCAATGCAAAGGCCCTGAGTCAGAACAAAGCCTGGCATGCTTGTGAATCTGCGGGGCCACTGTGCCCAAAGCAGAGTTGTATCAGCTGTTTGTTTCTATGGAACAAGTCACCCCAAATCCTAGTGGCTGAAAACCACAATTGCTTATTGGCTCTCAATTCTGTGGGTTGGCAACCTGGGCTCAGCTCATCTGGTCTCATGGAAGCGATGGCTCAACAGGAGTGGGATGATCTGAAGTGGGATTGGTGCTCTGGTACTGATGCTGGCTGTTGGCTGGGTCTCTGTGGCCAGGTGGTGTCACACCTTTGGGGAAGCTAGCTCAGACTTCATGTAGACATCGCCAATGGCAAAAAGAGCTAACATGGGTGCTGCCAGCACCCTGAGAGCATGCCTCCGAAGCCCCCAACTCTGTTTGCTTCTTTGGGTGTCCAAGCAAGTCACAGCCCAACATAGACTAAGGGGTGGAGATGTAAGTTGTGCCTCTTATTGGGAGGAGTGGCCTAGTCACACTGCAAGGATCATTTTGGTAAGGTGAGAGGAATCGCTGGATTCGCATCTTCATACACTGTCCACTTGGAGAATAAATGAGGATGATAAGGTTAGAAGTACTGGGGCACAATCATGTGGATCTTGCAGGTTCTAGTGACTTTGTTAAGATATACTTCTTCAGGTTTTGGCCAGCTATATTAGAAAATCTTCAAAAATTACTGGAAGTAGGTTGCCTGGGTGAGTATTATGTAACTAACTAGTAGCAAGGCAGAATACGATTACTACGACTAAATATAAAACCCATATTTAGGGCTTACTGGCACTGGATGGAGTCCATGTATCACTTAATTCAGAGAGGCGCTGCAGGACACCCATCCCCAGAGAGGTTAAGTGACCTTACCAAGATGGCACAAGTGCCAGGGTTGGGGTTTCTACCCATGCCTTTCAGACTGAGCCTTTCCCTGTGACCCTCTTTGGCCACTGAGATCCTGGCCATGGCCCAGAGCTACTAGGAGATGTGAAGTCAGAGGTTTCACCCTGGGAATACTCCCTGCTTCCTCACTTTTGGACAAGGAGAAAGGAACTACTTAAAATAACCACAGAGAGATTCTAGAGGAAGAGCTAGAGAGGCAGCTCCCCAGTGTTTTTACTAATATGGACTTTCTTGGTCTTGAGGAAGTACTTTGTTTCAAAAATAGCTGGTGCTTTTCCAAGAGGAGACTTGGAGCTGTTAGCCATTCACCTCATGCCTAAGATGCATTGCTCCTGAAGGCAGGGAGGGTGGCGGGACACCATCCCAGAGCCTGCAGGAGGCAGGAGACCTGCTGGCCTCCAGAACTGCCAGGACTGGGTTTCCTCATTTCTGCTGGTGCCCAGATATTTATGCCTGGGGGGAGAGGGGACAAAGAGCCCAGCAGGAAGGGAGGGTTTCCCCCTCTTCTTTCCCTTAAGTTGGAAATGTTAGTGTTGAGCAAGCATCTGAAAACACAGCCAAGGTGACTGGATAAGTTGGTTAAGGATAAAGATTTGTCCTAAGAACAAATTTTAAGCTTGGCTAGTTGGAATTTACTAGTATTTATAATCAGGGACTCTTGTTTTAACAGGTAAAAAATTGGAGGGAGAGGATGGGCACCAGGAAAATTGCAATGAAAAATCTACGTCTTGTTTTTAAGAATTAGTTTAAGTTATTGAGTCCTTACTATATGCTAGACATTGTTCTTAACATTTTATATGTATTAAAGCATCTAACCTCATGCAAACCATATGGAGTAGGCAGTATTATTTTCTCTGTTCTACACTTAAGGAAACTGAGGCTCACAGCCGTTAAATAAGTTGCTTATTTTGCAAGACAAAGGATGGAGTCCCATTTCAGAGGGGTTCAGTGTCCTTTCCAAATGGACTCATTGTTTATATGCTTCACGTATGTGCATGTGTGTGTATGCGTGTGCATGTGTGTGTATGCATGTGCACATGTGTGTGTGATGTTTTTGGCAGGCATGCATTCGCCTGCATAACTCCTGTCAAAATTTAACTGGTTTTCCCATCCTTCAGGGGCCATTTGTCCTTTGACGCTAGTGCTTCATTTATCAGTTGCCATTTCTTATCAGCCTACAGTCCCTGGAAAGCTATTTCCCTTGGAAGATGGATGTGGATGCTGCTTTCTGGGTAAAGAGAATGTTCTATTTCCACTCTCCTCTTTGCTGAGTGTTTTCAGCAGACCTGGATATGCTGTGATTTGAGCACCAGGTCCTGTTCTGAGTTTGCTCTGTAGAATGCTTTGATTTCATGGCTCAGGGGCAGATTGTTTATATTATTATGCACATTATAAAGCAGACTTCTTTCTGCAAAGAAAGCTAAAGGTGAAGAATGGAATCAGTGTATCTGAGAAATAAACATATATTTGTGCACTTTAGGGCATATGAGCACACGTATTTCCTTCGTATGCTTCATCACATTTTATATTATGTTTTAGACTTGACCTCACTTGGTAGCAAGGAATCATCTTTTAAAAACAGATCCAAAAAATCATCTTTGTTTATAGCAAAACCTCATCAAGTCAGACTTCTCTATTCACATAGTTTGGCTTACATTTAAATTTGTAATCACATGAAGAATTATTTGCTTAAAATTAATACACAAGCAGAACTTGGGACTTACATAGAGTATATTCAAGACAATGTTTCTGTGTCCTTCAGTATGCAAAATCAATATGGTCATTACAATGTACACTTGATTATTCATTAACATCATCCAACCATTTCCTCTTTCTTTCTTTCTTTCTTTCTTTTTCTTTCTCTCTCTCCCTTCCTTCCTTCCTTCCTTCCTTCCTTCCTTCCTTTCTTTCTTTCTTTCTTTTCTTTCTTTCTTTCTTTCT
>NW_023270415.1:1826209-1827089 GCF_011800145.1 Mirounga leonina
TCTTTCTTTCTTTCTTTCTTTCTTTCTTTCTTTCTTTCTTTCTTTCTTTCTTCTTTCTTTCGAGAAATAGAGAGCGCATGAGTGAGGTGGGGAGAGCTAGCGGGAGAGGGAGAGAGAATCTTAAAGCAAGGTCCATGGTCCAGCTTGGTCTGACTTGGGGCTCGATCTCACCACCCTGAGATCATGACCTGAGCTCTAAGCCCAAACAAGAGTCAGAGGCTTAATCGACTAAGCCACCCAGGAGCCCCCATTGTCCAACCTTTTAACAGCTCAAATTACTAGATGTGCAATATTTGAAAGAACTGTCACTAAGATTATTTAAGAATTATTATAATCTAAAGTGTTTGCTATTTCAGATCTTATCCCTACCTGTTCCATGTCCCCATAAGTACCATTATCACTTTGGAATGCTTATCAGATTCTGTATTAATTATTTTGTTCTTTATCTGTCTTTCTCAAAAAACCCCGAGATTGCTTTCAGTTATTCAAAAGGCCTAGCATAGTGCTTCCTGAAGCTTGAGACTCAGAAGGAACTTGTGTCTTCTCGGCACCTGGCACTCAGACATTGCTATTCCTTCTGCCTGGGGGTAACTTTGTGCTTCTATTTTCTAGAATAGATTTTATACAAATAGTGTTAATTCTTCTTTCAAGTTTTGGTAGCATTCTCCATGGAAACAATCTGTGCCTAGAGATTATGTTTTTGGATTGCTTTTAGTTACAAATTAGATTTCCTGAATAGCTAAAAGGCTATTCAGATTACATACTTCATAATGGGTAAGTTTGGTAGTTTGTGCTTTTCAAGGAATTGGTCCATTTCATCTAAGTTGTCAAATTTATGTGTGCAGACTTGTCCATTTTACTCCTTCATTACCATTTGGAT
>NW_023270415.1:1837089-1886032 GCF_011800145.1 Mirounga leonina
ATCCAAATGGTAATGAAGGAGTAAAATGGACAAGTCTGCACACATAAGTTTGACAGCTTAGATGAAATGGACCAATTCCTTGAAAAGCACAAACTACCAAACTTACCCATTATGAAGTATGTAATCTGAATAGCCTTTTAGCTATTCAGGAAATTTTACTTGTAACTAAAATCATCCCCAGAAGGTAATCTCCAGGCTCAGACTGTTTCCATGATGAATGTTACCACACCTTTATAGAAGAATCAACATAATTGTGTCTTGCAGTAAATTGAAGAGGAAAATAATTCTTTCCAATTTATTTTACTAAAATCAAAACCAGAGAAAACAATACAACAAGAGAAAACTTTAGACCAATATCCTTTAATGATACAGTCTAAAAAATCCTTAACAAAATTATAATTAATAACAAGAATTATATAAAATGAATTATGAATTATACACCATTCCTATTGTGGAGGCAAAACTGGTTTAACATTAAAAATTTGATCAAGGTTATACACTGTATTTATAGGCTAAAGAAGAAAAATCACATGATCATAGTAATTGATGCAGAAAAAGCATTTGGTAAAATTTAACACCCATTCATGGTAAGAGCTTTTTGAAAAATAGGAATGATAGAGTAACTTCCTTAGTTTCATAAAAAGCATCTACAAGAATCCTACAACTGACATTATACTAATGATTATTTTCCCTTAAGATGGAATAGTCAAGAATATCTGCTCTCACCATTGAATTCAACTTATCACCTTAAGTCTTTTTTTTTTTAAAGATTTTATTTATTTATTTGTCAGAGAGAAGAGAGAGAGATTGAGAGCATGCAAGCAGGGGGAGCGGCAGGCAGGGGGAGAAGCAGGTTCCCCACCAAGCAAGGAGCCCCATGTGGGACTCCATCCCAGGACCCTGGGATCATGACCCCACCTGAAGGCAAACGCTTAACCAACTGAGCCACCCAGGCGTCCCTTAAGTCTTGTTGCTGAAGTAAGACAAGAATGGAAAATAAAAAGCAAACAGAATAGAAAGGAAAAAGATCAAACTGTCACTATTACAGATTACATGATTATCTGTTTATAAAATATGAAGAAATCTAATCTTAGAAATAAGTGAATTTAACAAGCTCGCAGGATACAAAATCAATATACAAAAATCAGTTGTTGGGGTGCCTGGGTAGCTCAGTTGGTTAAGCATCTGCCTTCAGCTCAGGTCATGATCCCAGGGCCTTGGGACCCAGGCTGCATCAGGCTCCTTGCTCAGCAGGGAGCCTGCTTCTCCCTCTCCCTCTGCTTGCCACTCCCTCTGCTTGTGCTTTCTCTCTCTCTGTCAAATAAATAAATAAAATCTTAAAAAAAATCAATTGTTTTTCTTTATAGTAAAAATGACCACATGGGCAGCAAAATTATAGATACAAAACTACTTACAAACAAAGCATGTACTGTATACTAAAACTTGTGAAACTTTTATGAGAGAAGTCAAAGATCTAAATAAATGGAGAGATATACCTGGTTCATGATTCAGAAAACTCAACATGGTAAAGGAGCTGATTCTTCCAGAACTAATGTACAAGATTAACACACTTTTTATCAAAATCCAAGGAAGGTTTTTTTGTAGATATAGGTGAGATTGTTTTAAAATGTATATAGAAAGGCAAAATAAACTAAAAGTTAAAACAATTTCATAACTCTCAAAACTCAACAATAAAAGAAACAAAAAGATTGTATTAGAAAATGGGCAGATGAATGGATAAAGAAGATGTGGTATATATATACAATGGAATATTATGCAGCCATCAAAAGGAATGAAATCTTGCCATTTGCAATGACGTGGATGGAACTGGAGGGTATTATACTGAGCGAAATAAGTCAATCAGAGAAAGACATGTATCATATGACCTCACTGATATGAGGAATTCTTAATCTCAGGAAACAAACTGAGGGTTGCTGGAGTGGTGGGGGGTGGGAGGGATGGGGTGGCTGGGTGATGGACACTGGGGGGGATATGTGCTATGGTGAGCACTGTGAACTGTGCAAGATGTTGAATCACAGACCTGTACCTCTGAAACAAATAATACATTATATGTTAAAAAAAAAGGAGAAGAAGATAGCAGGAAGGGAAAAATGAAGGGGGGGAAATCAGAGGGGGAGATGAACCATGAGAGACTATGGACTCTGAGAAACAAACTGAGGGTTCTAGAGGGGAGGGGAATGGGGGGATGGGTTAGCCTGGTGATGGTTATTAAAGAGGGCACGTTCTGCATGGAGCACTGGGTGTTATACGCAAACAATGAATCATGGAACACTACATCAAAAACTAATGATGTAATGTATGGTGATTAACATAACATAATAAAATAAAAAAAAGAAATAAAAGAAAATGGGCAAAAGACATGAACAGAAATTTCACTGAACAGGGTATGTAGATGGTAAATGACATCTAAAAAAGCACATGAAAGGATGTTCTCAACATCATTAGCCATCAGGGAAATGCAAATTAAAATCATAAGGAGCTATATCACTATATACCTAGCAGAATGGAGGAGATAAAAAATGATAATATGAAATGCTGCTAAGGTTGCTGAGAAACTAGGTCACTTACCTATTGTAGGTGGGAATGTAAAGTGGTGCATCTACTCTTGCAAACAATTGGGCAGTTTCTCAAAAACCTAAACATGCAACTGCCATATGATTGAATAATTGCTATCTTGGGCATTTATCCCAGATAAGTGAAACCTTATGTTCACACAAAAATCTGTACACGAAGAGTCACAGAGTTTTCATAGCCAAAGTCTAGAGACAGCTCAGATGTCTTTCAACACATGAATGGTTAACAAACTATGGTATATCCATACTATGGAATTGTACTAAGTAATAAAAAGGAATGAATTACAAACAATAAGGTGCATGAATATCCAGAGAAATATGCTGAGTGAAGAAAAAGCCAATCCTGAAGGTTAAATACTGCATGATTCTACTTATATAACATTCTTGAAATGACAAAATTGCAGTTATGGAAAATGGGTTAGTACTCACCAGGAGTTAAGGATGTGAGCAGGAGGTAGGGACCAATGGGGATGGAAAGGTTCTATATTTTGATTGTATCAATGGCAATATCTGTTTGTTATATTGTACGATGATTTTGCAAGATAACACTGGAAGAACTAGATAAAGGTGCATGAGATCTATAACTGCATGTGAATCTACACTTACTTCAAAATAAAAATAGATTATTTCAAAATTTTCTTTTAGTTAAAAAAAGGTATTCTGACCAGGTACAAGCTCTTCAAATTTTGCTTTATGGAGAATGTCTGGAGCTCAGCTGCCTGGTACTGCAGGGATCTTTGCTAAGGGTGGCTGCCTGCTGGAGTGGGAGCCAGAGTCTCAGGTGCCTTACTGCTGTGACAGCTTAATAGTTTTAAATATCTCTAGGTACAAAAGTTCTTGGAGTTAGGAGTTCTTTGTTTTGGGAGATTTGGAGCCTCTCTACAAACCTGACTTTACTGTGTTATAGATACCATGAGTTGATTCCATTCTATTGAATGAGATTTTTATAATCCTTGGAACAGTGTGACCCTCTTCCCTCCACACCCCCTGCCCACACTAGCATTTATGTGTTTTCTGAGTCATTTAGGGTGCTCTTCTGTGCAAGTTAAAAGAACTCTTGATTCAAACGTCATTCAGTAAGAATTTCAGAGGTTAGGTACACAGATACTATGGGTATATATCAAAATCCAGGTTCTTCTCTCTGCTCTGTCTTTCTTAGCATTCATGTGACAGTATTCATCCTCAACTGTCAAATCCAGGCACAACACCCAGAGAGAGACAAGGGAGGATGAATCTTTTCCTGTTTCTTTGTCTTAAGAGATAAACTCCTGATTCCAGAAGCTATCCTCCTCCATACCACGTAAATTTTCTCTTATCCTTTGGCCAAAATTGGGTCATGTGCCCATTCCTGACTAGGCCAACTCCCTTGAGGCAGGTGGGCAGCTGTGAGAAGGAAGGTGGGTGTCTGAAAGGTTACCTGTGAGTGAGGACAAAGGAAGCGTTTGATGCTGAGAAGGCACTATTCTCTACTAGGGATGGAATGTTTCTACTCTGCACCAGGCACAGGCTAACATTAGGTCCTACAACAACTTCATAGAGTAAGTAGTATAAGTGCCCAGTGAGAAAGAGAGTTTCACAGTGGTTAACTCACATAGCCTCATGGATCTAATAAGTGGCAGGGCTCGGGTCTGAAGAGAGTTTAACAGAACTGTCTTCATTCTAAATGAAAGCCTCATTTTGACAGTATTATTTTGTGTACTCGCACTGACTACATAATTTCTTTATTATATTAATTAGTTTGTTAATTATTTTTTTGATGAAAGGTAAGGCTTTCAGTCAGTGCTATTACTTGCTGTGAATGTTGGCAGATGGTATTCAAATGCCTGACAGAGTCCTGGGACTGCTCTGTGCCTTTAAATCTGGGGTTCATCCTTTTGATTGTGAGTAGTCTAAGCAGAATTGACGCAGACGTAGAGGGAGTCTGGAAGTGAACATTAAACATTGGCCAAAGTTACCCATTTTAACAAATGCTATGCTGATTTTCCATTTCTCTTATGGGTACAAGACTAGTATATTTTCCAGTTTCATCTATTGATCACTCATTGTCTTTGAGGTTTATGGATGGGGCACTGACCATCCATGGATTCCTACACAAATGTTCCTTTGGCAAATAGCTAATTGCTTATAATTGTGGTTACAGATTTCTCAAAGAAGTATGCCAAGCTATAGGACCTCTTTCTGTAGGACAAAAAGAAAACTGGAAAGCATAGAAGTATGGAAAAATCTGTTTCCTTATACTGGCATTTTTGACTTAAGCAAAACATTACATTTTATTCCAACCAGTATCCCAAGCATTACCTGTTTCAGAGATTCCCAAGGAATTATTTGTTGGCTTGTTTGTACATGGTACATAGCAGGTATTCAATAAGTGTTTGCTGGCCAGCTTTTGTTGGGTGCGGCATTTTTCTTACAGTACCTTCCTATTATAAGGATTCACAATTGCAGATACTGTAGATTAATGATCATTTAAAAGCAGCAAATCCCAAAGTGAACTCAGTGTTTTCTTATTATGCTCTTCAAAGCAGTTTTGGTTTGGCTTCAGCATCTGTTCTGGAAAAGGGTTTGCAGCAAGTCATATTTTATCAGCAATTCTTCCTCATCTTAGGTTTGCAGGCAGTGCCCTCCAATCCCCATGGGTATCTCTACCCGCCTAGACTAAATAGTGACGATTGTATATTTAAAACATGCATCAGAGTTTAAACAACAAGAGAAGCAGGAGAGATACTTTTAAATTCTCATCAACATTTAAATACATTCAAGTTTTTAAAAATAAATATAATGTGTATTGAGGATCCACCTTAGCTAAGTTCCATAAGTGTGTGTGCGTGCCTGCAAGTGTGTGTGTGTGTGTGTGCGCCCACTTGTGTGTCTGTATGTGAGGAAGTGCTAGAAGGGAATAGCCCTGGAGACTGTGTATAATTGGATTCAGTCACCACCCTGAGTAACTTTCATTAAAACATTATAGCACTACCCATAATGTGAGAATTTACATAAATTTCACAGGAGCTCCTTTCTGAAAGCATTCCTACAAGGAAACATTGTTTAAAGCTAAGCCAAGTTGCTCAGCAATATTGTGATTTATCTAACTTAATTAACTTATTTTTTATTTTGTAGCTTCTGGAACCTTAGACATTAGGGCTAATTCATAAGGAGGCTCACCATGTTTCTCTGAAGTTTATTTTACAGTGGGCAAATATTTTCAATAAATTACAGAATTTGTGAAATGCATATGTTCTTTATGGACATTGACCAGTATTTTCACTATCCTTGCATAGTTCTTACATCAAATCTGGCTTCTCATTTCAAAAACTACAGGCTAGACAATATTATTGATATTACCATCTTTTTAAATCTTTTCCTTCTCTGGCTTAAATAACAAATAGTTGCCTCTCATCCTTTGCTCTATTCGTTCTTATTAACACCCTCATTATTAAATAAGAATTAGCAGTGTGATCAGGGAGGGGCTTGTTAAGGGATAATTTTTAAGGCATACCAAAGAAAAGACAAAATAACACTTGGGAATGGGCCTAAAACTAATTTTATAAAAGAAACTTTTCTATTCAAATAGCGGAGAAAGTGTAGATCCAAAGACACTTGAATGTTTTTAAGATCTGAAAAATAATTTTAAACTGATCTAGAAAATGAAGTAGTCCCATTTTACAAACAGAGAATATGATCAGCATGATTTTATGTAACTTGTGTGAGATCAAGCACGGAGCTAGTGTTGCAGCCCTTGAGGACCACCATCTGTGAGTGTGCCTACTCTTATTGACTTCTTTATAAGATTTGGCTCTTAGGATCCTGGCTTCCTTATGTTGCTAGCTGCTGTGTAAACTAGTAGTTCCTTTACTTTGTCCCAAGAATCATCATCTCTCCTGCAGGGGCATTTAATGAAAAGGTCCATATTGAACCCATAGTGCTGTCTTCAATGCCTGAGTAACGTGCGCTTCAAATCCTGCCAAAGCCCAGGTGACGGACAAGGCCATTCTCTGTAGCTCTGAAGTGTCCTTCCGGGTCCAGCCTGGCCAGTGGCTTTCACCCCTGTATTTGTTTTGCCTGTTTTTCTGTAGTGACACAAACAGATGTGTGATTTATGTCTGAATCACCCGTGAAGACTAACCCGTGCTATCCAGCCAGCTGTAACTTTACCCCTTTTCTTTTCCGCTCAAGAAAACACTGAACACTCGGGAGTGATTTTACTATGGGGAGAATTGGATACTTTCCAATGTACAAACCTCGGTAATTTACTACTAGTTAACAAATAGCATTTGGCACTTCTCACAGCTGAGATGACAGGCAGTGACCCCCTCGGCCGCTCTGCCCTGACTGTGGCCACACAGAGTCCAAGCCTTTGAGAAAGCAGAGTGCATGGAATGGGGTTGCGGAGTTCAGAGGAGCTCTGAGCCACACAGAGCTCTCTGTAAGTCCTCCTTGCTCACTCCCAGCTAAGCCAAGCTGGGATGCTTTCTAAGCCTCAGTGTTCTCATCTGTAAAATGAGAGAGCCAACCATCCTTACTTCATCAGACTCTTGTAATTATTAAATGAAATTACCAGCACAAAAAAACATTTAACACAGTGCCTGGAACAGAATAAATAATTGATACAAATTAGCTCCATTATTACCTAGATGTTATTTGCTTGCCTTCCCAAAGAAATGCCTTTTGTGATTATTTTATTCTAGAAACGTCATATAACTTTAAGTTCTAAATGTTTTCAAACTTTTTATCAGCAGAATCCTCTTTATTGCCAAACAAAATCATTACAAAATGAAAAGTATGAAATTTAAAGACCATAACTAATAAAAACAACAATGTATGTCATTATTCAATAGTGTTTTGAAAGATGCTACCATTTTAAGAGTCAGTGTTTTTAAATATCTTTCTGTAGACAGAGAAACCAATTTTCTCTAGAGATTTTTACAGTACCCATGATACTGTATTTCTTCCTGCTACAGCTTTCATAGCATCGATATAGAACATTTGTCAACTTATTGATGATGTTTTTAAAATTAGCATAAATTCTTAAAATTATTTCTTCTGTTGCACACATGTCAAAAGTTTAGCAAAATAATATGCATTCATGTTTGTCTGTGTGTGAATTTGTATAAAAATGCAGAAAAGATGTCTGTATGTCTGTGTTCTTTTTAACTGTAAAGATGTTACATAAGCATAAACTTCAAACAACCTCAATAGGTATTAAAATTTTTTGGATTTTTGGATTATCCAGTACTCTAACTGCACTTATATAGTAGTCTGATCTATTATGATACCCATTACAATATCTGTTAGTAGAAGCTTTAATAGGCTCTTTACAAACTGACTCATTCCTTTCTTCAGGACTATGCAGCAGATTACTTTGAACAATCCTACAAACTCATTTTAAAAAGACTTGAATTTTGCACACATTTTCAATAATTTTAAGCCATTAATTCTTTCTACATAAAAAAAAGTAAAAAAAAAAGTTTTGGGGTGGCTGGGTGGCTCAGTCGGTTAAGTGTCTGCCTTCGGCTCAGGTCATGATCCCGGGGCCCTGGGGGCCCGGGATCTAGCCCTTGGGATTGAGCCCCACGTCATTGCATTTTTCTCCCTGCTTAGTGGGGAGCCTGCTTCTTCCTATCCCTCTGCCTGCCACTCCCCCTGCTTGTGCTCTCTTTCTGTGTGTCAAATAAATAAATAAATAAAATCTTAAAAAAAAAAAAAAAAGTTTTCCCAACATGTTTTACTTCAGAACACCCCAGGTGGGGACCTAGAACAATTTTACAAAATTTTATCATGTAAATCACTTTGAGGACTTAAGTATTTCTTTCTCTTTCCATATTTGCATATGTTTTGACTTTCTTTCTTTCCACTGACCTGGCTAGAAGATCACCATCCATTGTGTCATTTCACATATTGTCACCATGGTTCTCAGCAGTTAACGAATCTGTTTATGCAATATAGTTAATCTTGTATTAAGCCAACCAATAGGTGGGATCCATTTTTACAATGTCTCTTTAAATATCTGTGGTTTTTTTTTTTTAAGATTTTATTTATTTATTTGACAGAGAGAGAGAGAGAGCACAAGCAGGGGGAACAGTAGAGGGAGACAAAGAAAGCGGACTCCCCACCAAGCAGGGAGCCCATGGGGCTCAATCCCAGGACCCTGGGATCATGACCTGAGCCGAAGGCAGACGCTTAACCATCTGAGCCACCCAGGTGCCCCTAAATATCTGGTTTCTAACCAGCAATTTTTTACTAGTTTTTAAAGGAATTTTTTGAATCCCATGTTTACAATAAATTTTATAAATATGATATAGATAAAATGTAAAGCTTACGTTAAGTATGAAAAGTGTCTTTAATTTGTTTTAATTTACTTTAGGATGTGCGTGCTGACTGGTTATTACAGAGACCACTAGTAAGTGAGAACAGGCGCCAGAAGGGAGTTTACATCCATGAGTGGCAGTGTAGGGTCATAGGCTCTTATTGCCTGGATGTTCTTCACAGTGGGCAAATGGTGTGGGGGAGATGAGGTGGGCAGAATATTGAGGGCAGACAAAGAGTCTCTACCAGAGAAAAAATGCACAGTTTGGAAAATGTAACTTGACTTGAATAGATCAGTTTGTTACATGTCAACTGAGAAAGGCAACTCCCTCTGTTGGAATAAGCAAAGGCTAGGGAATCAGATTCAGATTCAAATCCTGGCCCTATCATTTGTAAATACGATATGATGTTTATATTTTTATAATGCAATTTTAGTTGTTGGATTGCTTTCACCAGCCCATCCCAAATTTACAGGGTTTGAAGTATCAAATAAAGGCTGAGTATTCAAAAAAATACATAAAGTTGGAGTGGTTTATTATTAGTAAACAGAACTTTCTATCTTATTAATAATATAAAAACTAAATATAACTGCTTCTTATAGATACTCTGTCTTAAAACTAGCATTAAGTTGTTTACATTTTGTGGGTTATTTCTTTCCATTTTAAGATGAGTTTATCAAAGAATCAGAGAATAGAACAGTGGTTGCAGGCATTGGGAAAGGAAGGGAAATAGGGAGAGACTGGTAAAGGTATAAACTTTCAGCTCTAAGATGAGTAAGGTTGGAGGATCTAATGTTAAACATGGTGACTATGGCTGACAACACTGTACTGTAGAATTGAAATTTGCTAAAAAAGTAGAACTAAAATGTTCTCACTGAAAAAAAAAGGAAAGATAAAAATGTGAGTTGATGGACATGTTAACTATGTGGGGAGAATACTTTCACAATGTATATCAAATCACTACAATGCTCACTTTAAAAATCTTACAATCTTATTTGTCAGTTACATCTCAATAAAGCTGAAATTAAAAAAAAAGAGTCAAGTTTAAACATGAAAAGAGAGATGAGCAATATTGAGTCTCCTTCAAAGACTCTATATTCAAGGAGAAATCAGTACTCTACAGAATGGTATATAAACCTCAGCTAAAATATGAGGCATTCCTTTTCATTGTTCTAAAAAATTATCTTTTTTTGGTTGCATTTTCTATTTCTGTTAAAGTTTTGCGCTCTGTGGATAGAACCACGTAACAAGCCCCAGGGTGCATGGGCAGCCTGGCCAGAGAAGGCCTTTTCCAGACTGTCACTCCATCCTGATGTGCACAGAAAACTTCTGCTCCTCTGCCATTTCTTCTGCTCTCTCTGTTCTTCCAAGGTCTATGCTAAATACATTTAATTCTCTGTCGTTTCTTCTTCAGTTCGACAAATTCCCACCGTTGACTGCCTTCTGCTTCCCTTTCTACTAACTTACGTCTCCTGGACTCAGTAACAAGAGGGTAGAAAGTAGCAGAAAGAGCACAGATAAATTATTTTGTCATCTTTTATTAAAAAAAAAACAAACAAACCTCAAAACATAACCTACTCTGTTGTTACCTTAAAAGTTTGTTTACTGTGTAGTCACAACTTAATTGAATTTATATAATTTTAATCAATTAATGGATTAGTTTTTCAAAAGTTATGTTGTTCCTTTCGATAGCATATGTGGTCATGGGAGCCTGCTCAAGGCAGTGGTCATAGTTTATCTTTAAAATACTATGTAATGTTCTTTTGGTAACAGCTAAGTAATTGCCACTGGGCATGGTAGCAATTCCATGCCTGTGCACTCAAATATACATTTTCTACTCTGCAGCAGAAGAAATACTGGAAAATTCACATTCAGTTTTGGGGGGACTATGACATGGAAATTATGTATAACCATTCCTCTATTCAACCACAAAGGGTGTGGATTGCTATTTCATAACGGTCTGTTTGTCCAGAATACAGTCTCTGGTAAGGGAAACATAAAATAAAAGCCATCGTGCATAACCATAAAGTTGACATGTTTATTTTTGTGTAATACAATCAATTTAACAAGAGTTTTGAACCATTTTGTGAAATGCGGCCATATTTGCTTCTGCTCCAAGTCTTGATGTTAGGAGCTTGATGTTTCTTACCCAGCTCTAGACCTTGGCGAGTTGTCACACATTTCTCTGCAATGCTCGCCTATGTCACTCAGACCTTTACTGATTTGTTCATGTCTCCGGGCTCTGTTCCTGCATCTAATTAGAAGCAGTCTGTGGCCAGAAGGTAGGGAAAGACTTGGGGCTCTGTCCACAGTGGTAGGAATGCCATGTTTTTCTGCACTCTCCATCGCTGCCGCCAGAACAGTTTCTCCTGTGCCAGAAGGGGATTTTCCTTGCATTTCCTCAATCCTGTGATGAATCCAGGGGGCTTTGTGAACGTGCTATCACCACAGTTGCTTACTTACTCCAAATCAGTAAGGCTGTTGTGGCCACACGCTATAAACCTGGGTGCTGCCACCTCTGTATTTGGCACAAACCCCCAATGTTTCCCTTGGGAAGTTCCAGGGCCCTGTGGCCAAGGTTCTCTGCTTGCCCTGTGCTGAGGGCACTTCCCAGGCCATGCTCTGCCCGGCAGGTCTCATTGCCCTGTGGTCGTACCTCCTAAAGTCAAAGTCTTTGTTAATGAGTGTGGTCGACCATGAAAAGCTGCTCACATGAAGGGTGCAGAGAGGAATGCTCTGACCACAGGAGCAACCATTTTTGGATATTTGGTCAATATATTCATCTATTTTCTTAAAAATGAAAACACCCATAGGGAATAATCAGATAGCTTGCTTTCTTGTTGGGTTTTGATCCAGTGAGGTGACAAGTGGTTGTCATTAATGATGGGTGACTCTCAGTACAGGGTTTTGATTTTCAAGGGTGGGTTGATGAAGAGAAACAGGAGCTGTAGAATCTGGGCAGTTTGAGAGGGGACAGCCCCAAGGCGCTGGTGGTCATAAGGGCCGGGCTCTAACTGCCTGACCATGGAAGGAAGCTGACCCCTGCCTGAAGCCTGGGCAGGGAGGGCAATGAGTCTAGTGAGATGACTCTGGAGACAAATGGGATAACTCTGTGATGTTTCTCTAGGTCTTGTGTGGACAGTTCTCAGGCTCTTGTGCTTCATCTCTAAGTCAATCCACCTCCCAAAGCCCTACCCAGCTGCTGTGTAAAGTTCACGAGATAGAGTAGGAACTCAATACATGTTTGCATTTGTGGGCTGAATTGAACTTACAGCTTTTCCAAGCCATGTTGTTGTCCTTCAAAGGCTAAACAGCAAAAAGAACCTGCAGAATGAGTAGAGTGTCCCTCTGCTCTAGGAAACTGTGCAGTCTGAAATATTTGGCAGGATAAGGGGGAGGAACATTTTAGCTACCTAGGAAATGTACAATTAAAGATTTGCCTATTGAGTTCTGTTACAGTGAGAAAGCAAATTTATTTCATGCTCATGATTTCTCATTTTACTGTTCATAGTTATTTCTTTCACAATGTTATAATGTAATCATAGTAATATTTTCCTAACATATTGGTGCCTGGAGTGAAATTGCACACAGTATTCCATGTTGACTTATGCACTGAGCTCTGGATTTCTCATCTGACAAACTTCTACTTATAAAAGACTATTTTTTTTTTTGTCAAAAGGGCCAAATAAGCTTTGAAATACCAAGTTTTCTGCCTTAATTAGAGGCAACTGGTCTGTAGGAAGATGTAAGAGAAATTAATGAAGTCTTTACTTATTTACCAGATGTAGACAACAGGTTTAGGACTACGTCTTGGCAGCTCTGTTTGTATCTTTAGTCTGCATAAACCCTTCATTGCTTCTCATGCCATGGCTCTTTCCCAAATCACTGTTGCTGTTGACCATCTATCCTGGTTCATCATTGCTCTGCAAGTTTCAAAGCAACATCTGCTTTGGAAATATGCACTTGAATACCTAAAAGTCAAAGGAAATGTGCAAAAGAGAAAGAGACTGATTTGGATTGGCCTAAGTAAGATGGTATACTTCCTTGATGAGGGTATCTAGTGTTATAATCATGACACGCAGAAAGACTGTGAGCCCTGGATTAAAAATATGCACTACATATTCTGAATCTCAGAGTCAAAGTTTGATCTGAATTTAGGCTCTTGGCTAATTGGACAACAACTCCTTATTCAAAGTTAGTATTGCCAGTAAATTATCCTCTGTTTCAAGAGACAGGTGTGCATGCACTCTTCTCATTTGCATATGCTACAAAACGAGTCTTCTTGATGGAGATTTAAAGGTAAAGAAGACAAAGTTTCTCTCCTTGTCTCATAAAGATACTTCTGACTTGTGACTTTTGAAACTAGGGCTCAGTGGAATTAATAGAGATAAAATGAGTGAAGCTGAAAGATTATTCTGGCCTTTTTACTACCCGAGCAACTCAAATAAATATTTTTTTTCTTAAAATTATTAACAATAATGCACTAACCTCATGGAAGTTAAACCACTCATAAGTTTTATGGTGTCATAAGAAAACAAATGCATCATATCTCTTCCTCAGTGTTATGTCATTTCCAGCGTCCTTCCTTTTTCCTTTCAAAGGTAAGTTCAGACTCACCAATGCAAAGATATTTGTACTTTCCTACATCATGTGTGGTCTGTCCTCCAGCTCTGTAGCCCTGTGGTGCACTATAACCCACTTTCACAATGTAATTTTCCCTTAATTCAAATTTTATGGACTTTTGGTAGTCTTACCCTGTTGTTTCTCTGATACTTCCCGCATTTCTCAAGTGAATACTCTTAGAAAAAAATGCATGCATGTAAACTTATCTCTTTTAATATCACCGTGTTATATTCCTTTTCCAAATGGTGCTCTTATACCCTAGAATATCTTCACTTTTTCCTCTGGAGAGAAAATCTGAAAATCTATAGGTCTAAGTAAAATAGGCTGGGGAACCTAAGGTTAAACATTTAAGTAAGAGTCTCCAGGAAAAATACTTTAACGAAGAGTCTCTGAAAGCTCTTTATACCTTATTGAGAAATTTGTTTCTTTAAGTCACTACGGCAAACTTTGTTCAAACCTCCTCCTAACTTTTCCAGACAAGAAAATTGCCTTAACAGCTATGGAGGGAAGCTCACATAAGGGGCTCTGATTTGGAGAGCATCAGTAAAGGATTTACTCAGCATGGATCTAGGGCTCTAGTTATATGGTAGAATCCAACATGGGATCCTGATTTATCCCATGGGGTCACTTTGTCTATGTACCTATCATCCATTGGTGTGTGCACACTATTCTATTTGCTTGATAATATTATTTTTCATTACTCCACATGGCTCTGGCAAATACTGAGAAGGACTTAACAATCATTACTGTACAGCAGGTCAGAGGATCCTAACAAGCTGGCTGCTTACATCTAGCTACATTAAATATCGCTTCTTGAATCTTGTAGGACTGGGCTCTTGGCTGAAGCCATGGCATAATGAAGTTGGTGATGATGACCAGAAGTGGAGGAGCACCTCAGCACCCACAGAAGAAATGGAATTCCCAGTGGACTGTCAGGTCTGCCCCTGTTTCCCACCCACAGAGCCACCGAACACAGGCTGAGAAAGGGCAATGAGATGTTTATCGTGCTTTTATTCCCAATGGCTTTCCTTCTTATTGTGGATTTAATTCAGGGGAAGTATATGTACAAGTTTCATGAGGTAGTTTATTATATAATATGCCATATAAATAATATCTTCTTTTTTGTTAAAGCGCTTGTATCTTTTATCCAGACTTTCATTGAAAATCCTATGCTGTAAAATAATGACTTTTTAAGAATCTACAACTAATGTATCTATGAGTATATGGTTATATATGTATATATACATATATATAGTTAACATGTATACATATGATTTCAAAGGGGAAGGACTTTCTAATTACATTTGTAAATTGAAGGCAGTAAAAGAAAGCCATTTAGTTAAGTTATTAAAGAACGTCTGGCTCACAATATAAAGACCACTTAAGAAGTATTTATTGAGTGAATAAATATAATCATTGGTGGGGATGAAACTAAATATAAGCATTTCTGTTCTCAATTGAAATGATTCTATGGTGTTTATTTGATAATGTAGGAAAGCTTTTATACTAGAATAAACATTTGAGGAGTATATTTGCAGAGTGAAAAAAAATTCTACTTATTAAAGTTATTCTCAAGGATCTGGGATTTCACAGTATCTCCCAGGATAAAACATACAGAGACTATCTATTTCTCAAGAAATATGGCCAACACTCCCTAAGTTACACATTTGCTGGAGTTTCTTTCTGATGCTAAAACAAAGCAAAAAACAAAACAAAACAAAACAAAACAAAACTTCTAACAAAAGAAGGCTGAAAAGCAAGCAAGCAGAACAAAAAAACTGATCTATTACTTAAACTATTTCTGTGCATTCATTTTAGGGCACTTCCACTGAGATTTAACTGCATATGACAAAAAACTAGAAGTAGGAGATTTAACTGCCTCCCTGGTATAATTTTTACAAATGTGCTATTTTTATTGGAATCTATAGATTTTGCATAAAAAAGAATCTAAAATGTGAACTAAAAGGTTTGACATTGGGGCATGTCTGGCAAAGTGCTTAGTGCCTTCAGGCATGAATTAAGTATTTCCCAGGTGAATGAAGGAAGGAATAGCCACTGCTCTGCTTTCACTCCATTCATAAAATCCAGGACTGGCTGCTGCCAAACAGCACCTTAGTGTGGGTCATGCCATTCATCCACAGCACACTTCCAAACCCAGCAGTCATCTTTGACACCTTCTGTGTCCTCAGCCCTTTTCCTACCATGCCACCTCTTAAATTCCTTCAGCATTTGCTCTCCTCCAATCACTTAGCCTGGGTCAGCAGCACCTATTATGCTTGCAAGGGACACTTCGCTTTTCCTTCATAGCACAGATCTTATTTTGTAATGATATACTGACTTTGATGTTATTTGAATAAATGCCATTTTCCTAGACTGTAAGTTCCATGAAGGCAGGTGTGATTTGCTCAGTATTGTATCCTGAGCATTTAGCACAGTGCTAAGGCACATAGACTGTGTTAAATGCGTATTTTAAAACGAATAAATGAATGAGATCATTGTGACATAATGGTTAAATTACAGTGGCCCCTGGCTCTTACCTCCTTAGGCCCCTTACAAAGCATCTTCAGCTCTAAGGACTGCCTGGTGGGGCTCCTGAACCCTCCAGTAAGCACCGATAGCTCTGCTCCCATTCCTTCTGTGTGTTGGGTGCCTGACATGTCCCTTTGTCAAGGCTGCAGGAAGGTACCTAAGCCTTTCACTGTTTGCAGGCTGCATGGCGAAAAGGCAAGCCTGGTGTCAAGGACATTGCTTCCTGATGCCCCTGAAGCTGCAGGTACTCACCAAGGCCTTCCTCTCCCCACTGTGTGCAGGCTCTGTGCCTGCTTTTGTCCAGAAACCAGCCTCCTCACAAACAATTTCTTCACTGGTTAGATGTCAACCCAACACCACAGTCCTTCTCATTCTTTTTAATTCACCATTATTAGGACAGAATAATAATAGTAAAATGCCCTCCTTCTACTGTGACAAAAACCAAAATCCCACACTTATGTCACTGCATGGAAGTAGGCCCCCAGAGAGCCAGCATCTCCCTCACACCGTTCTGTGTCTCATGCTGAATCTCTATGTGGACTCTGTTGCAGCGCACTGTTTACACCATCAAGGCAGCAGAAATCCCACTGCCGTCTTCAGTGTCAACTCGGATCCTTCCACATCTCCCCACCAAGAACACTCATTCAACTGAATGATGTAGCTGAAACCAAGCATTGGTTTGGCTGAAGAGGCTCTGTATGTTGCTCCATTTACTACATGGTCAGCACCATTCATGTAGCTCCTCTGTCTATACTGTGATGTGTTTCAGGCCTAGTTCTGAGTCCTTCTTGGACAAGCAATGCAGTAAAGGGGCAGTATGCTAAAGTTAGAAGTATTCCTGCTGGAATCCCAATTCCACCACTTTTTCGTATTGACACCTTGGAAATGCTACTTAGAACACATTAGCCTTCATTTCTTTCTAAGTGGCAAAGTTAATAACCATCATGCTGTTATTGTGAGGATTCAGTCCTATTGCAGTGATCAACCTTCTTTTCTTGTATTAATATTTTGGAAAATTTTAGGCAGCTTCTTCTCCAATCTTGCTTGAGCTTTGTGCCTTCCTTTTCTGTTTTATTCATATGATCACCTTAAATATCATTCTTCATTTCCAAGTCAAATTAGGAAAATTAACTTATTGTATGGGAGAAAAGCTACACTCTGGGGGCCCTAAATTATATGCCTTCATGTGTCATGACATTGAATATACATGGAATAGGTATAGACAATATTAGATAAATACTGTATAATATGTTCAAAATACAGTCTGCTTTTAAAATTCAGGACCTCCTCTCAAAGCCAGTGTAAGTATGCTACCTTAGGATGGAAGTTATCCCTACCATTGTCTCAAATCATGAACCAGCTCACATTAGGGCAGATCTTAGGAGAAAGCCCAGAGACTCTGGGAAAACTGGTATTTCTGAAGAGTTGTCTCCATCTTGGCCAATCTCAACCATTTCATAGCATAAGGATTGTTGAGATGCCAAGATAGAATGGTATCATTTTGGGCAAGGGAGGGCATATTAACTTATTCACAAGACTTATTCTAGAGGATAAACAAGCATTTCTTAGTGGCTTATGGAGTGACCTGCACTTACTTCACTTTTAAAGATTGTGTGAAAATGAACACTCAGAACGTATCTCTTGAAAACTTGTTCCTGTGACCCAGAATCATGGGGAAATTTCTTGATTTACCTCATAAAGTGTAATCTGATGCCACAGTTTTTGGGAACTTAAGCATTTGGAAGTATGATACTTACCTTGCATGAGAGAAGATGTTAACAATACTACTAACACATTGAATTTCTAAATTATTCAGTTGGAGTGATTTTTGCTAAAATTTCATTACTGCTAATTTTCAGAAACCCCACAAATAGTCTACAATTGGGCATTCTATTTCTGCTAATGGAGAAAAGAAAATTATAGAACAGTGTCCCTCTGGAGCATAGGTACAATCATGCTAAACAAAATATTAGGAAGTTGGATCCAGCAATATACAAACAGGATAGTACATTATGACCAAGCAGAGTTTATTCTAGAAATGCAAAGTTGCATTTCACATTTAAATATTAAAATGTTTATTTAAATATTAATCAGTTTAATTTATCATATAAACAGAATAAATGAGGATAATTATATAATGATGTCTATAGATACAGAGCAAGCATTTATTAAAATGTACTCCCATTCATGATAAAAACTTGCAGTACAATAGGAATAAAGAGGAACTTCCTTATCTGTAAAGGATACAGATTTTAAAAAATCATACTATAGCTAACACCAAACTTCATGGTGAAATACCTTCCCCCAAAACCAACGTGAGGATATGCACTCTCATTACTTCTATTCAACGTATTATTGGAGGTTCTAGCCTGTGCAACAAGGTAATGGACATACATAAAAGGCGTGATGATTGGAAATGATTGTAAATTATTTGTAGATGGTGTGAGAGTTTACACAGATATGCTAAGACATCTCCAAAGCAATTTCTAAAACCTATACTGAACTCAGCAAGGTCATGGTTGATATTCAGACATCAATTTTATTTCCATATACTAGTAACAAAGACTTAGGCGAACAAAAAAAAAATGTTACATCACACACACAAAATAAAATACTTAAGAATAAGTTTAAGAAAATACATGTAAGCCTATTGCACTGGAAACTACAAAATACTGCTCAGAGAGACTTCAGAAGCCCTAAATAAATGGAGAATAGTAACCATGTTCATGGATTGGAGGATATATTATTGTTAACATATTGATTTTCCTAATTGATCTATTGATTCAACACAATCCCAATCAAAACCCCAGTGAGTTTCTCACAGAGATACAGTCCACTGGAATCGCCAGCTGCTAATAGTGTTTAGAGTCCTGAGATAATAAGGAATCAGGGCACCATTTAAACAGTCTTCTGTTGTCCTTTCTTCCCAACCAGAGCCTTGTGCATGTGTGGGATGACACTACCACCAGCAATTGTAGCTCTGGTGAGAGTCCCGTTCTACATCTCCATGAATAGCAAGTTACAAGTGATGAGGGGTAATACATTTTACCTTTAAGTCTTTTGATGCATTTTTTGCCAATTCAAGCGACACAATTCTGCCTTTTTGTAATTCTATTTGAGCAAGTTGAAGTTTAATTAGCTTTCCAACCAACAAAATTTCTGCATTTGAGTTTCAATCATATTTAAGTATTACCGTGGCTTCAAAAAAGCTATTGATTCTCAGGTAGTGGGTTTTGATTGAGTTGACTGTTTTTAAGAAAACGGTTTGGATTTTAATTGTGATGCATACCAACATTTGGTTTTGTACAACCATTTTCACCAGTGGATAAACTCAATAAAGGTCATATCCAACCCCTCCCCCCTCCGCCAACCTGACCACACCACCAAAAAAAAAAAAAAAAAAAAAAAACCAAATCCCAGTGGGCACTGTTTAAAAGAAATAGAGCAGCTAATTCTAAAATATATTTGGGAACTCAAAGCACCAAAGAAAACCAATATCATGCTGGAAAAAAAAAGGGTTGGAAGACTTAAACTATCAGATATGAATTTATTTTTTGATCGTTTAGAGAATCCTGGTCATATATTTTATAGGATGTCCCTCCATCGGGATGTGTCTGATGTTTTCTCATGATTATATAGGATTATATGTTTTGGGGAGGAAGCCCACAGAGGTTCCATTTCCATCGTATCAAGGTTATTGCTATCAACATGATTTATCATTCTTCATGTTAACCTTGATTACCTAGCTAAGGTCGTGTTTGTCAGTTCTTTCCATTATAAAGTTACTCTTCCCCCACTACCCTTTCCAAACCATACTCTTTAGGAAGAAGTCACTATGCACAACCCATAGTTCAGGAGTGGGAGGTATGCTCCACTTCCTTGAGGGTGGACTATCTACAGCAATGATTTGGAAATCTGAATGGAAGTTTTGTCTTTACCCTCCTGCTTCCCTACCACTTATTTTATTTAATTACTCAGTTCTTTATTCATATCAATATGGGCTCATGGATATTTATATTTTGAGTCTGATATGAATTTTTTCTATAAATCTACATTAATCATAATAGTGTGCTATTGGTTTAAGAATAGGCAGATCAATAGAAGAGAACACAGACTTTGAAAATAGACCCATCCATATACGTTGATTTATTTTTTTGTTCTGCAAATATTTAAAAAATCATTAAAATTTTTTTCTCACATATGAATTTAAACAATTGGATAAATGGAGTTCATAGTAATAATCCCCCTCCCTTCCTTTCACCTTTACTCTTTCCTTCCTTTTTTTTTTTTTTTTAAGTCTGGTCTTGTTTTCCTTTTTTTATTTTAATTTTCCAGTTTTGCTGAGATATAATTGACATACAGCACTGTATAAGTTTAAGGTGTATAGTGCAATAACTTGACTTACATATATTGTGAAATGATCACCACATTGATTTAGTTAACATTATCATCTCACAGAGATAGAATAACAAAAACAAAACAAAACAAAACACATTTTCTCCTTGTGATGAGAACTCTTAGGATTTACCCTCTTAACAATTTTCCTGTATACCATACAGCAGTGTTAGTTTTAGTCAGCATGTTATAGGTTACATACCTAGTACTTATTTATCTTATAACTAGAAGTTTGTACCTTTTGACCACCTTCCTCCGATTCCCTGTCCCCTCCCCTTCTGCCTGTGGTAACTACAAATCTGATCTCTTCATGAGGTTTTTTTTTTTTTTTTTAAAGATTATATATATATGAGATATACAGTATTTTTCTTTCTCTGTCTGACTTATTTCACTTGGTGTATAATGCCTTCAAGGTCCATCCATGTTATTGCAAATGGCAGGATTTTCTTTTTTATGACCGAATACTATTCCATTGCATTAGATTCTATATTTTCCTTATCCATTCATTCATCTGTGGATAGACTCTTATATTGTTACCATGTCTTGGTTATTGTAAATATGCTGCAGTGAACATGGGGGTGCAGGTATTTCTTGGACATAGTGTTTTCATTCCCTTTGGATATATTCCCAGAATTGGAATTGCTGGATTGTATGTTAGTTCTATTTTTAATTTTTTCATTTTTGACAGAGGTGTCAAGGCTATTCAATGGGGGAAAAGAAAGTCTTGTCATTGGAATATGCAAAACATCTGTTCTGCTCTATAAATATGTGGAAAAAATGATTCTCAGCCTTTGTCATTCATAAACACTCCCAAATTAATTTGTGACATATCATAGACTTAATCATAAAAACTAAGAGTCTACAACTTCCAAAAGATAACAATGGAAATATCTCTGCAACTTTGAAGTAGGCAAATATTGCTTAGGGAGGACAGAAAAAGTTCTAAACATAAAGAAAAAAAGTGGTAAATCAGACTTCATCAAAATTAAGAACATGCTAACATAAACCACAGACTGGAAGAAGACTACAATGCATGTTTCTGAAAGAAGACTTCTATCTATCTATCTATCTATCATCTATCTATCTATCTATCTATCTATCTATCTATCTATCATCTATCATCTGTCAAAATGACAATCCATTAAAATGGGCAAAAGGTTTGAACAGAAACATCACTAAAAATTATAGGAATGGCCAAGAAGCATGTGAAAAAAAAAATGCTCAGGATCATAAAGAAATGTAAATTAAAACCACAATGAGATATACTTCCATTTTCATTAGCATACTTAAAATTGAAACAACTGGCAGCACCGAGTGTTGACAAGGATATTCAGTAACTGGAACTCTCATGTATCCCTGGTGGGAGTGTAAAATGGTGTGACTACTTTGGAAAACAGTTTGGCAACTTCTTATGAAGTTAAACACACTTGTTTCACGACCCAGACATTTTATTCCCAGTATTTACCTGAGAGAACTGATAACATAGGTCTGTCAAAAGACTACAGTAAGAATATTTATAACAGCATTATCCATTAAAGGCAAAAAATGGAAACAAACCAAATGTCTACCAAAAGAGGATGGATAAAGGGCTTGTGGAGTCATACAATGGACTATTACTTAGAAATAAAAAGAAACAGACTATTGTCAAATGAAATATTGTGGATGAATCTCAAAAACATTGTGCTGAGGGAAAGAAGTCAATCCCTAAAGAATATGTATTTTCTGATTCCATTATATGAAGTTGAAGAACAGGCAAAATTAATATATGGTGATAAAAATCAGAAAAGTGGTTACCTCTTTTGGGTAGTGTTGTCTGGAAAGGGGCTTGAGAGAGCTTTCTGGGCTGATAACAGTCTGTCTGGATTAGACTGGTGGTTTCTCATGTGTATGTATTTATCAAAATGTCAAATTGTATTCTTATAATCTGTGCGTTTTTCTGTGTGTACATTTTACCTCAATAAAATAAAAATGTCATATTAGAAGTTTACTAAATTGATCTTCACTGTTCACTTTATTAAGAGTCAGAAAGAGCTAAGAGTTCTCTGACAAGCCTGAGAAAACCAACACCAGGGGGGAAGTGGTGTGTCACTAGGAAAGGGTGCTCTCCTGGAGGGCAGGGCACTGTTTCTTCTCTTTCCCCCCCAGTAGACTCTTGCCTGCCTCTAACGATTCATTCTTCTTGTCTGGCCTGTTCATGAGGTTCAGGTCAGAGGTAAATCACCATTAAAGGAGGCAAATTGAAACATCAGGCTGATTTCCTTTATTTCTCCTTTCTATTTTGGTGACTAGGGAAAGGTCTGGGAATGTTGATAACCATTTTAACAGGGTCAAAAGCAGAGGCCAGGCCAGACCAGGATGTTACTATTTTTTTTTCTTCATTTTTTTCCCCCTCTAAAATTCATTAGATTCTAAAACATCTTGATTTTATAGTTTGCTTCTCTGGATTGTATGTGTATATCCCATGTACTTTTCATGACCCCACGCTGTTTCTTTTGCTCAGAATTCCTTATCTTGTTTTCCCTTAATTTTTTTAAATCTTTTTGTTGTTGTTGTTCTAAATGCAACTCAAAATATCGTGTTTTTCAAACCCACTTAATATGAAGACAAGGATTTGTATGTTTTATTCACTCCTTTGCCCTTGGTACCTAGAACAGAGCCTGATCATGGAAGGTGATCTACTCCTCCCTCATTCACTCATTCGCTTACACACTCATTCATTCATTCACTACTAAATCTTTGCTTCATACTCTGTGTGGTTGAGCAATATCCATACTTGCCTGGTCCTCATTTCCAAAGCAGAGTTCATTGTTCCTCCTATTATGTTCACACAGGACAGGTATTCCTGGGTTCCCTGTATGTGTGTGCTCTCTCTTTGTAGAATCTAAGCTTTCTGAGAGTAGTCTGAGACTTAACAATTTTTGTTGGAAAAGCACAGTGCTTGGCACAGTATAAACACTCAAATATTCATTGAAGCAAAGAAGGAAGTAAAACTGTATTCATCAGAAGCCAATAACAGTAACTTTTTAGAAAAGTTTCAATGTCTTATCCTGTGTATAAGAAGGTGTGTGCGTATGTTTTGGTGGGGGGAGTGGTAGGCCCTCTTTTGCATCCTTCAAAGATAACACCTTATTTTTGAAGATGGGGATTTATCACCTCATTCAGTAGGTCTGCTCTGGCTTTGGCCATTCTCATGAGGTACAGGGCCAGTTCCAGGGCTTCCCTGGGGACAGTGGAAGACTCTGTGGTAACCTTTGAGTCTGGTTCGGTGTGAACTTTGCCCAGAAGTCAATGACAAATGCTTGTGTAGCCTTGAAACCCGTTTGGCATCTTGTGGGTGAGGAGCAAGGCAGTGTTGACCACCAGCCACCTTCCGCACAGCACGAGGAGCAGCCAGGGAGGACTACTAGGGAAGTAGGTAAGAAGGTAGCAGGCATTTGGTAGCAAGCTAACATCTTATAAGATGCCAATGAAGCCTTTTGGGAAAAAAAAAAAAATTAGCAATATCTGAAGAAGCTTTGACTACTCTTTCATGTAGTATGTTAAATTGAACTATGTAAAGTGGGGATATTTGCCCATTTTTGACTTACCAAAATAGTAATTCCATATACCTCACTCTAAGCTTTACTGTTCAGCATTAAAAACAGCTCAGGGAATACCTATTCTGTTTTAAGGTTTAAAACGTATAAGTGCCTTGACCTTACAAAGACAGAAAGAAGCCAATTGTAAAAACAAAAGTGAGCTTTTTTTCTTTTTTTGTTGCATGTAATTTGGCTAGAGTTATAAGCATGAAGCAGGAAATACTGGCAGTGGATAAGTTAAAACATAGGCTCTAAGAATTCTGAGAGCATGTGGTTCTTCTCCTCCCCCTTTTCTCACTCTCCTTTCTGGCACTGGAGCAGTCCCCTCTTTATATCTAAATTGTTTCTATTCTGTTTCTAAATTGTTTCCTTGAGTCTCAGTGATCACCATGGCACAGAGGCTGGGAGTGGTCAGAAGTGAGATACCCAGCCAGGAGAAGTCTTAGTCACTGTGTGGTGGATGAAGCCCGGAGTGTGCCCGGCGTGTTCACTTGACTGATTTCCAAGGCAAAGGTAGACAGCTGCCTGACAGACAGGCCTGGTCACAGCAGGTTACAATGAACTGTGTCATCCAGGCACACCAGGCAATTTCCTTTTTGAGTCACTTCTCAGCTCAGCATGAATCATACTCCACCCTCCTCTTTTCCAGCCTTTATGCTTACAGGCTCTGCGCCCGACTCTGAGGGAGACCATTTTCTCCCTACTGGCAGCTCTTCAGCAAAGAGCCTCCTGAGAATGTCCTGACTGCCTCAGTGGGCAGGGGTCTGCAGGAGAACTCCCATGCCTGCATGATATGACTCCAAATGCGGCGGCGGGGGGGGGGGGGTCACCTGAGATCCTGCCAGGTCTCAGGGCCTGGAGACATGGTGTGTGGAAAATGAGAGCCTCAGCAAACCCATTTGTTAGAGGAGAAACACAATTTTCTTCCCCATTTGGGTTTTTCTTCTGACTGAAAAAGTCAGAAACTGGTCCCCTGAGCTTTTGTGAGTGGAGAGATTTTAGAGTCATTGTGCCCCCTGGGTCCTTGGCTTTGTGCTCTGTCATCAGAAAAATAAGATGTATCTAAGATCACTGGTCACTAGATTTGACCACAGGAATTTCTGAAAGCCTTTTCCACTTCCATATATATATATATATATATATATATATATACATATTTAAATATATATACTTATTAAGAATTTAGCTTTGAGTTTTGTTGTTGTTTTCAGCTTTCTTTCTTTCTCTTTTTTTTTTCTTTCATTTTTAACCTATATACACTGGTCAAAAATAAAATTACTATTTATACAATGCAATTAAAGACAAGAATGTAAGCAAATGGGTCTTGGAACACAGAGCATTCTCTGTGGGATCCCTGTTCTCTGGAAGGAAGGGGATGTGAGGTGGCCACAGGCTTGACTCATCCTGCACCGAGCTCCCAGGCCTGCAGAGCTCTGGTCCAAGGAGGCTTCCTCAGCTCTGCTCCTGCAGGTGGCCTTCCAGAACTGCACCTCATTGGGGGCAAAAAGCTGAACCCTCTGGCTTGAGAAAAGGATATGACTAATCATTGGATTTAAAAACTGTACCTGTACCTTGATTTTTAGGCCAGTTCAAGAGCTTTGGGTTTTCCCTAGGGAGGAGTCAGTACTAAAAAGGAAGCACTTTCAAGCACTCATTCTCCTTTGCTTTCCCCCAAAGTCACTTTGAATCCCAGCCCAGAGAGAGGCAGCGCTCCTGTGCAGTTTCCCTCTGCTGCCTTCTGCAGGGAGTGGATGCAGGCAGCAAGTAACATGGTCTCAGGTGCTAACACCCATCCTTCCTCCCACTGTGGTGACATTTTTGGGGTCTTGAGAATTTTCACTTTTTAAGAGTCTTCACTTTAAAGTGGGGATCTTTCAAAAGGATTAATACCTTATTTCAGGAAGGGTTTTATGGGTTATGTTGGGGAGGCTAAAGTGACAGAGGGGTAAGGGAGCAAGTGGGCTGACGTGGAGGTGGAAGACCCCAGTGGCAAAATATCCCAGATTTCATGGCTTCTGTCTACCCACCTCCCTGCCAGCGCTAGCTTCCATGTGTCGTGCAGAATTAGCTTGAGAATGTCACTTCCTTGCTCAGACTTCTCAGTGCCTTGAAATTGTTGGAACTCGTTAGATTGGTGGCCAAGGTGTCCATGGTCTTCCTTCACTCTGCTTTTATGAACTATGGCCAGCCTCACCTCTCACCCCAGTGTTCCTGGGCTCCAACCTACTCTTTGCTGAGTCCAGGACACAGCCTGCAATTCCTCACCTCTTTTCCTTTGCTAACTTTGTTCTCTTAGCCTATACCTTTCTTTCCAGTTATTACCATTCTTCCTCTCCTTTTTCCAATTGTTGAAAACCTAACCATTTTTCAAAGATTACCAATCTCACAAAACTGTCCCCAGTTGCTTAAGTCAATGGAAATCTCATATTTATTTATTTTCCTGTGGTACCTGGTTTTGCCATAATTACAGTATCTTATGCTTGCCCCACAATCACAGTTATCTGAGGGCGTGCCCTGACATATTAACCTTTGCATACTCCACTGCACTGAGTATAGTGCCTGGAACATTAAAAGAGCATTAAGATGTTGGTTCAGGTTCCAACATTCCCAAGGACTTACCTTAAGGAAAGACTAGATTTTAATGTTGAGTAAGTAGCCCAGAGGCAAAAAGGACCTTGGGGCACTAACAGAGAGGATCCAAAGTGGCATGTAGCTGCATCACAACACTTTCCTCCCAGTTACAGGTGGGCGGCTTGGCATCAGGAAAACAAAAAACTCAGAGGTGAGTCCATACGTGACTGTCCTGCGCTGCTTTGCAGAAACTGAAGAAGCTGCAACCTTCATCTAGATGGTATTCAGTTCATTAGCATTGGACCAAGCCTGCTTAGCGACCTCATCCATGGGCCCAGGGATGCCGCTTAGCTAATTCAGCATTTACTTGGTTTTAGGGTTTTAGAATAACAGAAGCTTAGAGTTGGGGGTGTACTGTGGAGATCATCTTGTTGACATTACTAATGAATGTAAGGATATCTTCATCCCATTTGTTCCTCAGGGGTCCACGCGGTGGCCTCTGCAGTTATGTGTCTTCCAGGGAGGGGCCCATGTGCCTCGGAGACCACAAGATTGCACCCCTTGTTCGTCCCCAGAAGCCCTTGCACACTGGGGCCTTGCAGGGAACGCGAGGGGACTTTTCATAGGTGAAATCTTGTGAAAGGCATGCAGAAGGTTAAACAACTTGGTAGAAACACCTTGACACCATGCTGTGCCAGTGAGTATACCTGTCCTAGAGCAAGGACTAAAATGCTGGGAACCCACTCTTAAAACTCAGAAATGACTGAAATAGAAAAGCAATCTTAATGGCAAATTTTTGTAGTCATTCTTAAGAAAAACTTGGATCTTGCACAGAAAACAATTTAGGCTTTTCAAAGACAAATGGACCATGTCACAAAGGGAGACACTTTCAATATGCCAATTTAAAGAGCAATGTCAAGTACACATGATTTGAGCATTTACTATTTTTGTAGATTTGATAAGTAGTCATGTAAATAAAAAAAAAAAGAAAAACTTGGATTTGGCAATTTGCTTATAAAGAGCCATGGATTTATCATTTTCAATCAGATGAGAGTTTAGCACATACTGTAAAGCGTACTGTTAAGCATCAATAGTTGTTTATGCAAACACAAGGACATTTAGAATATAAAGAACTAAGTCATGAGGATTTCATAGCTACTGAGGTGTTTCGCATGACCAGAGGAGGGTCAATGGAGAAATTTCACACTGCTGAATGAAGTCAGTTAATCCTAACTCTGTCTATTCACCTTAAAAAACTGATCTATCACTCAGATATATCCAACTCATCAGGAAATAATGACAATAATAATAGTGACCTTTTTTTAAAAATTGTAATAATATCCTTTGGAGGTAAATATATATACTGAGTATGTGCTATGAATGAAGATTTCAGAGGATTGATTGATTGATTAATTTACTCTTTGATGTTTTGGCATTGGATGAGTTTATTGTTAGTAAATACCTGCTTTTTCTAGGGGCTGTTCTTTCATCTAAACTTAAGGAGATTAATTAATATTTTAATTTAATTTAATTTTGAATTATTGCCACCATATTATTTAAGTGTTGATTCAGAGAATTTAAATGAGACATGTTTCACATTTTCCCATCCTAGGAGGTCTGAGCACTGTTCATAATTCAGAAGGGAGATTGCTGTGATTAACTTTTGGAGTATGGAATCCTTGTTCTATCTTTCCTACATCCTAGACCAGACATCACAGCAGACACTTTCCATCTGTGACTTCTTACAGAGAGTTCTTCATTAGAGCCCTTGAGCCTGGCTGTTAACTGCTGCTTCAACCGGGTTGCAAAGAATTCTCAGGATAAACCTCGAGATAGTAAAGGAAACATCAAAGCTAAGCACCTACTCACTCCAAACCATAAGGCATAAACACACACAAGCACAAGCACACTCTTGGGTGTACACAGGACTATGAAGCTTCCTTGATTGATTCTGAAATGTGGCAGGCAGAAGTGCCTTTGTATGGGGAGATGCAAATGTTGAGCTGAGCAGCACCTGCTGTGATCTGTGATCTGCCATTTGTCTTGAAAGGGCCAAGAAGATAGAGGCCTGAGTCCCTGAACTTTTGGAGGACTCCAAACAGCAGGAGCACCCTGGTAGAACAAAGGGCCACCGACATATGTGAGGGCTGCGTTTTGTCAACTAGGTATCATGTTCCAGCCACAGCATGACAGACAAATGCCAGGCCAGATGAGGAGATATAATCTGTTCAACCCGATGCATCTGTACCTGGATCGTGTGATGGGGGCAGATGCTGATTCAATATGGATGCAGGTGCAGAAAAAAGGAAGAAAGAACCCAGATACTGAAGCCAAGTGCTACAAAAGTCCAGAGCCTCCAAGGGAGGCTCAGTTTTCAAAGTTATTGATCTGAACTTTTATGTGGTATAAGTGGTTGTCTATGCGGTGCTGTGTTGAGGCTTTCTCACAGTGGAAGCCTGAGAGAATCTTTGACATCTGGAAACTAAAAGCTTCTGTAGGAACACTAGTCTTTCTATTCTCATGTCATGGACCTGCAGTTTCTCCCTGCCTTGATGACCCTTGGTGATGGATGCTCTTGGTACTGCTAACTGTACCTGGATCTATCATTAAGATGAGACTGCCTCAGTTACACAGGTTTGATGAGCTTGTTACTCCTTGTCCAACTCACTACCACAGGAAACCTGATTTTGCTTATTAAGGTAGTCCGTGTTTGTGTCACACAGAGGTTTGGTGCTCTGCCCTTATCCTTGAGAATGCCCAATATCAACTACACTGAATATTTCTTAAGATCAGAGTTCAACATTTCCTGATTGTTTCTCTGGTTGCTTTTATTAAAAAATGATTTAGCATCTTCTGTTAGTCAGTGGGCCATATGCTTAAATGAAATGGTCTGGGGCACTTGAATAAAAAAAGAAATATTAATGCAATTATTGAAAATAAAGAAGCTCTTTGCTCTCAGGTAAAAACTGGCCTCCATCCTGGAAAACAGAAGATGCTGGTAGCTTTCCAAAGGGAGTATTTCTAGCTTCTGAAACATATTGACATCTGGTTACTAATGGGAGTGCTACTATTCCCCGCTCCACATTCTCCTTGTCTATCTTCCCTTTATCTTTCTTATTTTTTGTTACTATTAGTGTTGTTGTTACCTTGCCCCTCTCCTTCCATTTTGGATATTCATTGGTTCACATAAAGATTGAGTTCAGAGGCATGAAATGACTCAAAGTTTTTTCTTCCTTGTTGTTCCTTGCTTTTAAGGGCTGCTCAATTTTTTTAATTGAAACTTTTATTGAGATGATTATAGATTTACATCCTTTACCCAGTTTCTCTCAATTGTAACACTTTGCAAACTATAGTTACATGTGATAATGATATTCATACAATCCATCATTCTTATTAAAATTTCTCTGGTTTTACTTGTACTGGTGTGTGTGTGTGTGTGTATATTTAGTTCAATACAATTTTATCACATATGTAGGTTTGGGTATTCATCATCAATGTCAAGATACTGAGCACTTCATTACCACAAGGATCCTCCTTGTTGCTCCTCTTTTTTATTAATAGACTTTAATTTTTAGAAGTGTTTTAGATTCACAAAGAAATTAAGCAGATGGTAAAGAAAGTTCCCATATACTTTCCACACTTCCCACATACAGCTCTCTCTATTATTATCATCTTATGTTGGTATGGTTCATTAAGTCATTATTAATAAATTCCTATTAACTAAAGCCTATAGTGTACTCAGATTTTTGTAGTGTTTTCCTAATGTCCCTTTTCTGATTCAGGATCTCATCCAGGATAACACATTATACTTAGTGGTCATGTCTTCTTCAGTTGCCCTCAGCTATGGCAGTTTGTGACTTCCCTTGATTTTGATAACTTTGAAAAGTTTTGAGAAGCATTGATCAAGTACTTTGTAGGATACTGCTCTATTGGCATATGCCTGATATTTTTCTCAAGATTAGACGGAAGTTATGGATTTTGGGAGGAAGATCACAGAGATGAAGTGTCATTCTCATCACATCATAACAAAGCTACATACGGTTGACATGATTTATAACTATCGATGTTGACCTTGCTCACTTGGCTGAGGTTGTGTTTATTAGTCACCACTCATTCTTTTTTTTTTTTTAAGATTTCATATCTAAGTAATCTCTACACCAATCGTGGGGCTCGAACTTACAACCCTGATATCAAGAATCCCATGCTTTACCGACTGAGCCAGCCAGGCACCCCTAGGTATCATTCATTCTTAACATAGGACTGGAGGTACTACCTAATGCAATAAGACAACAAAAGGAAATAAAGGGTGTATAGACTGGGAAGGGAGAAATAAAACTGTCTTTGTTCACAGATGACATAATTGTTTATGTAAAAAATTAAAAAAATATCTACCAAAAAAAAAACCCTTGGGACTAATAAATATAATATTATAGCAAGGTTGTAGAATACAAGGTTAATATATAATTTACTTTTTTTTTAAGATTTTATTTATTTATTTGACAGAGAGAGAGATAGCGAGAGCAGGAACACAAGCAGGGGGAGTGGGAGAGGGAGAAGCAGGCTTCCTGCCGAGCAGGGAGCCCGATGTGGGACTCGATCCCAGGACCCTGGGATCATGACCTGAGCTGAAGGCAGACGTTTAACGACTGAGCCACCCAGGCGCCCTATAATTTACTTTCTTATATACCAGCAATGAACAATTGGAATTTGAAATTTAAAACACAGTATTATTTATATTAAGTCCTAAAACATTAAATACTTAAGTATAAATCTAACAAAATATGTATAAGATCTGTATGAAGAAAACTACAAAACTCTGATGAAATATAAAAACAATAAATGATGAGATTCCATGCTTATTGATAAGAAGACTTGATATGATCAACATGTCCGTTCTCGTCAAGGTGATAAATAGATTCAAGTCAATCCCACTCAAAATAACAGCATATTACTTTGTGGATATTGGCAAACGGATTATGAAGTTTGAATGAAAAGGGAAAAAGACCCAGAATAGCCAACTAAATAGTGGAGAAGAAAAATGATGTCAGAGGACTGACATTGCCCCACTTCAAGATGTACCAGAAAGCTACAGTGATAAGAACAGTTTGGTATGGGTGAAAGAATAGAAAAATAGGACAGAATAGAGAGCCCAGAAATAGATCTACACAATATATAATATAATAGATCTACACAAATATAGCCAATTGGTCTTTGACAAAAAAGCAAAACCAATACAATGGAGGAAAGACAGTCTTTTCAACAACTGGGGCTAGAGTGACTGGACATCCACATGTATAGACTGAGATCTAGACACACACCGTATAGTCACCAAATAAATGAACTGAACATGGACCACAGACCTACATATAAAGTGCAAAATTATAAAACACCTCAAGATAACATAGAAGAAAATCTAGGTAACCTTAGATTTGACAATGACTTTTTAGATACAACATGAAATTTATGATCCATGAAAGAAATAATTTTTTTTTAAAGATTTTATTTATTTATTTGACAGAGAGAGACACAGTGAGAGAGGGAACACAAGCAGGGGGAGTGGGAGAGGGAGAAGCAGGCTCCCCGCAGAGCAGGGAGCCCAATGCGGGACTCGATCCCAGGACTCTGGGATCATGACCTGAGCTGAAAGCAGTCGCTTAACCAACTGAGCCACCCAGGCGCCCTGAAAGAAATAATTTTAATAAAATAAAAAAAACTCTGCTCTGTGAAAGACACCGTCAGCATAGGAAGACAAGCCACAGACTGGGAGAAAGCATTTGTCCAAACATGTAGAATGTATGAAACCCTCACAACCACAGGATGAACCCAAATGTAAACTGGAGACTTGGAGTGATAAAGACATGTCAATATAGGTTCATCCTTTGTAACAAATGTACCACCCTGGCGCTGAATGTTGATAAAATGGGAGGTTGTGCGTCTGTAGGGGCAGAGAGTATACAGGAAATCTTCCTCTCAATTTTGTTGTGAACCTAAAGCTGTTCTAAAAATAAAGTCTGTTAGAAAAAAAAATCAATTCAGCATATTTGTGCATCTGTGGGTGAGGGAGGTTGAGTCTCAGACTGTGGGACAAATTAGTTGGTTTGCTGTACCCACTGCCTTCCTGATTTCACTGGTCCACTCCATTTCTCCCATGAGAAGGGGCGTCTCAGGCTTGTTGGGGTAAAGAGGACTTGTTGGGTCTAGTAGGAAGGGGTCCTCTCCCTAGACTGTGGTGGTGCTGCCCTGTGCTGTGAGAAGGATCTCATTCCCCCCAGCAAGGAATGGGCTTGCCTATGCTATTCTCTGTTGTAGGTTGAGGGTTAAGAAGGACTACCTTATTCTGCTGGTGGGAGAGGGGATGTGGCAATCCTGCTGGGGAGCTTTTTTTCAAATCCAAGGTCCCCAAACTTTTACATCTTTCTCTACTACCTTTCACTGTTTTTGTTTGGCAATTCCCAGGATTTATAGTTGTATTTAATCAGGGGGAACAGACAGAGATGGATCTATGCCATCCTGTTGGGACCAGAGATTTGTTTCTCTAAGTTTTGAGCATGTATGTATATAGCAGATACTAAAAGAATTTGATTTGTTTGGCTGCTGGTGCATCCTTTACGATGTTTTATTTGAACAATGTACAGACTAATTCCCTTTATTATTTCAACCTATGTTGAGCTGTACTCGACTTTATTCATCTATGAGATAAAGTTCAAAAGATGAGAGGAGTGGAGGAGAAATGTCATGGGTTTAATGAAGTGCAGTTGAATTATCTCTCTTGTTCAATTTGCATCAAATAGAGCAATAATTTATTTCACCAGAGGCTTCTTTGTTTGCATGGAGAAGGACGTGAGATGTTTGGGAGTGGAATAGAGAAAGAACACAGGACAATGATGGGGAAGTTCAAGACTTCTCCCATACAGCACTACACAGCCTCCTGGGAATATGCTATCCACCTGATACTGGGTCACACCTGTGTGTGAAATCAGACAGGCATTGTGAGCCATAAGACTGAGGTAACAAGAGAAGACCCCAACTCTGGTAACAAAGACTACTGCAGAGCAGGGCAAGGATATTCATCATTTGTTTGTCCCTTCATAGTTTTAAGTAATGGTAAAGTCCAATCAAACTTGATAGTTTTCTAAGCTTGTAATAAAATTATGCTCATTGCTCCCATCCTCACACACTTTATATGTATTTAGTATATTTAAATCATCTTTAAATAACATTTTAAAACACTTATTGTGAAACACAAGACACATGAGCAAACAGATGAAACATAAATGCATAGCATAATAAATTATTACAAGCTGATCACATGGTATTTGCCACCAGGTCTGGTAGCGCCAGGAGCTCTCCCCCCCATCCTGACTTTCTCCCTCTCCTGAGGGACCTTCCATTCTGAGTGGTGAGGGTCTCCCATCCAGCTCTTCTGAATAATTCTCAAAGATAAATATGCTTTTAAGTACTCTATTTAACTTGTTTTTGAACTTGATGTAAATGAAGTCCTACAATATGCATACTTTGTGTCTTTTTTCCTTAAACACTATGCTATTTATCCATGTTGCTTTAATTGATCTAAATTTAGCTCTGATATAAAAAGGGCACACCCACAAATAGAAAGATAAGATATGAGCAAGAATAAATGCTCATTATATGACATATTAAATGACAGGACATATAATGTTGATTTCAAAGATGGTATAAACACAAAGGGAACAAAAATAGAAAAAAATGTTAGGAATCTCAAACAAATACATGAATAAAAAATAGTTCATGGTCCAGGAGCAAGATGGCAGAGGAGTAGGAGACCTAAATTTCGTCTGGTCCCAGGAATTGAGCTAGATAGGGATCAAACCATTCTGAACACCTACAAACTCAACAGGAGATCAAAGAAAAGAATAGTAGCAACTCTCTGAACAGAAAAGTGACCACTTTCTGGAAGGTAGGATGTGTGGAGAAGTGAATCCAAGGCGATATATGGGAAGATAGACCGTGGGGAGAGGGAGCCTCCATCAGCCAGCTACTGGCAAGTGATAGAGCAGCGGAGCACAAATTGGAACTTTTAAAGTCTGTTCCACTGAGGGATGGTGCTCCAGTGGCTAAGCGGGGGGTGGAACCCTCACTGGGACAGTGTGATCTCAGGACCTTTGGGATCACAGAAAGACCAGGGGTGCCTGAGTGCAGCAGAGCTCCCTGGATTCAGAGAGGGGAAGCCAGCTGCAGAGATGGAGCCAAAGAGTGGGCTCTCAGCTCGGGGTCACCATAAACTGTGATCCACAGCACAGTCTGGCCACTGCTCTTCCAGGAGGGACCCAACAAACGGCAGATCCGGGGAGACTCCCCTTCCTCCTCTGGGAGGAGTGCTGTGGGAGCACACTGTAGGGATCTTCTGGGTTTGGAGACTCCAAATGGGGTCAGATGCCAGAGATAGAAATGCTGGGTCATAGGCCAGGTGAGCACGGAGTGGGGCCAGAGACCAGGGAGACGGGAGTTGATTGACTGCTTTTCTCTGGGGGCTCACTAATGAGTGGGACCCCGAGTTCAGGGCTCTCTGGGGCAGAGATTGGGAGGCCGCCATTTTCACTGTCCTCCTCCAAAGCTGTACAGAAAGCTTGCAGGAAACAAAAGCTCCCGAGAGCAAACCCGAGCAGATTACTTAGCCCGGCCCCCAGCAAGGGTGGGGCAATTCTGCCTCCGGCAAAGACACCTGAGAAACACGGCAACAGGTCCCTCCCCCAGAAGATCAGCAAGAATAGCCAGCCAAGACCAAGTTTACTGATCAATGAGAATGGCAGAACTCCAGCACTAGGGGAATATACGCAAAGAATTCATGGCTTTTTTCCCCCTGATTCTTTAGTCTTTCAAAGTTAATTTTTTAAATTTTCTTTTTCTATTTTTTTTGAATTTTTCTTTTTCCCTTTTTCAACCAACATCTTATCAATCCCCCTTTTTAAAAATCTTTTTTATTTTTCATTTTTAGAGTCATGTTCTATCTCCTCATTGTAGTCAACCTTATTTTTGGTATATATATAAGTTGTTCTCCCTTAAAATTTTGGGATACAGTTTCTTCTAACAGACCAAAATATACCCTAAATCTCTAGTGTATGGTTTTGTTCTAGTCTCTGGCCTGATCACATTCTCTCCCCCACCTTCCCCCTTTTTTTTAACTTTCTCTTCTTTCTTTTTTCTACCAATGTCTTATCTTATCAATTCCTTTTATAAAATCTTTTCTAAATTTCATTATATATGTACAAAGCTTATATATGTACAAAAATAAGAGTAAACACGATGAAGGGATGGAATATGACATCGTGTTTACTCTTATTTTTGTACATATATAAGCTTTTTTTCTTTAAAATTTTGGGAGACAGTTTCTTCTAACAGACCAAAGTATGCCCCAAATCTAGGGTGTGGCACTGATCTATGCACCATCCTGATCATATTTGATCATATTCTTTTTGTTTTTATTTTTGTTTTTGTTTTTTTTTCCCTTTCTTTTCCCCTGGTTTTGGGTCTCCTGATTTGTTTAGTGTATATTTTTCTGGGGTTGTTGTTACCCTGTTAGCATTTTGTTCTTTCATTCATCTATTGTCCTCTGGACAAAATGACAAGACAGAAAAACTCACCTCAAAAAAAAGAACAGAGGCAGTACCAACTGCCAGGGACCTAATCAATATGTACATTATTAAGATGTCAGACCTAAATTTCAGAATGACGATTATAAAGATACTAGCTGGGCTTGAAAAAAGCATGGAAGATACTAGAGAAACCCTTTCTGGAGAAATAAAAGAACTAAAATCTAACCAAGTCGAAATCAAAAAGGCTATTAATGAGGTGCAAACAAAAATAGACCCTCTAACTGCTACGATAAACAAGGAAGAAGAGAGAATTAATGAAATAGAAGACCAAATGATGGAGAATAAAGAAGCTGAGAAAAAGAGAGACAAACAACTAATGGATCATGAGGGCAGAATTGGAGAGATAAGTGATACCATATGATGAAACAATATTAGAATAATTGGGATCCCAGAAGAAGAAGAAAGAGAGAGAGGGGCAGAAGGTATACTGGAGCAAATTATAGCAGAGAACTTCCCTAATTTGGGGAAGGAAACAGGCATCAAAATCCAGGAGGCACAGAGAACCCGCCTCAAAATCAATAAAAATAGGTCAACACTCCCACATCTAATAGTAAAACTTACAAGTCTCAGAGACAAAGAGAAAATCCCGAAAGCAGCTCAGGACAAGGGGTTTGTAACTGACAATGGTAGAAACATTAGACTGGCAACAGACCTATGCACAGAGACCTGGCAGGCCAGAAAGGACTGGCATGATATATTCAGAGCACTAAATGAGAAAAATAAGCAGCCAGGATACGATATCTAGCTAGGCTGTCATTTAAAATAGAAGGAGAGATAAAAAAAAACTTCCAGGACAAACAAAAACTAAAAGAATTTGCAAACACAAAACCAGCCCTACCAGAAATATTGAAAGGGGTCCTCTAAGCAAAGAGAGAGCCTAAATGTAACATAGACCAGAAAGGAAGAGAGACAATATGCAGTAACAGTCACCTTAGAGGCAATACAATGGCACTAAATTCATATCTTTCCATAGTTACCCTGCATGTAAATGGGCTAAATGCCCCAATCAAAATACACAGGTTATCAGATTGGATAAAAAAAAACAAGACCCATGGATATGTTGTCTACAAGAGACTCATTTTAGACCCAAAGACACCCCCAGATTGAAAGTGAGGGGGTGGAGAACCATTTACCATGCTAATGGACACCAAAAGAAAGCTGGGGTGGCAATCCTTATATCAGACAAATTAGATTTTAAACCAAAGACTATAATAAGAGATGAGGAAGGACACTATATCCTACTTAAAGGGTCTATCCAACAAGAAGATCTAACAATTGTAAATCTCTATGCCCCTAACATGGGAGCAGCCAATTATATAAGCCAATTAATAACAAAAGCAAAGAAATACATTGACAACAATACAATAATAGTGGGGGACTTTAACACCCCCCTCACTGAAATGGACAGATCATCTAAGCAAAAGATCAACAAGGGAATAAAGACCTTAAATGACACACTGGACCAAATGGACTTCACAGATATATTCAGAACATTCCATCCCAAAGCAACAGAGTACACATTCTTCTCTAGTGCCCATGGAACATTCTCTAGAATAGATCACTTCCTAGGTCACAAATCAGGTCTCAAACAGTACCAAAATTTGGGATCATTCCCAGCATATTATTGGACCACAATGCTTTGAAACTAGAACTCAATCACAAGGGGAAAGTCGGAAAGAACTCAAATACATCAAGGCTACAGGGCATCCTACTAAGGAATGAATGGCTCAACCAGGAAATTAAAGAAAAATTTAAAAAATTCATGGAAACAAATGAAAATGAAAACACAGCTGTTCAAAATCTTTGGGATGCAACAAAGGCAGTACGAAGAGGAAAGTATATAGCAGTGCAAGCCTTTCTCAAAAAACAAGAAAAGTATCAAATACACAACCTAACCCTACACCTAAAGGAGCTGGAGAAAGACAGCAAAAAAAGCCTAAACCCAGCAGGAGAAGAGAAATAATAAAGATCAGAGCAGAAATCAATGAAATAGAAACTAAAAGAACAGTAGAATAGATCAACAAAACTAGGAGCTGGTTCTTTGAAAGAATTAATAAGATTGATAAACCCCAGGCCAGACTTATCAAAAAGAAAAGTGAAATGACCCAAATAAATAAAATCATGAATGAAAGAGAAGAGATCACAACCAACACCAAAGAAATACAAACAATTATAAGAACATATTATGAGAAACTCTATGCCAGCAAATTAGACAATCTGGACAAAATGGATGAATTCCTAGAGATGTATCAACTACCAAAACTGAACCAGGAAGAAATAGAAAACCTGAGCAGACCTATAACCACTAAGGAAATTGAAGCAGTAATAAAAAATCTCCCAACAAACAAGAGCCCAGGGCCAGATGGCTTCCCAGGGGAATTCTATACACATTTAAAGAATTAATACCTATTCTTCTGAAACTGTTCCAAAAAATAGAAATGGAAGGAAAACTTCCAAACTCATTTTATGAGGCCAGCATTATCTGGATCCCAAAACCAGACAAAGACCCCATCAAAAAGGAGAATTACAGACCAATATTCCTGATTGAACATGGATGCAAAAATTCTCACCAAAATACTAGCCAATAGGATCCAACAGTACATTAAAAGGATTATTCACCACGACCAAGTGGGATTCATTCCTGGGCTGCAAGTTTCATTCACATCCACAAATCAATCAATGTGATATAATACATTAATAAAAGAAAGAACAAGAACCATATGATCCTCTCAATAGATGCAGAAAAAGCATTTGACAAAGTACAGCATCCTTTATTGATTAAAACTCTTCAGAGTGTAGGGATAGAGGGTACATACCTCAATATCATAAAAGCCATCTATGAAAAACACACAGCAAATATCATTCTCAATGGGGAAAAACTGAGAGCTTTTCCCCTAAGGTCAGGAACATGGCAGGGATGTCCACTATCACCACTGCTATTTAAGATAGTACTAGAAGCCCAAGCCACAGCAATCAGATAACAAAAAGAAATAAGAGGCATCCAAATCAGCAAAGAAGAAGTCAAACTCTCACTCTTTGCAGATGATATGATACTTTATGTGGGAAACCCACAAGACTCCACCCCAAAACTGCTAGAACTCATACAGGAATTCGGTAAAGTGGTAGAATATAAAATCAATGTGTAGAAATCAGTGGCATTCCTATACACCAACAACAAGACAGAAGAAAAAGAAATTAAGGAGTCGATCCCATTTACAATTGCACCCAAAACCAGAAGATACTTAGGAATAAATCTAACCAAAGAGGCAAAGAATCTGTACTCAGAAAACTCTAAAGTACTCATGAAAGAAATTGAGGAAGATACAAAAAAAGGATAAGCGTTCCATGCTCATGGATTGGAAGAACAAATATTGTGAAGAGGTCAATGCTTCCTTAGAGAAATCTACACATTTAATGCAATGCCTATCAAAATACCATCCACTTTTTTCAAAGAAATGGAGCAAATAATCCTAAAATTTGTATGGAACCAGAAAAGACCCTGCATAGCCAGAGGAATGTTGAAAGAAAAAGGCAAAGCTGGTGGCATCACATTTCCAGACTTCAAGCTCTAGAAAAAGCTGTAATTTTCAAGACCGTATGGGACTGGCACAGAAACAGACACACACATCCATGGAACAGAATAGAGAGCCCAGAAATGGACCCTCAACTCTATGGTTAACTAATCTTCGACAAAGCAGGAAAGAATGTCCAATGGAAAAAAGACTGTCTCTTCAACAAATGGTGTTGGGAAAATTGGAGAGCCACATGCAGAAAATGAAACTGGACCATTTCCTTACACCACACACAAAAGTAGACTCAAAATGGATGAAAGACCTAAATGTGAGACAGGAGTCCATCAAAATCCTAGAGGAGAACACAAGCAGCAACATCTTCGACCTCAGCCACAGCAGTGTCTTCCTAGAAACATCGCCAAAGGCAAGGGAAGCAAGGGCAAAAAGGAACTATTGGGACTTCATCAAGATAAAAAGCTTTTGCACAGCAAAGTTAACAGTCAACAAAACCAAAAGACAACCAACAGAATGGGAGAAGATATTTGCAAATGATATATCAGATAAAGGGCTAGTATCCAAAATCTATAAAGAACTTCTTAAACTCAACACCCAAAGAACAAATGATCCAATCAAGAAATGGACAGAAGACATGAAGAGACATTTTTCCAAAGAAGACATCCAAATGGCCAATACACACATGCAAAAGTGTTCAACTTCACTCGGCATCAGGGAAATCCAAATCAAAACCTCAATGAGATACCACCTCACACCAGTCAGAATGGCTAAAATTAACAAGTCAGGAAATGACAAGATGTTGGCTAGGATGCGGAGAAAGGGGAACCCTCCTACACCGTTGGTGGGAATGCAAGCTGGTGCAGGCACTCTGGAAAACAGTATGGAGTTTCCTCAAAAAGTTGAAAATAGAGCTACCCTATGACCCAGCAATTGCACTACTGGGTATTTATGCCAAAGATAAAAATGTAGTGATCTGAAGGGGTACATGCACCCCAATGTTATAGCAACAGTGTCCACAATAGCCAAAGTATGGAAAGAGCCAAGATGTCCATCAGAGGATGAATGGATAAAGAAGAAGTGGTATATATACAATGGAATATTATGCAGCCATCAAAAAAACATGAAATCTTGCCATTTGCAACCACGTGGATGGAAATAGAGGGTATTATGCAAGTGAAATAAGTCAATCAGAGAAAGACATATATGATCTCTCTGATATGAGTAATTCTTAATCTCAGGAAATAAACTGAGGGTTGCTGGAGTGGTGGGGGTTGGAAGGGATGGGGTGACTGGGTGATGGACATTGTGGAGGGTATGTGCTATGGTGAGTGCTGTGAATTGCATAAGACTGATGAATCACAGACCTGTACCTCTGAAAGAAATAATACATTATATGTTAAAAAAATAAAAAGATAGTAGGAAGGGAAAAATAAAGGGGGGTTATCAGAGGGGGAGAAGAACCTTGAGAAACTATGGACTCTAAGAAACAAACTGAGGGTTCTAGAGGGGAGGCAGGTGGGGGGGATGGATTAGCGTGGTGATGGGTATTAAGGAGGGCATGTACTGCATGGAGCACTGGGTGTTAATACGAAAACAATGGATCGTGGATCACCACATCAAAAACTAATGATGTATTGTATGGTAATAAATATAATAAAATTAAATTAAAAAAATAGTTCATGAATTACTACTTTTGGGTTTTCTATCAGAGTCCAGTTGAATTTTTTTTAACTCTATATAGCTTTGTGGGTTTGTGTCATTATCCCTATTTTCAGAGCAGAGGATGGAGATTTAGAGGAGCCAGGTTCCTGCTCAAGGTCAGAAGTTTTGTAGCCCACATTCACCCTTCAGAGCCACATTCTGAACCACTTATACTGTTACTAAGCTGTCCCCAAAACATCAAAGGGAACTAAAAGGTCTGCCAGAGGTCAGTGAAGAAATGCTGATGAATAATAAACAGAAAACAAAACTCATTAATTCCTATGTTGATTCAGCACTCCCCCAACGCCAATGAAACCAAGTCATTTTGGACAAAAAGAGTAAAACAAATATTGTTAAGTGGAAATCTAAGCCAAAGGAAATCATAAGAAAGTTCTCCTTGATTAGAGTTTGAACCTCTTGGCCAAAATGAAACATAGACCCAAATGGATAACACTTCTTGTGTTGAATGAATGAGTGGCTAGTGCCACCCAACCACTGTGGGCCTATAGAAAACTCATGCGAGGATAGGAATGTGGGAAGTAAAGTTCCAGTGTCCTTGCTGGGAAAGAATTTTACCAATTATAGACTTGAAAGCCTGATGTAGATTTAAACAAGAGCTGAGAAATAATTTCTAAATGTTTAGAAAGGAAACATGATCATCAAAGCCACCATGGATTTACTAAGAACCAGTCGTTATGTGGACTAGCCTAATTTCCTTTTTCATCAGTGTTGCCAGTTGGTAAACAGATCTGGATTTCAACAAGGCATCTGACAGGGGTCTCCTGTTATCTTTTTGGAAAGATGGTGAGGTATGAGTCAAAGAATGTGAGAGCCACAGAGTGATGAGTGAGATTAAGGTCACCTCATAGGGCAGCTTCAGTGTGAGCTCAGGCCTGCTCTCCTCTTGGTCCTGGCCCCTTGTCCTTAAGGACTTGGAGGAAGGAGTGGAAGGAAAATGTACCAAATTACTGGATGACGGAAAGCTGGGTGGGTAATGAACAGGAAGAATACTTTAGACAAGGATACTGAAACATCCCAAGTATCTGGAAATATTTAATAACTAAAGCTTAATGGAGATTAATATAATTCTTCACATTTGGTTAAAAGTACATGAAAGAATAGAAACAATTTTGCATAATAGGGAAACAAAGCCTAGCCTCAGCTCCTGGGGAAAATAACCTTGGTGGTTGAGTGGATATTAAATATCAGTAAACTTAGCCATGTATCCTCTATATTACCTCTGTAAATCCATATCACATCCACCTGTCAAGAACTGGTCCTAAAGGCCTCTGGGATCATAAAACATTCTGTGTCCTCCCAGTCAGATGATCTTTCTGTCATCTGTGTTCTCATAGGACACAAGCTCTAACTCTGCTGGCATTTACCATTTTCTTCCTAAAATGTTGTGGATTTATAAATACCTTAAGGGATCCCAACAACACTCTACTGGCTTGAGCCCTTGACTTCCATTTCAGACATCTCTGCGTCCTCAGCAAGGTAGTTGTTCAATAAATAGGTCCTCAGTGAATGCTATTGCATGAATGTAACTAGGGCTAATGTGATCTTGGGTCAACCAACATATACAGTGTCCAGACATGGACCACAGGGGTGACTTGGAGAGGTCATTGGCACATGGAAGTGACCCTACATTAGACATCAGCTGGCAAGAGAACTTCAAATCACTTCATAAGAAGAATGGCAGGAAAAAAAAAAAAAACACAAAAAACAGAGGCTTGCTGATTTGCCGTTGCTGTTTGCTGGTTTTTTGTTGTTGTTGTTTGTTTTGTTTTGTTTTGTTTGGGTTGGAAAATACAAGAGTTAGGAACAGAGAGGAGTGAGACAGAATATGATCTCTAAGGACTTTCATGTGAAGAAAGGGTTTACGTTGCTCTGTTTTTTTCTAGTGGGCAAAGCAAGAAACTAGAATTTAGTTTGACAAGGAAAAATATTCTAAAAATTAAGAATGAAACAGGGATAGAATAGGATGTCTCAGTAAGCCATGAGTCACTTTTATTGGAGATTTTCAGAGTTGAAATAGCATCAATAGATAATATTATTGAGGCTATGAGACTAGCTTATTATAAAACAAGGGCCTTGGAGGAAGGAGAAATATGACATTGGAATAATCTTGGCTGTATGTGATCCAGTAACAGGGATAAAAAAGTAAAAAATGAACTTCAGAGTATTCAACCAGTGGTTCTAGGCAGATTGATCCTCAGACTAATAATATTTAGAAAAGTTATATAATTAAATTATTTTAAATCATTTACTAGAAAGTGGGATTGAATTTAACAAGTTCATAAATTCATTTATTTGTAGTTTTTAAGGTGTAATCTTTTTTATTGCATGATTTATTCTCTCAGAGTTCTCAAAATTGAATCCTTAGACCAGAGAATGGACACTAGAACTTCTGAGCCCACGTCACTGACCTCAGGTATGACCTGGCACCATCTTACAGGTAACAAAGTAACCATAACTTGAGGTAGTAAGTGCCGTCTGGTGCACTTAAGCTTAAACCAACAGGGGAAATAGAACCTAGACAACAGGCATTCTCTGCTAACAAGCCCTTAAAACTGACATCCATAAAACATTTTCATGCCAGCAATTACAACAAACTATTTGTGGCTCTTCTAGAAAACTTCCATATGCTCCTCTCTGCTTATTGGAGTCCTCAAGTCTAGCTGGGATGTGGGATTACTTTCAACAGATTTACTTCTTGCAGCATGGATTTTCAATAGGAGTCTATTCCCCTCCCGTGAGAACACAGCTTCTATGTGGTGAGGGATTAGGCTGTTTTTGCTGCTGCATTGGATAGATGGCTTTGACCTCCCTCCTACCTCTGGTCATGTGTGGATTCCAGCCTGCTGCACTTGTTTCCTATGACCCTCTTACTTTCTCACTTTCCATGAAGGGCATTAAAATATTTATTCCAAGCTTTTTTCAAATTTGACTATAAGAAATGATCATATATATCTTTGGCCAAAAATGACAGAAATCAAACTGATTCTAAATAAAAAGGAATCTAGATAGTTCTACTTCTGAGGAGATTGATTAGATATATTTTACCTTATTCCTTCTTTTATTAAAATTTAAATTCAATTAGCCAACATATAGTACATCATTAGTTTCAGATGTAGTGTTCAGTAATTTATCAGTTGCCTGTAACACCCAGTGCTCATCACATCACATGCCCTCCTTAATGCCCATCATCCAGTTACCTCACTCCCCCACCCACTTCCCCTCAAGTAACCCTCAGTTTATTTCCAAAAGTTAAAAGTCTCTCATGGTATTTCTCCCTCTCTGATGACTTCCCATTCAATTGTCCTTCCCTTCCCCTATGATCCTCTGCACTGTTTCTTATATTCCATATATGAGTGAAACCATATGATAATTGTCTTTCTCCAACTGACTTATTTCGCTCAGCATAATACCCTCCAGTTCCATCCACATTGATGTAAATGGTAAATATTAATCCTTTCTGATGGCTGAGTAATATTCCATTGTGTGTGTATATATATATATATATATGTGGTATATGTGTATATATATATATATGTATCAGTGGAGGTCTAATAAGAAGCCAGAAATCCCATCCACACCCAGCAGTAATGAGAAGTACCCTCTCAGGTGCCAGAGGTGGTGAAGTGGGGAACCTGGACTTCACCTCACTTGGCAGAAAAGATGATGTCCCTGCCTTCATCCATCAGAGCAGTATCAGAGAAAGCAGCTAAAAGACAAAATATAAACAAACTCCAGAACCCTGCAACATAATATACAAACTGTCCAGACTTCACTAAAAAAATTGCTCATCAAACCACAAACCAGAAAGATCTCAACTTTAAAAAAAATATCATAAATGCCAAGAATGAGATGACAGATGTTAGAGTTATCTGAAAAAATTCTAAGTAGCCATAATAAAAATTCAACAAGCAATTCTAAACATACTTGAAACCAACGGAAAAGTAGGAAATATCAGAAAAAAAATAGAAAGTCTCAGCAAAGAAGATATAAAGAAGAATAAAAGAGAAAGTTTATACCTACAAATTACAATGATTGAAATGGATGAGATCATGAGCAGAAAGGAAGAGACAGAGGGGAGCATGGCCAAACTGGAAGACAGAGCAGCAGAAGTTACCTAATCTAAACAGAAGAGGGAAAATGTATTGAAAAATATGGACATAACCTAAGGGACCTGTAGGACCATAAAAAAGATCTGAAGTTTATGTTGTCAGAGCTCCAGAAAAAGAGGAAAATAGTGTGGGGCTAAAAAGTACCCAAAAGTTTCTGAAAATGTCTCATATCTGGGAGAAAAAAAAACTAACCAATGAAACAAACAAAACCCATTAACCTATAGATTCAAGAAGATGAACATATTCCAAAAATTTTTGGAACATATTCCAGAAAAATTTTTATCAAGACATCTAAAAGTCAAACTTCTAAAAAATAAGACAAAAATAAGTGTGAAAGCAGTAAGAGAGAAATGGCTGTTAACATACTGGAGTGGGGGTATGAGTGGGAGGGAACAATTCAAAAGATAGCAGATATCTCACAAGGAATCATAGAGGCCAGAAGCACAGCATTTTTTTTTTTTTTACTAATGGACTTTTTTTTCGAAGTTTTGGGTTCACAGCAAAATTAAGCATGACCTTCCCCACTAACAATATCCCCTATCAGAGTGGTTCATTTTTTATAGTCAATTAATCTACACTGACACATCATAATCACTCAGAGCCCACAATTTACATCAGGGTTCACCTTGGTGTTGTACATTCTATGAGTTTGAACAAATGTATAATAATATATATTTGCCATTCTAATGTCAAATAGAATAGTTTCCCTGCCCTAAAAAAAAAAACCCTTTGTGATCCACCTATTCATCTCTCCCTCTCCCCAACCTCTGACAATCACTGATCTTTTGACTGTCTCCATAGTTTTCCTTTTTCCAGAATGTCATATGGTTGGAATCATACAGTATGCAGCCTTTTCAAATTGGCTTTTCTCCTTCATGTCTTCTCATGGCTTGCTAAATTTTTTTAAGCATGGAATAATAAATATTCCACTGTCTGATGTAGCATGGTTTATCCATTTACCTACTGAAGGACATCTTGGTTGCTTCCAAGTTTTGCAAATTATGAATATAGCTTCTATAAACATTCATGTGCAGGTTTTTGTGTGGATATAAATTTTTATATCATTTGGTTATACAGGCATACCTTGTTGTATTGCTCTTGATTGGAATTGCATTTCATAGACATTTTGTTTTTTGTTTTGCTTTGCTTTTACAAATTGGAGGTTTGTGACAACCCTGTGTCAAGCAAGTCAATCAGCACCATTTTTTCCCAACAGCATTTGGTCATGGTGTATAATCCTTTTCATATGCTTTTGAATTCTGCTTTCTAGTATTTTGCTGAGAATGTTTGCATTAATTCCTAAGAGATATTGATCTATAGTTTTCTGGTAGTGTTTCTGTCAGGCTTTAGTAACAGAGTAATGTTGCCCTTAGAATATGTTATGAAGTACTCTCTTTAATTTTTTTGGAAACATTTGAGAAGGATTGGTATTATTTTTGTAAATTTTTGGTAGATTTCACCATCATGTTCAGGGCTTTTCTTCGTTGAGAGATTTTTGATTACTGATTAAATCTTTGTGCTAGTTTTAGGTCTGTCCAGATTTTCTATTTCTTCTTGATTGAGTCTTGGTAGGTTTTGTGTTTCTAAGAATTTGTCTATTTCACTTAGGTTATTCAATTCATTGACATGCAGTTGTTCATAGTACTCTCTTATGATACTTTTTATTTCTGCACAATCTGTAGTAATGCCTTCACTTTCATTTCTGGTTTTAGTAATTTGAGTCTCTGTCCATCTATCTAAAAGTTTGTTAATTTTATTAATCTTTGCAAAGAACCAACTTTTGGTTTCATTGATTTTTTTGTATTCTCTTCTCCATTTCATTTATCTTTAATTTCTATTATTTTCTTCATTTTATAGTTTTGGAGTTTGTTCTTCTTTTTCTAGTTGCTTAAATTGTAAAGTTATGTTGTTTCTTTGAGATCTTTCTCTTTTTTAAAAAAGATTTATTTATTTATTTTAGAGAGAGAGGGCATGAATGGGAGAGGGAGAATCTCGAGCAGACTCTGCACTGGGTACAGACCCCAACTAGGGGTTTAATTTCAGGATCCTGAGGTAATGACCTGAGCCAAAACCGAGACTCAGAGGCTTAACCAACAGAGCCACCCAGGTGCCTCAAGATCTCTGTTTTTAACATAAGCGTTTGTAACTATAGCTCTCCCCTTGGCACCACTTTCCCTGCATCCTATTGATTGGGTAGGTTGTGTTTTTGTGATTATTCATCTCAAAGTTTTATCTAATTTCCTTTGTACTTACTCTTTGATCCACTGGTAGTTTAAAAATATATTGTTTAATTTCCAGAATTTTGTGAAGTTTTCAGTTTTTCTTTTGTTATTGATTTCTAATTTCATTCCATTGTGTTCAAAGAAGATACTTTGTGAGATATCTATCTTTTTAAATCTATATACTTAATTTGTGGCCTAACTCAGAATCTTTCCTGGAAAATGTCTCATGTGCACTTGAGGAAGAGTGTGCACAGTTTTTGCAGGGTAGCATGTTCTTCATGTGTCCTTTGGGTCTGGTTGGCTTATTGTGTTAAGCCTCTACTTTCTCACTCATCTTCTGTCTGGCTCTTCTATCCAGTAACTGAGAGTGTGTGGTACTGAAGTCTCCAGCTACTTTTGTGAAGCTGTCTATTTCTGCCTTCAGTTCTGTAGGGTTTTGATTCATATTTTTTGATGGTCTGTCACTAGGTGCATAAATGTTTCGGGCACCTGGGTGGTTCAGTCGGTTAAGCATCTGCCTTTAGCTCAGGTCATGATCTCAGGGTCCTGGGATCAAGCCCCACACCAGCTCCCTGCTCAGTGGGGAGCCTGCTTCTCCCTCTCCTGCTCCCCCTGCCTATTTATTCTCTCTCTCTCTCTGTCAGATACATAAATAAAATCTTTAAAAAAATAAATAAAAAATAAATGTTTATAATTGTTATACCTTCCTGCAGAATTGAACCTTCTATTAATATATAATCTTTCTCTCTTTATCTCTTGTAACCTGAAAGTCTATTTTGTCTGATATTAGCATAGCCAGCCCTGCTCTCTTTTGATTACTATTTACATGGAATACCTTTTTCCATCTTTTCTTTGTCAACCTTTTGATTTCTTTGGATCTCAAGTAAGTTTCTTTTACAAAGCACATTTTGGATCACATGTTTTCATGTATTCTGACCATCTCTCTTTTGATTGGAGAGCTTAGTCCAATTGCATTTAAAATAATTACTTATGGGATATAAAATAATATCTAAACTTGATGAATCACTATGTTGTTCACCTGAAACTAATGTAATATTGTGTGTCTACTATACAAGAAAGAAATAAAGAAGGAAGGAAAGAAAGAAAGAAAGAAAGAAAGAAAGAAAGAAAGAAAGAAAGAA
>NW_023270415.1:1886042-1905704 GCF_011800145.1 Mirounga leonina
GAAAGAAAGAAAGAAAGAAAGAAAGAAAGAAAGAAAGAAAGAAAGAAAGAGAAAGAAAAGAAAGAAAGAAAAAAGAAAGAAAAAAGAAAAAATAGGGACAGAAAATAAAATGGTAATTGCTGAGGGCTGGGGGGAGGTGGGAATGGGGAATTACTGTTTAATGGGTACAGAATTTCAGTTTTGCAAGATGAAAAGAGTTCTGGAGATGGATGGTGGTCATGGTTACATGACAATATGGATGTAGTTGATACCATTAAACTGTATGCTTAAAAATGGTTAAGATGGCAAGTTTTATGTCATGTGTATTTTACTATGATAAAAACATTTAAAGGTAAAAAAATAATAATTACTTATAAGTAGAGACTTCTGTCACCACACTTTTTGTTTTCTATATGCCTTATAGGTTTTTTATTTCTCATTTCCTTCATTATTAACTTCTTTTGTGTTTAATAAATGAATAATAAATGTTCTAATAAAATGTTGAATTTCCATTCTAATTTCCTTTTGTGTATAGTCTATAGCTATTTATTTGTGATTACAATGGTGATTACGTTTACTATCCTAAATTTTAATGTTCTAATTTGAATTTATACAGCTTAACTTTAATAACAATAATTTTGTATTTAAATACAAAAACTCTGCTCCTTTACAGCTCTGTCCTCACCTCTTGCCCATTTTTAGTTGGGTTGTTCATTTTCTTATTGTTGAGTTTTAAGATTTCTTTGTATATTTTGGATAGCTGTCCTTTATCAGATGTGTCTTTTGTGACATATTTTTTCCTAGTATATGGCTTGTCTTTTTATTCTCTTGGCAGGATCTTTCACAGAGCACTGTGTTATGTTGTTGTAAATTTATGTAGAGTAAGGCAATTTATATTGTAAATGTGGGAGGATAAATAGAAGTAAAGTAAGGTATGATTTTTCCACATCAGTGAACTGGAAAAATAATGACATCAGTAAATCGTGACCTTGTATAATATAATATCTAGAACAATCACTAGCAAATTATCTAAAGAGATATACTTAAAATCATTAAAGCTAAATAAAAATGGATTTCTAAAAAATGTTCAGGTAACCCACAGGAAGGCAGGAAAAAAGAAACAGATGGCCATTCTGAACTGAATTATTTGTGTCCTCCCCACAAAGTCATATGTTATGATCTAATTCCCAATTTGATGGTATTTGAAAGTGGAATCTTTAGGAGGAAATTAGGTCATGTTGGTTGAGCCCTAATGATAGGATTAGTGCTTTGGTAAGAAGAGGGAGGCCACAGAGCTATCTAACGCTCTCTTTCACTTGCAAAGATAAAAAAGAAGTTGGCAGTCTGAAACCTGGAAAAAGGCCCTCATTGGAATACAACCATGCTGGCACCTTGATCTTGGACTTCTAGCCCCCAGAGCAGTGAGAAATAAATAAATAAATAAATAAATAAATAAATAAAGCCTGATAGATAAATAAATAATTAAATAAATAAATAATAAATAAAACAAGCCAGTTATGGTACTTTGTTTTAGCAACCTGACACAGACAATAAACAACAATAAAACCCCAAAAGAACAAACAGAAAACGAAACAAAACGTCAGACTTAAGCCCTAACAACTATAATTACATTACAGATAATTTGTCTAAACACACAAAAGACAGGAATTAAAAACATGGCCAAATTATATACTGTATACAAGAATCTCATTTCAGATATAAGATAGGCAGGTTCAAAGTAAAATGATAGTAAAGATGTATCATGCATGGGTGCTTGGGTGGCTTGGTCAGTTAAGTGTCTGCCTTTGGCTCAGGTCATGATCCTGGGGTCCTGGATCAAGCCCCACGCTGGGCTCCCTGCCTGCTTCTCCCTCTGCCCCTCCCCCTGCTAGTGCTTTCTTTCTCTCTCTCTATCAAATAAATAAATAAAATCTTAAAAAAAAGATGTATCATGTAAATATCAATCAAAGGGAATGAATAACAGTTATATCAATTTCAGATAAATCATGCTTCAGAGCAAAGAACATAACCAGAGGCAGAGAGTCATTATATAATGACAAAAGATTCAATCCACCAGAAAGACATATTAATTGTAAGTGTGTATGCAACAAGCAACATAGATGCAAAAAATGTGAAGCAAAAAATGATAGAACAGAAAGGAGAAATAGATCCACAGTTCTAATTGGAGGTTTCAGTAGCTCTTTCTCAATAGTTGATAGATCAACTAGACAGACAATCAGCAAGGATACAGAAGAAATAAAAAATACTCTCAACAAACAGGTTATAATAAACATTTGTGGAACACCCGATCAAACAACAGTGGAATGTCCATATTGTTTTCAAGTTCTGATAAAACATTTGCCAAGACAAACCATATCCCGATGAGATGTGGGGAGACCTCAAGAAATATTTAAAAACTGAAATGATACAGAGTATGTTCTATGACCATAATGGAATAAAAAGAGTAAATAATAAAAGAATGATAATAAGACTAAACAACACATTTCTAAATAATCTATTGGTCTCAAAGGAAACAAAAAATACATTTGAGCTGAGCAGAAGTGAAAGTGCATGTCAGAATTTGTGGGATATAGCTAAAGTCTTGAGAGGGAAATTTATAGCACTAAATGCCTCTGTTAGAAAATCTAATATCTAGTAACTTAAGATCCCATCTTAGTAAAATAGAAAAAGAAGAGCAAAATAAAGCGAAAACAAGAAGAAGGAGGGGCATAGAGAAATCATGCTCATGTTAGAAATCAATGAATTTGAAACAGAAAGACAATATGACATGAATTAAACAAAAATCTGGCTCTTTGAAAATATCAGTAAATTTGACAAATCTCTGGCAAGATTGGCAAAGAAAAAGGCAACATAAAAATTACCAATACTGATATTCATTCAGGGGTTGAGAAAATGAAACAGGGAATGTTAGTATAGACCATACAGTCATCAGGAGGAAAAGAGGACACTACGACCCACCGTATACACACACATTTGACAGCTTAGAGGAAATAGACCACTTTCTTCAAAGGCACAAACTCTTTACTGATGTAAAATAGACACTCTCAATAGTCTGATGACTATCAACAAAATTCAATTTGTAACTAAATGTCTCAAAAAAAAATCTCCAGGCCCAGGTGGTTTCACCTGAGAATTCTACCAAAAATTCTACCAAAATTCCATACATTCTCTTCCTGAAAATAGAAGAATGAACACTTTCCAATTCATTTTATGAAGCTAATGTTACCTTGATTCCAAAGCAAACTAAGACAGTACAAAAAAGGAAACTATAGACCAAAACATAATGAGTTAACATTATTCTGTCTACTCTAATGATACAAAATTTGATTTACAGGGGATTTGCTAATATTTTGCAGAACAAGTGCTTGAATTCATAACCTCTGAATTGTGATGACTGGCAACCACCCTCCCTCTACTATGGATTGTGAGGATTTTCTTTCTTAGCTTCTCCTTGTTCCCTATTCTCTAAATAGTCTTCTGTCTATTGAATATGAATCCCAGCAACCCTACTTACTAGAGAATCTTGAGCAAGTCATTTACTTATTAGAGCTTTTTTCTTAGCCTGTCATCAAGCTGTTGTGAAAATCATCATCATCATCATCATCATCATCATCATCATCATCATCATCACTTTTTATTAAATTCTCTGAGTTTGCATTTTTCTGGGTTACTTTTTCATTTAACAACGGATCTGTCTACTAAAATCCATTCCTCAGTTGGACTGAAAAGTTTGTGAATTGGGCAGATTTTATTTGGTGGTAAAGGGAAAAAGTTTCAGAGTATAAATGAAGCTATGGCCTGAAGAATCCATCCAGCACTTCAGGGTTTCATGAGTTAACAAGGCATGTGCGTGCATTTTTGTGTTAGTGGGTTGGAGAAGATTCTTCTGTAAGGTATTCCCTTGGAAACTGGCTCTTAATATTTTACTGGCCTGGAGTTACTGTGGTATGTGGAAAAGAGAAAAAGAATGAGGAAGAAGGAGGAGAAGAGAAGAAGCCAGAGGGAAGGAAATGGGAGACAAATGTGTATGTAAAACCTCAGAGGGAGTTCATACAATAGGGATAAAATCCAGACATCAGATGGAATTGGAGAGACCTAAAATACAAATTGGAGTTTGAATTCAGGTCATACATCATACAGGCAAATTCAAGCAAAAGGCATTTGTTGATTGCAATAAAATGAGCCTGAACTGCTGGATAGAATCAATTTGGCTGTCTCAAGTTTTTTGGTCAGGGAACGGAACTGTCTTTGACTTAAACTTCTCTCATTCCTTATTCTCATTTGTTATATAATCTTTTAAATCATGATTCCTTGCAGCAAATGTCTGAGGTTTAATTGAGCCACATTATTTTAACTCTTTCATTGTCTTTGATAGTATCAGATAGAATATTTTCTCCTTTCTACTTTAGAGAAGCAGGAAGTGGAACTCAGGGTTTTTAATTTCACAGAATGATATATTTCTGTTTTTAGGTGGTATGGTACAGCAGAAAGGGCACTGGGTTATGCAGATTGCGGACCTTGAGGCAAGTTAACTCATTCTATGAGCCTCAGAGTCTCAACTCTGAAAGGGGATGGTAACAGCTGTCCTGCCTACACCACAAGTTTTGAGTTGTTCAGATGTTATCAAATGGGACCATATATGAAAAATCTTTGCAAATGTTCAACAATTTACATTGTTGTTCAGGTTATTAGATATAGATAATAATGATTAGTGGTAAAATACATATTGATATTTTTTTAAATTTCACCACAGTGTTGCTATTAATTGAAAACAACTAAAACCAGTGTTTCTTCTATATATGTTTAGGGATAAGTCCATTTTTTTTTTTACAAAGGAATTAGGCATGAGCATTAGACTTACTTATATTGATATATTTACTATGTTTAGACATAATTTTGAGCTCTGGTTTTACACCTTTAAAAAATACTGGATTTTAAGACTAGCAATTTTTTTGTTTCCAAATATTGGTATAAGATAGTTCTACTATTTCAGTGCTGTTGAAATCACACACATGTGTGTATGTGGGTATGGTATGCACACACACACACAAACACACACATGCATACATCAGAGAATTCTTTGAATTCCATGGGTTGCTATCAGGATTCAGGGGCCAGACCCTGTGAAGTCTATATTATGTCAGCCAAATGGACTCCTGGCTCTGACAATAGAAAGACTTTTTTTTTTTTATTCTTATGTTAATCCCCATGCATTACATCATTAGTTTTAGATGAAGTGTTCCATGATTCATTGTTTGTGCATAACACCCAGTGCTCCATGCAGAATATGCCCTCCTCAATACCCACCACCAGGCTAACCCATCCTCCCACCCCCCTCCCCTCTAGAACCCTGTTTGTTTTTCAGAGTCCATCGTCTCTCATGGTTTGTAGAAAGACTGACTTTTAAGGACACAAAGATTTCAAAAGCTATGTGGTTCCCTTTACTCAAAATGTGCTGAATATTGTTATTGGACAAAGATAAATGGAAGTGGATTTTAGGACTGATTTGCTTTCAGAGTCTATCTAGAAAAGGAGTGATTTAGACCATATTTTAATTGAGGTTAAATCAGCCCCATTTCCAGAAACCATCCATCAACACACACACACACACGTGCACGCACACACACAAACAGACATACATACAATTTTAACTAATGAAGTTTTATACACTAGAAGGCTTCTTATCAAACAACTCATCTTTCCAGACTTCATAATTATTCATTTGTGCCAGCTAAAATGGATTAGACTAGTGCAACAGATTGCCTGTTGATGGTAAAGTTGGATCAGGATGGCCTGATGAAAAATCGAAACTTGTCTCTACCTGTGTATTTTAATCAAGGAATTGACATCAAAGAGAATGTTGACACGTCATTGTAATTTTAGGTAATTTTCCTCCTAAAATATCAATAATAACTTCATATGTATGGTATGCTATATGATGACAGTGACATTCTTACTTTTATTAAAAACAGTAAGAGTTTTTTTATGGGAAAAATTAGTATATAACATTACATAAGCTTCAGGAATACAACATTATAATGCAATATTTGTATACACTACAACATGAGCACCACCATAATTATAGTTATAAACTACCACCAAACAATTGAGCCCCTTCACCCGTTTCCCTATCCCCTCAAGTACCGTCCCCTTTGGGAATAACCAATCTGTTCTCTGTTATCTTTGAGTTTGTTTTTATTTTGTTTTGTTTGTTCATTTGTTTTGTTTTTTTTAGATTCTACTTGTAAGTATGATCATATTTATCTTTCTCCATATGACTTATTCCACTTAACATATTACCTTCCAGTTCCATTCATGTTGTCACAAATGGCAAGATTTCCTTTTTCTTTTTTTTCCATGTCCATTGTATATACATATCACATCTTTATCCACTGGTCTATGTGTCTGTTTTTATGCCAATACCCTACTGTTTTCATTATAACTTTGTAATATAGTTTGAAATCAGGGACTTTTGTACTTCCAACTTTGTTCTTCTTTCTCAAGATCACTTTGGCTATTTGTTTCAGAGGTACAGATCTGTGATTCAACAGTCTTACACAATTCACAGCGCTCACCATCGCACATAACCTCCCCAGTGTCTATCACCCAGGCACCCCATCCCTCCCAACCTCCACCACTCTAGTAACCCTCAGTTTGTTTCCTGAGGTGTTTTGTTCTACCTCTGTGAAAAATGCCATTGGAATTTTGATCAGGATTGCATTGAATCTGTAGATTGCTTTGGGTAGTATGGACCATTTAAACAGTGTTAATTCTTGCAAAACTTGAGCATGAAAGATCTTTCCATTTATTTGTGTTTTCTACAATTTCTTTCATCAGTGTTTTGTAGTTTTCAGTGCATGGGTTTTTTACCTCCTTGCTTAAATTTATTCCTAGGTATTTTATTCTTTTTGATGCAATTGTAAATGGAATTTTGTAAACTTCTTTTTGATAGTTTATTGTTAGTGTATAGAAATGCAACAAATTCTATATATGGATTTTGTATCCCTAACTTTATTAAATTTGTTTATTAGTTCCAACACTTTTTTGGTAGAGTCTTTAGGATTTCCTATATATAGTTTCATGTCATCTGAAAATAGTGGCAGTTTTATTTCTTCCTTTTCAATTTGGGTGCCTTTTACTTATTTCTTGCCTAACTGTGGCTAGGACTTCCGATAGTATGCTGAATAAAAGTGGCAAGACTGAGCATTTTTGTTTTATACCTGATCTTAGAAAAAAAGCTGTCAGTTTTTCACCACTGAGTATGATGTTAGCTGTGAGTTTGTCATATATTGCCTTTATTATATTGAAGTACATTCATTCTATATGAACTTTGTTGAGAATTTTTGTCACAAATGAATTTTAAATTTTGTCGAAGGCCCTTTATCCATCTATTAAGATGATTATATGATTCTTATCCTTCATTTTGTATATATGGTATATCACATTGATTTGTAGATGATGAACCATCCTTGAATCTCTGGAATAAATCCCACTTGATCGTGGTGTATAATCCTTTTAATGTATTGTTGTTTTTTTTAAAGATATTATTTATTTGAGAGAGAGAGTGAGTGAGAAAGAGAACACAAGCAGGGGTAGCGGCAGAGGGAGAAGCAGGCTCCCCACCGAGCAGGGAGCCCAATGTGGGGTTCGATCCCAGGACCCTGGGATCATGACCAGAGCCAAAGGCAGATGCTTAACCAACTGAGCCACCCAGCCCCCCCTTTTAATGTATTGTTGAATTCAGTTTGCTAATATTTTGTTGGAGATTTTTGCATCTATGTTCATTAGAGATATTGGCTTGTAATTTTCTCTTTTTGTAATGTCTCTGTCTGGTTTTGGTGTCAAGATAATGCATGCCTCATAAAATTATTTTTATTTGTTCTCTCCTTTTCAATTTTTTGGAATAGTTTGAGAAGGATATGTAGTAAATTTTCTTTGAATGTTTGGTAGAATTCACCACTGAAAGTCTTTTGGTCCTGGACTTTTGTTTGTTGGAAATGTTTTGATTACTTTTTCAATGTCTTTGATAGTAATTGGTCTATTCAGATTTTCTATTGATTCCTGACAGTCTTGGAAGAGTGTATGTTTCTAGAATTTATCCATCTCTTCTAGGTTGTCCAATTTGTTGGCATATAACTATTTATAGTAGTCACTTATGATCCTTTGTGTTTCGGTGTTATCAGTTGTAACTTCTTTTTCATTTCTGATTTTATTTATTTGATCCCTCTCTTTTTCTTGGTGAATCTTGCTAAAGTTTTGTCAATTTGATTTATCTTATCAAAGAAACTACCCTTAGTTTCGTTGATCTTTTCTGTTGTCTTTTAGTGTCTATTTTATTTATTTCTACTGATTTTTATTATTTCCTTCCTTCTACTAACTTTGGGATTCTTTTGCTCTTCTTTTCCTAGTTCCTTTGGTGTTAGGATTAGGTTGTTTATTTGAGATTTTTCTTGTTTCTTGAGGTAGGCCTATATTACTATAAACTTCCCTCTTAGAATTGTTTTTGCTGTTTCCCATAGATTTTGGACTGTTGCATTCCTATTTTCATTTTTCTTTAGGTGTTTTTTAAACTTATCCTTTGATTTCTTCTTTGATCCATTGTGGGGATGTTGTTTAGTTTCCACATATTTGTGATTTACCTAGTTTTCTTCCTGTAATTGATTACTAGTTTCATACCATTGTGGTCAGAAAAGATACTTGACATGATTTCAATCTTCTTAAATTTATTGAGATTTGTATTCTAACATATGACCTATTCTAGAAAATGTTCCATACGAACTTGAGAAGAATATGTATTCTGCTGCTTTTTGATAGAATGTTCTATATATATCTATTAAGTCCACTTGGTCTAATGTGTTGTTTAAGGCCAATGTTTCCTTATTGATTTTCTGTCAGGATGATCTATCCATTGATGTAAGTAGGATATTAAGGTCTCTTATTTTTCCCTTTATGTTTGTTAATATTTGCTTTTTATGTTTAGGTGCTCCTATATTGGGCTCATAAATATTTGCAAATGTTATATTCTCTTGTTGGATTGACCGCTTTATCATTATGTAATGCCCTTCTTTGTCTTTTATGACAGCCTTTGTTTTAAAGTGTATTTTGTCTGATATAAGTACAGCTACACCAGATTTCTGTTTACTTCCATTTGAATGGAATAGTTTATTCTATCCTATGGTTTTCAGTGGGTGTATATCCTTACATTTGAAGTGAATGTGTTATGGGCATTTAGATGGGTCTTGTTTTTTATCCATTCAGCCACTCTATATAGGTCTCTTGATGGCAGAATTTAGTCCTTTACATTTAAAGTACTATGTACTTATTGCTATTTGTTCATTGTTTTCTGGCTGTTCTTGTAGCTCTTCTCTGTTCCTTTCTTCTCTTTTTCTGTTCCCTTGTAGTTTGGTGATTTTATTGGGTATTATGTTTGGATTCCCTTCTAATTGTCTTTTGGGCACCCACTAAAGATTTTTGCTTTGTGGTTACTATGAGATTCGCATATAATATCCTATGTGTATATAACATTCTAAGTTGATAGCATCTTAAGTTTGAACATATTCTAGAGATTACATTTTACTTCCCTCCGCCATGTGTTCTTTTTTTGACAAAACTTTACATTTTTTAATTTTGTGTATCCCTTAACTAATTATTATAGTTAATTGTACTACTTTTGTCTTTTAACCTCCATATTAGCTTTATAAGTGTCTAATCCACTACCTTTACTATATATTTGCATTTACCAGTGAGATTTTTACTTTCATATGCTTTCTTGTTACTAGTTCATTTTCATCGTGATAACTTTTTTAGTTTTTGGTTGTCTGGAAAACTCTTTATCTCCCTTCAATTCTGAATGACAAACTTGGTGGGTAAAGTATCCTTGGTTGGATGTGTTTCCTTTCAGCACTTTGAATATTTGTGGCACTTTCTTCTGGCCTTCAAAATTTCTGCTGAAAAGTTAGCTGATAATCTTATGGGGGTTACTTTGTCTTTACTACTGGCTTTTCTCTTACTGCTTTTAAGATTCTGTCTTTTACTTTTGACATTTTAATTATAATGTGTCTTGGTGTGGACTTCTTTGGTCTGTCTTATGTGAAACTCTCTGTGCTTCCTGGAGCTGGATGTCTGTGACCTTCCTCAGGTTATGGAAGTTCTCAGCTATTATTTCTTCAAATAAGCATTCTATCCTTTTCTTTTTTTTCCTCCTTCTGGGATCTCTATAATGTGGATGCTATGACACTTGATGTTATCTCACAGGTCTGTTAAGGTATTTTTGCTTTTTAAAATTCTTTTTCCTTTAGGTTGTTCTGTCTGTGTGAGTTCCATTGTTTAATCTTCCAGGTCACTAATCCATTCTTCTACTTTCTCTAGCCTGCTATTGATTTCCTCTGGTGTATTTTTCAGTTCAGCTCTTGCAGTTTTCAGCTCTGTGGCTTTTGTTTGGTATTTTCTTATGTTTTCTGTCTCTTTGTTGAATTTCTCACTGTGTGTATTCATTCTTCTCTTAAGTTTGGTGAGCATCTTTATGACTATCATGTTAACCTTGTTATTAGGTAGATCACTTTATTTCCATATCATTAAGGTTTTTTTTTTTCTGAGATTTTTGTCTTATTGTGTCATTTGGAACATATTCTTCTGTCTTCTCATTTTGCTCTGATTCTGTTTCTATGTATTATGCAAAAGAGCTGCCTTTCTCAGTCTTGAAGGACTGGTCTTCTGTTAAAGATGAAATATATCATTTAACATTGCCCTAGCTTTTGGTTATTTCTTGGACCATTGTGATTATCTAAGTAGCCTGATTTGTTCTTGATAGGTCCCTGTTGTTGAGGGTGTGCTAAGACCTGTCAGTGTTCCAAAGGGAGGGATTTCGCACAGTGCCTAGTTCAGGCTATTTGTAAGCCATAGCCTCAGGCAGAAGCTTTTAATATGTAAATATACATAGTCTTGTGAGTCCAGAATCATAAATCCTGCTGACTTCCAGATTAGGAGATCTGGAGGTGTCTCTTGGGTGACAGTTGCAAAAATCTTGGTTTTAGAGGTGTGTATAAGGTCCTTTCTGGAAGGTATCATCAAGCAGTCCTGAGGCCAAGGGAGGGTGCTAATATGGTGTCTCCCTGCCCCAGTTCCCCAGAGACACTTCTGTAGCCTCTGAATAAATAGCAAACCTGAATGCTGCCTCTTAAGTTGAAGCTCCTGGGTAAGAATATAGGCCTTTCCCACATGAAAACAAAGTGTGTGTTTCAGTCTGCTATTTGTGCAGTGCCCTGGGAGTGGTAACCTGCCAGGGACTGTCTCTCTAACTGTGTCATGCCTGTGGGGCCCAGGTGCTCAAGGGGTGTCCCCTGTGTGAGCTGCACATGCATGCCAGCTATGGTGAGGTAGCCCCTGTGTGAGCATGGTGGTGAAGTCCCACCTCAGCAAGCAGGTTGGAGGGGTTGCAAAAATGGCACCCACCAAGGCTGGCACCAACAGGTCAGAAGGAGAAAGCAAAAATGGTGTCTGTCAGCACCTCTGCCCCTGGAGAGAGTCCCATGCTTCTTGCCTCTCTGGCAGATGCTTTAAGATGAACAAATGAGTCTCTTTTGCATATGGTCCAGGTTCCTTTCAAACTGTTTGCTTTTGCACTGGGTCCCAGAATGATTGTGTCTGTGCACAAGTCCTTTATGAGTGGATTTTCCATTCCTTATAGCCCTATGGTTCTCGTGGAGCCCCACCGGTTTTCAAGAGCAGCAAAAAAATCATATTTTATTTTTTTTCCTATAATGATACTGACCTTGATGTTTCAGCATTTTTAACTAATTCCTGGGTGGTTTTACCTGGTTTTATTCCAGCTTTCAGTAGGATTATAATTTTCATTTTAAGCATTGCTTGTGTATTCTTGACCTTTTCAGCTTAACCATGCATTACATTGCTATTTTATTGGAAACAGAAAAATCAGCCTGGGAATGATAAGGTGTATTGGTCAGACAGTTTAGAGACTGACTTTCTACTGCATTACTCTGGTATAATTTCATATTTTCTCAAGACACATAATACTTCCATTTTATAGACTATTAAAAAGAAAAAAAAAAACATGCTTCCCACTTAGCTAGTTTCATTCTCTTGTGCAGGCTTATGGTTTATGGCCTTATAGAGCTGTCCATCATTTTTTCTGTGAATGTTCACAGGTGGAAATTGAGATTTGTTGGCATTTGGGGGAAATTCATCAGGCCCATCAAAAAGTGAGGAGCAGGTGGGAAAGATGAGGATCTGATATCCTCTATTTTCATAATAGAATATAATTTCTCTTGGAGCATAACAGTACACATCCATCCTGGAATGAATTTAAATTTTGCTATTTGTGGAAAAGAGGAAAAGTAATTGTGGCAAGTCCAAAACATATCCCTGTTCAGCAGACAAAAATGAGATTGCTGGCTTTGGCAGGAATGTGCTTTATTTTTCCCTTTAACTTTATTTTAAGGGAATAATAAAGAATGTAGTGTGTTCTTCATTCACACTCTATCATTCAAGACTGTATGAGGAATTTTCTTCCTTCTCGGCTATAATTTCCATAAAGAGGGTGCAAGGAGAAATTCTCACCAGTCAGCTGCCAGTTTGAAAGCACTGAGTAAGTTGAACTGTTTATGGAGAGTTGTACACCTCCCTGAAGCAGGTCCTAAATAAATGTATCAACAATAAGCCTCCTACACCTGGAACCTTATGTGGTACACACTGGCAGCTGATATATATTTGTTTCATAGATGAATATATAACCCCCTACTGAGGGTTAAGGACTGAGCATGGTGATAGATGCTGGGGGTGCAAAGATGAAGGAGATTTGGTCTCTTTTGTATGTCCTTAAGGAATACAAACAAATCAGAGTGGAATTAGGATCTAGGGGTCAATGCTGTGCTAAACCTGTACAAAAGTGTACATATTTATTAGAAGTGTGGTACTATTATGATATGTTTGAAAGCACAATTACTGAACAATGGCTTGAGATTTTCAAATTTTACAACCTCAAATCCTTAGTAAGGCCGAATGAGCTTGTGACAGACGTTGTTGATGTGCCTACTCAACCCAACCCTCTCATTCTTCTGCTTAGATACTTCTGAATGAAGTTTCCAAGAAAACATGTGGTTTACTGAGGAAAAAAAGGGCAGTGTTGGCTGGAGAACTCACAAACCTTTCCCCATCTCCCTTAAACCCTTTATTTGCCTGGAATGAGAAACTGGCACCTGGAGGTGTAGAAGGTCATGATACCACAGAAAGAGATCACTGTGATATGATAGCAAAGAGGAGAAAACTGGGAGTAATAGCATTGTTGAACCACCCTTGACAGCCCACCTCCAACTGTTTTAGGTGACAAATAGATTCATATTTGTGTAGGTCACCTTTCCTTGATATTCCCTTCCTTGTAGCAAAATACATTCCTAAGGGAGACAAAAATCCCTTGATCTGGCCCATGCCTTACTGTTCATTCCACCCTTATTGCACTCCATTCTGTAGCATGTGGTTGTGAAGGGTGACATTCCCAGTGTAGACAGTGTGGGCTGTGCATGTTCATTCCACCCTTACTGCACTCCATTCTGCAGCTTGAGACTGCAAGCATCATTCCCAGGATAGACAGTGTAGACTGTGCAGAACTCCAGCCCAGTGGTATCCATGCTGGCCTTTGTTCTGCCCTTCTTTCCAGACCCATCTTTGGGTCTTTACAATACTCTTCTATTCACTTAGAAGGCTTTCTCCATCCCACCTCACCCCCCAGCCCCAGCCACTGCTCCCTGGCCTGGCTGACTCCTTATCCTCCAAGTCCAATCTCGGTTTAAATGTCACTGTCCAGGGAACCCTTCCACAGACCTCCATATGCTAAGTGAGGACCCTCTGATTTGTACTCTCCCAACATCCTTTTTCTTCAAAACATTTATCGTAATTGTATACAAATAATTGTTTGGATCATTAAAAAGTGATTTATTTCTCCTGCTTGTTTGCAAGTGACCAGACCCATGTATTTTTTTATAACACTTATTTATGAGAGAGAGAGAGAATGGTGGGGGAGGGGGGAAGGGACAAAGCGGGAGGGAGAGTGAAAGAGAATCTCCAGCGGACTCTGCACTGAGAGTAGAGCCAGATGGGAGCTTGATCTCACGACCCTGAGATCATGACCTGAACTGAAATTAAGAGTTGGATGCTTAACCAGCTGAGCCACCCAGGTACCCCCAGGCCCGTGTATTTTTGTACATTATGCGTATGCAGCAGCCAGCAAAGTGCATGCCACATGATAGGAACTCAATAAATGTTTTCTGAATGACCATACAAAAGAAGAAATGGATTAACTCATTGTTAATGAACTCAGTTATGTATTTCTTAAATGCCATTAGGTAGACTGAAGAGCAGGAAGCCACAGGGATTCATTAAGGCTGTGAAATTCTCAGTGTGCCTGCCAACAATGGGCAGCGGACCTCACCAGAAGCTGGCAGCCTGGGTGTGTCCAGACAATGGAAGTCTGGCCAGCAGGCCAGGACAGGATGAGCCCTGGGCAGAGGAGGTTCGTCAGTGCAATCGAGGAAGTGGGAGGCTCCCTGCAGCCACACCACAGACTTACCCCCTTTGCGATAGCCGTGTGCTAGTTCTCATGTGCTGCCATGGCTTTCCAGTCCTGACCCCTGCCTCCCTTCCCTGCTTCCTTTCTGAAGATGAGTGACAGCCCCTTCATGAGCTGGGGACAGCTTGTCTACTCCAACAGCCAGCACAGCAGAGCTCCAGGGCTGCTCAAGCCTGACGAACATGATTTACCACAACATCGCCATTTGTTTTAATCTTTGGGGGAAAATGGGATATGATGAGACATAAAGAAACATTATTTCCCGAAGGTAGATTCCATTTCTTTGACCATTTATAAGTCTCAAAAAAATAAACGATGGCTACTTTGGGATTGCTATTATATTTCAATGGCTTTTCCAGCTGTTGTCCCATCACATACGTTCTGGAGCATTCTGTTATCCAGGTGAAAGCCTGTGGCTCCCACACAGCATGGAGATGGAGCCAGTAGTTAGTTGTTTCTGTGTGCCGCCTAGACACGGTGACACATCCACACACTGGGGGGTTGTCAGGGTTCATCGCATGGGGGGTGAGGAAAACCAGCCGTGTTTTTTTGTCCTCGTGATGGATTAAATTGGGCTTTTGTGAGCCTATAAAAAGCTAGGCAGTGGAGTGACTCTGGGCTCAGTGCTAATATGCACAACTGTTGACAGGTGCTCTCACTTCTGAGAAATGTTGTGCTCATTTAACATATAAGGGACAACTGTCTGATTTCCTCAAAGCTGTATCCAGGTTATGGTGCTCCTGCCCCGGGCCCGACTGACTGGGAGTGTCCAAGCATGTCCGGGGGGAACCATGGCGTGTCTTCGCCTTCTTCACGTGTGCAAGCAATGGGGAAAGCATGGATTTAAGGTGAGATTATAAGTTTACTCTCTATTAATAGATACCAAAGGGTATAGTTACTGATTATATGAGGGTTTTTTTTTTTTTTTTTACTACAGTGTAGAAGTATCATTTAGCATTATTATATCATTAATTCAAAGTTTTCTGTTTTTTGGGGGTTTTTTTTTGCTCTAAATTGTATTGGAAATGGGAAAGCTCCTGTATTCCTGTATTTATTTCACAATAATCATATCTCCCTATTTAATCCCTTTTACTTAACTACATCTCTTCCCTTGTTCTTTACACCCCCACATGTCACAGCTTCTTTCTCCTCCTCCCTGCCCACTTTCTTTCTCTGCAGAGCCTCAAACAAGGTCCACTTCCTCCATCAACCACACAGGCTGGGGCTTCTCTTGGGCACCTTCGGAATGAACATAAGAAGGCCCAGACCCTACTTTAAAAACGGAGGATTGTGACATACACAGGCAGGTACCCTAAAAGTCCTACATTGTATCTTATTTTCACAGAACATAAAATGTCACATGGTTTTGAATTTGGGCCTGACCGACAGCCTTGACATTAGGGATTATGCACTGTGACAAAGGGAAGAGAATTCCTTTGTGAACAGACTCAGGGTTACTAAGCAGATGGAGCAAACAGCTGACTGGGAAGTTCAAGCCTGAAGCAGGTGGCAGGATCCTCCAAACAGCAGCAAATTCCCGTGTCAGGAGGCACAGTGAGAGCAGCGGCACGAGTGGGGGCCTGGAGCAGCAGGTGCCAGGACGGCCAGAGTCCGCCTATGGAAGTCGCTTCCCAGGGGAGCCCTGCCAGACAGCGAGGCAGATGAGTCAGCCTTGAAAACGATCCCGGTCGTGACCTGGTGGGATTGGAGAGAACAGAAGGGACAGTCAGGAACCAACAGGTGGGCCGGCCCACAGGAAGGGGTCACAGACTCACAGCAGGTGCCAGAGCAGATGGAGGAGAAATATGGACACGGGCAGGTGGGCGGGGTGCCGGCCGGGGATGGGGGCCGTGGGACATGCGGGCTCCGGCCCTTTGATCCCATCTGACTGCAGGTGCTGCTCCCAGCTTGCGAAGGCCAGAGGTGCCAAAGAGCAACTTGTTCTTTCAGGCTATTGACCTGTTTTTAAAGGAAATGGCTTGGGAAACCTGGAACAGCAGTCACTTTTAAATTAACAGTTTAGGATTTCTTTCTCTTCGTGTGATTTTCAAAGTGCCAAAGGACCAAATTCTTCCAAAGAATCACAGCAGAACAGTACTGTAAAGGATAAAGTGAATGGACGGAGCACTTCAGTGAACATTTAATGAGACGGCAGTGGCCCAGAGTGTGCGGGGAGAACACTGCTTGGAAACAGAAGACCTGAAGGTGATCCCGCTCTGCACTGGCCTACTGCGGCAGCGTGCTGCTAACGTGGCCCCCAGTGTAGTTCCCGAATCTGTGCCTGCAGACAGGCCTGGCTACGTGTAGAAAGAGTCAATCAGGCAACTAAATGGGGTGCTGTCCTCAATAAGCTACAGTTAGACTTTGGAGGTCAGATTTTGGAGCCGTGTGGACGTGAGCTGTGCTGTTTCCACAGCTATGCTTATACCTTAATAGTAGGGGGGAGAGTCCAACTAAAAACTAATCCCAGTATTTGTACAGTGCTCATAACCTGCAGTGTGCTCCCTCATCTGTGTTCTTATTCCCTCTTTTTTTAAAGATTTTATTTATTTGTCAGAGAGAGAGAGAGCACAAGCAGAGGGAGCCGCAGGCAGAGGGAGAAGCAGACTCCCTGCCAAGCAGGGAGCCCGATGCGGGACTCGATCCCAGGACCCTGATCATGACCTGAGCCGAAGGCAGACGCTTAACTGACTGAGCCACTCAGGCATCCCTTATTCCCTCTTTCTAACTTTGAGACAGAAGAAGGGCTGGTATTATTAAAGGCACTTTCCAGATGCAGAGCCTCAGCTCAGAGATGATAAATGCTGCCTGTCAGGAATGCCGGAACATGCCTCATCAGTCTCTGAGGCCAGGGCTGGTGCTCTTCCCTCTGCCCTGCAGTCACCCGTCCAGTTTAGTGCAGTGATCCTTAGGAGTTTCCCAGCCCCAAAACATGCCTGGCTGGAGCAAACCATGGGATGAGGATTGTAAGAGAGCCAGTCCAGGGGGTCGGGGAGGAAAAAGGGGTAAGCAGGAAGGGATGAGGTTGGAGTGGGGTGTGGAGAAGGGGGAACAAATATTTGCCCAGTGACTGCATTATTTCCTTTTACATACAACTTATTTAATCCCACAAAGACCAGTAAAGTCAGTATTATTCTAATCTTATAGATGTTGAAGCTGAGAACTGTCAGATAGTACAGAGCAGAGCTAGGATTCCAACTTCAGGCCTCACAGTTGAAAGGATCCTGCAGATACTCCAGGCCAAGGTGGAAGGAGGTCAGTTTTCAAAGGAGGAAGTGGACCAATGTAAATAGCAGGGTCTGGAGTCAGGGATGTCAGAAATAGCAGCAACCAACCAGAGACTTCAAGAGGAGCTCCAGACATAGCCTGGATGAGCAGGTGTTGCTGAGTGAAGTGCAGTGACCATATTTCAAGGTTAGCTGACATGGCCTGATGGTACTCAGGGTCCTAGTAGGGAGGAGCCTGGCCTCTTAGCAAAGGTCCCTGGAATAGAGTCTCCCTGAGGACCCTTGGCAGATTGTCTGTGTCTTAGAACATTCTTTCAAATTCAAGTTGGCATTTTAAATAAAAGCAGAGGTAATCTCCTCCAAAATTTATTCTTAGAGGGGACTGTCCTCTCCAAGGAATATCCTTTTTATATTTCCTGTATACTGAATCTGATATATTCAGGAAGTGTTTGAACCCATGCAGTTTCTCATGACTTTTTCCAAGTAATCATAATTAGTTTTTAGGAATGCTGAAAAAGGAAAGAGAAAGAGAGAGGAAGAGAGTTCAACTTTAGAAAATCCATGTCCCCCAGACACATGTGAAATCTTCAGGTATATTTTGCTGTGTGATTCAGACCTCAAGGTGTGGCTTGTGTCACTGAAGGTGTTCTGAAAATCACTCTTTCCCCCTCTGCTTCTGGCCAGTCTTCTCGCTGTGTATTCGGTGTTCTACCATGATCATTAGGTTTTGAAAAGCTGACTTCCAACTTCTGACTCTTTGTCAGTAATCCTGTGGACAGGTTTAGATGGAAGTCATCTTAGTTTGTGTTTTGAGGGTTTCCACCATTTTCTATCATTGTTCCTGCCTTAGGTCTCCTTTTCCTAAGTGCTCTTTCTGCGTCCTCTAAGCCTTGGGCCTATCAACAGTTTGGTTTTGTTTTCCAGTTCATACAAAGTGTGATCAGGGAATGTTCAAAAGAGAATTCAAAGAGAAAGATTCTGGTAAAAAGGAGGTGGATATTCAAAGGCATACCTAAACACCTGCTCTGAGAGAGGCAGGGAGATGGCAGTACAGTAGAGGACGAAAAGCCTGAAGGAAATGGAAACATTTGGTGAGAATCTTGTCTGATTCCTGCTAGGTCATCTGTTCAACTTGCACAAGGGTGGGAGGAGGGCCACTTGGACTTCGTTAGTGTTCTCCTTTGTTTCTACCATCACCTCCATATCCATCCTTAATTATAAGAAAAAATTGTTTTAATTAAAAAAAGTATTGTGTAATGATTTTTTAGAGAAAAAATCTGCTTTTGATTTTTTTATACATTTTATAGAAGTTTAATTATGAGGAGTCTTAGCTCTTTAGGAAAAAAAAAAAAAAAAAACAGAGAATTTTTTAAATAAAATGAGTTTGGTTCCAAAGGCCCAGATGGTGGAGGCACCCAGTGCCCACCTGTAACACTGAAGTCAGCTGGACAAGCTTCATTTACTACACACCTGGCCACATGGACCCAATGATACACAGCAAAAAGCTGTACCTCTTCCCACAGGTTGGACATGGTGGAAACATCCAGATAAAGGACAGCTGTCCTGAGAGAAGGTGCTTTGTCATCACTGATCACAGAGAGACTGGGTTGGAAACTGGTCTCCTATTGGATCCCCAGCAATTATGACAAAGTGATTTCCTAGGTCAATCTTGATTTCATAAATGTTAAAAATAAATATCTGGAAGAACAAGAATTTGATGATAAAACTTGAAAACAAGTGAAGACCGGTGAAAACAGATTTTGATGTTTCCTAGACTTTTTTTCATTGGCTGCCCACATTTACTCTTTTTATTTATTTATTTATTTATTTATTTATTTATTTATTTATTTATTT
>NW_023270415.1:1905714-1977849 GCF_011800145.1 Mirounga leonina
TTTATTTATTTATTTATTTATTTATTTATTTATTTATTTATTTATTTATTTATAATAAGAGAGAGAAAGTACACACAGTTGGGGGAGGAGCAGAGGGAGAGAGACAAGCAGACTCCGCGTTAAGCTCAGAGGCCATTGCAGGGCCTGATCCCATGACACTGAGATCATGATCTGAGCCAAAATCAAGAGTTGGTTGCCTAACTGACCGAGCCACCCAGGCTCCCCCGGCATTTACTTTAAAGTGAACAAACTTATATAGCTAAAGCTGTTTAATAATTTTATGTTGAAGTATATATTTATTTCCTATAGGAATGCATTTGAAAGATATTGATAAAAGAGAAAGTAAATCCAGTGAACGATTCTTGAGATAAGAAAAAGAGATGCTCTTCAGACATCTATGATAATGAAAAATGATAATATCTTGCTTGAGGGTTTGTGGCTGCTACTGTCATCCCGAGATGGAGCAGTGCTAGACAGTCAGTGTGTATCCCACCACCTACCATGAGGGAGCCAGATGTGCACAGACTCCTCACATAGGATAGGAAAGGCTGCTCATCTGAGTGTGGCTCACTGATCCAGGGGCACCTGCCTTGGGAGTGGTGAGCCATCCTAAGGGGTGCTTACCTGGGCAGACTCCCAGCAAAATAACATTACCTGTCTGAGCCTGCTGGCTGAGGAAGGAGCTTTTTGGTTTGTGTGTGGATACAAGAAAAATGTCAATAGCACCTTGCTTTGAAGGATGCTTCTCAGTTTGAAGTGTTCTCAAGTCTATCGGACCCTTGTGGCCACTCAAGGTCATGAGGAAAACAGTGCTGCAGGCTTTCCCCCAGTCAGGCAGGAACATGCATTTATTGCAAGTTGGTGAGGGAATACGTAAGGGAAAGTGAGAAGATGGAAACTATGGGTCAAAAGGGGGGCACAGGAACCTGAAGCGGAATTCTGATTTTGCACCTTTCAGAGTCAAGATGAGTGGCACAGGTAGGCTGGGAGAGCGGCCCTAGGTAAAGCCTATTCTGGGAAAGTATCACCCTGCTTCCTTTTCCAAACCACAGAGGTCCTGGCTGGTCCTTAGAGCAGTGCTGCAGCAAGCACCCAACCACGCGGGACGGGCCAGCGTTGCCTTCTGCAATCTAGCGCTCATTTTCACTGGGTCCTATTGACTTTTCCCATCCATGATTGGGCTTTAAAATGTATGTTTACATAATGATTCTATTACTATCTTCCCAAAGTTAGGCACTATTGATGAATGCCCTGGGCTACACAATCTATAGCGTGGAATTTAAAAACATGCGAATTTATTTGTAACTCTATTAATAACTTGCTGGTTTTGGGTGCCTGGGTGGCTCAGTGGGTGAAACCCTGGACTCGTGGTTTCGGCTCAGGTCATGATCTCACAGTGGTGAGATCAGCCCCACGTTGGGCTTAGGCTCAGTGGGAGTCTGCTTGAAGATTCTCTCCCTCTGCCCCTCTCCCCAACCTCTCTCTCTCTCTCTCAAATAAATAAATAAATCTTAAAAAAAAAAATAGTTTCCTGTTCTCATTTGCTTGTAACAAGAATGTGAATTTCACTGGATTTCAAGAGTAAATCTGGGAATAATCTGAACAATTAGACTTACCTCAAAGGAAGCCTTTTGTTGTTGTTGTTCTGATAGTCTATAATTTCACTATCTTGATAAGACTTTTTATAATTAATATCTGGGAATGTAAATCTAGGAATATTACATTTGAAAAATATGATTAGAAGAGTTGAGATTCTATGATGTTTTAAAAAATTCTAACAACCATGACTTATGAATAAGCAGAGGAAGACATTTAATAAGCTACTTGCTTGTGTGGTGTGATAAACATTCATTTACTTTAATTTGTTGAATATTTTGGTTTACTGAAAATTACCTAACATGTGATTTATCAGGATTACTAAATTTTAAAGGAGAAAAAACTAGCTAGAGAGCAAGTGTTTAAAGTTTAGTGCTAATTTAAAAGTAATTTTATTATTTTTTTTTTATAATTTCAAAGGCAATTTAGGATCTTGCTTTGCTTAATGGCATATTATAAATAATAACTATTTTTGACTTTTTAATAAAAGAAACAATAACATCTATTGTTTTGTAAATACTCATTATTTTACATATATTATATCATTTATTTGTTCTTTAAAGTTTTTTTTTTTTAATTTATTTATTTGAGAGAAAGAGAGAGAAGGGAGAGAGCACAAGCAAGGGGAACAGCCGAAGGAGAAGCAGGCTTCCTACTGAGTGGAGAGCCCAGTGTGGGGCTTGATCCCAGGATCCTGGGATCATGACCTGAGCTGAAGGCAGACATTTAACTGACTGAGCAACCCAGGCACCCCATATCATATCATTTAATATATAAAAGATATATGTGAAGAAGGCATTTTTTTTTCTCTGTTTTACACATGAGAAAACTGGGGCTCATTTAAATATTCAAGGAGACAAAGCTAGGTAAATTCTGAAGGTAGGGTGACAGAACTGGGATTCTAAACAAAGTTTTTTTTGTCATCAAAGTCTTCAAATACTTTAACCATTATGCTGTTGTAAAAGTATGGTTATTAGAACTTGCCAGGTTTTGAAAGAGAAGTTCTAAGGACATTCAGGTCAGATGTGGGATAATGTAGGAGCCCACTAGAGCAATATGATGTGAGAAGGTCTTGCAATATAGAATATTGCCAGATTAGTGAGTATGAGGCATGGCCAACAAGAGATTCAGGTGTAGGTGCATATTTACTTAGGACATTTGAGGAAGACCATAGACTGAGAGGACAATTCACATTTCTGATCATGATTAATGTTCTGTTGTCAAAGAATTGTGAAAGTAAGTACTTACAATGCACCCCAGTAATTGCAAATGGTGTTTCCAACCCACAGCCATTGTAAGCAAGTTATTTTAATTCCCTATCTGGATACCTGTAATGAAAACATTATCAGAGTGATAAAATGTTACCTAGAGTCACACAATCACTGCTAGTTCCCAGGAGTTGAGAAACACTAAATGAGAAAAATGAGTAATGGAGTTTCATTTGTAGAAAACTAGGTTTTCTTGGTAATTGGAAATATTGGAACTTGAATCTTGGGTTAATTGTCTAAATCTTTTGAAAGGTTTATTTTGATTCTCCATCTGAAAATAGAAGCAAAATTCTGTTTCTATCTTCCTCTTGAGAGTGTGAGTCAAATAAACAAAATAAAGTGGGCAAAACTCTGGATTTCTTGGTAAGAGAATACTATGGAGGGACTTTTTACTACAGATTCAATTCTGAGTGGACTCCAGATTTCATTGGTTTATTTAGATGCCAGACATCTAATTAGCTGACGATATACACTAGAAATGATATGAACTATTGTCACTCAGGTTTGTAGCATGGAGACTTTGAGTTTTAATTCTGTCCTTTTAAGGCTGCAGAAATATATTTGTCTTGTCTTCTAATTTCCTTTATGTTTAAGAGAAGACCAGTATGCACTTCCTTAAAGGAACTCTGTGGTGTATACCAGACCCATAGTCAAAATGATGTAGTAGGGTTCTTATCTTATGGCATTCTTCTGTGATGCTCAAGTTCTCCAAGTCATTGGATTTTTTATCCCTAATTCAATGACTTGTTAATACCAAACTTGTCAAATGTGGCTTTATTTCCAGAATTTAAATGTAGTCAAGGCAGTTAATATCTCTTAACTACTGTTTCTACCGTATCTTCTTCTTTTTGGCCTTTTACTTCCACCAATATCTAGGATAACAAAGCATAATTTGAAGGAAAAGTGATGCTTGGTTTAAATGCATGCAGGGAAGGAGGAATTGGAAAGAAATAGAACATAGACATGTTATAAGAATAACATAAGTGTCATTCTTTACATTGCTTGACAATTTTTTATTTTTTAAAAGTAGGCTCTACACTCAATGTGGGGCTTGAGCTCACAACCCTGAGATCAAGAGTCCTTACTCTACCAACTGGGCCAGCCAGGAGCTCCTCACTCAACAGTTTTTGACACTAGCTCAATCAGGTTGTGAGATCTTGGACCATTTACAATGAATAGTATGGTAGTATGCTAAAGGGTACACAGTTATCCAATGGTTGAAAGGGGCTTGAATGAAAGGCTGGGGGATTCAAGCCCATGCTCTCAGTAGAGGGTAGAAGTGAAGTATGGTGTTTAAGGCAGGTGCAGGAGAGGAAGCTGCAGATGTAAAAAAGGGCTAGAGGTGAGAGAATAAAGAGGACAGACTCAGATGTGTGAACAGAAATGTGTTCTCAACTAATTCCTCATGGAAACATGCCGGGCATATCTTAAATACACACTGTTCACTTTATCTGGGCTCCATTTGAAGGGTCCAGCAGATTCAAAGTTCTGTCTGCATTTTCTAGACAGGTTGGTTGTATAATTTTCTACTTTTAAAGGAATTGGATCAAATTTCTTTCTGTGCCACAGAGTCCATATAGGAATAATTTATTCCCCAATACTTGCAGAATGCCTAAGACATCATTTATCTTTGCATCTTAGAATTGGCATTCCTATCTTATAGATAACTATATTGAGTAAAAAAAGAAGGCAAATCCAACTCACTGACCTTTATACAATGTGTTTGGAAGGAACTCAACCTATGCAACACTCATGAGGCTTTGTTCTTTTCAGTCTCTTTAATTTTCTTTAATAATAATTATATATTTTTAAATAATAATTTAAATATATACACATACAAAAGTAGATACAAATCATACAATGCACAGCCTCCCCCGTTATCAACATGCCCCATCAGATAGTACATTTGTTACAATTGATGAACCTACATTGACACATTATAATCACCCAAAATTCATAGTTTACATTGTGGTTCAGTCTCAGCATTGCAAATCCTATAGATTTAGGCAAATGTGTAAGAGCCTGTATCTATCATTACAGTATCATATAGAGTAGACTCACTACCCTAAAACTCCTCTGTGCTTTGTCTATTCATTACTCCCTACCACCCCCCACTCCAGCCAATCACTGTTTTTGTTTTGTTTTGTTTTGTTTGTTTGTTTTACTGTCTCCATAGATTTTCTTTTCAAGAACATCATATAGCTGGAATCATATAGTATGTAGCCTTTCCAGAATGGCTTCTTTCATTTAACAGTATGATGTAAGATTCCTCTGTGTCTTGTCATGGATCCATAGCTCATTTATTTTATGACTGAGTTATATTCCATTATCTGGCTGTACCACAGTATCCATTCACCTACTGAAGGTCAGACATCTTGGTTACTTCCAAGTTTTGGCAATTATGAATAAAGCTGCTATAAACATCTTTCAGGTTTTTGTGTGGACATACACTTTCAGCTCCTTTAAGCGAACACCAAGGAGTGATTGCTGTGTCATATGGTTAGAATGTGTTTAGGCTTTAAGAAACTACCAAACTGTCTTCCAAAGTGGCTGTATCATTTTGCATTTCCATCAGCAATGAAAGTGAGTCCCTCTTGCTTCACATCCCCTCCAGCATTTTTTGTTGTCAGTGTTTTGGATTTTAACCACTCTGATAGGTATCAAGTGATATCTCATTATTGGTTTTAATTTGCAATTACCTAATGACATATGATGTTGAACACCATTTCATATGCTCATTTACTGTATGTATAGCTTGTTTGGTGAGGTGTCTGTTAAGACCTTTGGCTTAGTTTTTAATGGAGTTTTTCTTTTGTTATTGTTGAGTTTTAAGAGTTCTTTGTATATTTGGATAACAGTCTTTTATCAGACATGTCTTTTGCAAATATTTTCTCCCAGTCTGTGGCTTATATTCTCATTATCTTGACATTATCTTCCGCGGAGCAGAAGTTTTTAATTTTAATGAAGTCTAGATTATCTACTATTTCTTTCATGGATCATAACTTCGGTGTTGATTCTAAAAAGTCATTGCCATTCCCAAGGTCATCTAGGTTTTTTCCTATGTTATCTTTAAGGAGTTTTATATTTCAGTGTTTTACATTTAGGTATGTGATTTGAACTAATTTTTGTAAATCATGTATGGTCTGTGTCTAGAGCTTTTTTTTTTTTTGGCATGTAGATGTCCACTTGTTGAAGAGACCATTTTGGCTATGATGTATTGCTTTTGCTCCTTTGTCAAAGATCAGTTGATTATATTTATGTGGGTCTATTTCTGGGCCTTCTATTCTATTACACTGATCTACTTGCTTTTTTATTTGCTTTTCTAAAAGCATACTGTTTTGATTACTATAGATTTACAGTAAGTCTTGAAGTTGGATAATGTTGGTCCTCCAACTTTGCTCTTCTCCTTCAACATTGTGTTGACTATTTTAGGTCATTGCTTCTCCATATAAAATTTAGATTCAGCTTATCAATATCCACAAAATAAGTTGTTGGGCTTTTTATTGGAATTACATTGAATCTATAGATCAAGTTAGCAAGTATTGACATCTTGAGAATATTAAGTCTTCCTGTCTATAAACATGGACTATCTCACCATTTGCTTAATTCTTCTTTGATTTCTTTTATCAGTTTTGTAGTCTTCTTCACACAGAGCTTGTACACATTTTTTAGAATTATACCTAAATATTTAATTTTTTAGAACCTAATGTAAAAGGTGTTACATTTTAAATTTCAAATTCCACTTGTTCATTGCTGGTGTATAAGGAATGTTTGGTTTTTGTATATTAATCTTTCATCTGCAACCTTACTATAATGACTTGTTAGTTCCAGGAAGGTTTTTGTTTTGTTTTGTTTATTTTTTTCTTTCAGATTTTCTACATACATGATCATGTCATCTGTGAACTAGAATAACTTTATTTCTTCCTCCCCATTCTGTATTTTTTGTTTCCCCACTCCCACCCCTTAGATGGGGCAGGATGACTCAAGAGGACTGAAGTTGATATTTCCCTTTCTTCAGGTTAATTAGTCTCTGATGATCCCCCAGCAGGTTAGGCTCTGGTTAACTTGTTCTTCCCAAAGTCAAGCCTTGTTAAGAAGAGTGGTCTGGAATATTTCAAAATAATTCATTTTCCTCTCCCACTGCTGGATGCACAAGAGAATTTTTCTCTGATATTTACTGTGGGAACATTGGCTGAGCTCCTGGAGGTAAATCCCACAATATTGTGCTCTCCTCACCTCACACATTATGGGACCCCTTGGATTCTTTAACTTTCACACTTGTTTTCACCAAGCCTCTAGAAATTTGTCAATTACAGTTCAGGTTTTCCTACTCAGGCACTGCTTTCCACAATGATTTCTGCTCCTAAAACTGTTCTGGTAAGCTGTGACTCCCTGTATTTTTCTGTCTGTCTGTCTAGTCTTAGGGACAGTGGTCTGGCCTGTGTCCTTGCCTCCCTATGGATCCAAGAATAGTTGCTGGTTATTTAGTCTGTTTAGGTTTTTACTTATTGTGAGACCATAGTGGTGACTTCGAAGCTCCTTACATGCGGAACCAAAAACTGAAGTTCCATTAGAGGTATTTACATTAATTCCTGCAAGTAGTTAATTTCTTGGACTACAGTTAGGTGATGTTCCCCTTTCCTAAAATTTCTAGGTATATGTTGAATGTAACACTGGTACTTTTACCACAGAACTGTGATAATAAATTTAATTAACAAAATATTACACATTCATTCATTCATTCATCAAATAAGGCTTCTAAGAGCCAGGCACCATTCTAGATTCTGAAATAATAGAGAGCAAGACAAAAAAAAAACAAAAACAAAAACAAAAAAAACCCATCTGCCTTCCTAGAGTTGCCATTCTAGTGGGCAAGACAGACAATAATTACAATAAATAATAAAATATGTAGTATATTAGGTAGTGGCACATGCTACGAAGAAAAATGGAACACAGGAAGAAAGAAGTGTTGGAGGTGGGGGGGCCTGCTATTGTAGGCTGGTCAGAAGACTGAGAAGGTGACATTGAAGTGAAGACCTATAGAAAGTGAGAGATGGAGCCATGTGGGATGTCAAGTACAAAGGCCCTGAGACAGGAACATGCCTGGGGTGTTGAGTAGGTGGCTGTTGTGCCTAGAACAGCATGTACATGTGGGTATTGGTCTTTGGAGGGTGGTTAGTGGAAGATGAAGTCAGAAAAAGGACTCAAAAGCCACATGATGGGAGGCCTTGGGAGTGGTTGTAAGGCTTTGGATATTTATTCTGCATAAAATGAGGTACAATTGGAGAATTCTGTACAGAGAAATGTCATTATGTAACACTTCTAAATTTTTAAATATTTCTATATTTTTTAAACTTTTATCTTGGATTAATTTAGATTTTTTTATTTTATTTTTTTATTTTTTTAAAGATTTTTATTTATTTATTGAGAGAGAGAGAGAGCATGAGAGAGAGGAGGGTCAGAGAGAGAAGCAGACCCCCTGCTGAGCAGGGAGCCCGATGCGGGACTCGATCCCGGGACTCCAGGATCATGACCTGAGCCGAAGGCAGTCGCTTAACCAACTGAGCCACCCAGGCGCCCATGGATTAATTTAGATTTAGAAGAGTTACCAAAAAAGTATAGTTCCCATAAGCCCTTCATCCAGCCTCCCCTAATGTTAACATATTACTTAAGCATTAACATTTTTCAAAACTAAGAAATTAATATTGGTACAATATGATCAACTAAACTATAGCTTTTATCCAAATCTCATTAGTTATTCCAATAATGTCTCTTTTCCGTTTTGGCATCAGTCTGGAAATACTGCACTTAGTGATCATGTTTTTAACAGGATCCCTCAAACTGTTCTGTTGAGAATGGACTGAAGGGAGGCAAGTGTGGACTAAAGGAGATTATTTCAGGGCTCCAGAACTAGTATCAACAAAGATGATGTTGACTCACACTACAGTAGAAGCAGTGAAGGTAGTAGGAAGTGAATGGTTTGGGGTAAATGTCAGGGGTGTAAAAGGTAGAGAGGAGTCAAGAATGGCCCCATGGGTTTTGGCCTGAGCACTTAGAAGAGAGGAGTTGCCAGTTTCTGAGGTGAAGAAAACCCTGAGAAGAGCAGGTTAACAAGGCCTATCAGGCATCCATTTTGGGATAGGTTAGGGATGAGCTGCTGCTAAACATTTGGTCTGGTGTAGGTTGTATATAGATATAGAACCCTGGGTGAATGCAGCCTTTAAATAACCATTCAGTTTACACAGACCCAATAAATCATGTCCCTTCCTTGGATTTGCATATAGTATCATTTAAGATGACTTTACCAGCAAGTGACAAGATAACATTTCTCAAACTGGCTTAAGCATAAGAAGTGCTGTCCCCTCCCATAGCTGGAACTGCAGGACTGAACATTGTCCTCAAGCACAGGGTCTTTTTGTTTTGCATGCTCTGCTGTCCTCAGTCTGTGCTGCAAGACCAAGCAAAGCTGGTCATTTTGTTTGGAGTGGCAGGATAGCTACTGGTGGCAGTTTGGGCTTTAGCCTTTTCCTTCACTTTGGAGTGGGGATGGGGAGGGAGTGATTAGTCCCCAAACCATTGTGTTAAGGCCAACTTAAGTCAGGTGCTCATGGAGCAGTGACTTGAGAGGAGTGCCCTGTGCTTGTTGGCTTGGGTCAGGGTTTCTCAACTAGAGTGATTCTGCCCCCCCTCCCTGGGCACATTTGGCAATGTCTGGGGACATTTTGAGTTGTTATAACTGATGGGGGTGGTGCTACTGGCAACTAGTGTATAGAAGGTGAGGATGCTGTTAAACATCCTGCAATGCACTGGACAGCACCCCATTAGGAAGCATCACCCTGCCCAAACTTCAGTAGTGTGAAAATTGGGAAAATCAGAATTGAACTGAATTGAGGTCACCTCCTTCTGGGCCTCTTGGAGAAAAGGTGGATACCTGAACAAACTATAGATTTTTTTTCAGGATGAAGGGGAGGCAAACCCTGAGGTATACCCCACTTTTCTCTTCAGGTGTTCCTGCTGCTACTAAACATGTTGAGATCAGTTCTCTCCAGATTCACAGGGATGATCTTTGTTGAGCTTCCTCCTTTTTCCTACCCTGTGACTGACCTCTGTACATGTACCATAACCATTTATAAGGCAGTGGGAAAACTGCCTCAGATTCATCTGAGAGATATTTGTGTATCTTTTCTTTGAAGCCTCATTTTTTTTTTTTAATTTCTGCTCTAGAAAATGCAAGAGAAGAGTATGACCTTTAGCATTCAGAGTACCTGTGGAAGTCCCAACTTGTTTCTTTCCTAGTTACCAATTCAGTGGACCTAATAATAATTCTTGAGGGTTACCTTTGATTCAACTCTAAATGTGGATTCTCCCCAAACAGGAAATTAGCATTGTTTATTCTAATGCTCTCATGCCTCAAAAAGTTTTTGACATACGAGGGGAAGTTTTGTTGTTGAAATGACTTTTTCACTTCCTCAGATAATTTAAAATATATAGATAGCAGACTTTTCTTTACATTTCACCTGTGGTTCCATTTTTGGAGTGATATTGTAATCCAAAGTCTAGCACATTGATCCACACATAGCAGAGATTTGTGAGTTACTGTTGCCAACTCTGATGGAAACACATAACACATATCTGGCCCCAACAGCTACTTTGGCTCATCACATTATTCTGCAAATATTAATACATATATAGGACTATTTGCACTTGTTTGTTTGTATTTGATTTTATTTTTACTTTCTCTTTCTTAACTTTATTTTCCATTTTGCTGTGGGCATAGCAGTCCTACCCATCAAAAAATGGAGGGCAACTATTTAGTAAACACTTTGCCCTTGACCCCCCTGAAAAATTTAGACCTCTACGCTATTATCTCATGTTCAACTGAAGTCATTTTTTATCCATGTTATCTTCCTGTTAAGTTTAAGAAAGAATCCCAGCACCATGCCCTTCTGGACTCTAGACACTCCACTTCTTCTGTCCATGTTCAAAAATATTGGCTAATTCCTCTCCAAGATAAAAACAAACAAACCAGAACACTCAAGGTGATGGACACAACTCTATTTTGGAGAATATAGGTTTATATAAATGATAGAAAAAATAGTCAACTTGAACATTTAATTTTTTGTCAAGATTTTATAGTTATTTTTCCTTTCACGTCTTAAGAATTCTTCCTATATTGCTCATTATCATTAATCATATTAATCTTTCTCCTAGAAATAAGATTATACATTCAGTTCAGTCAAAACTCCCAAATCAATTGTCAGTGCAGATACAGTCCAAATTGTAATAGATTAAAAAGAAAATTAGAATACAAACGTTAGTTGATACATCTCTAGGAATGCATCCATTTCTTCCAGATTATCTGATTTGCTGGCATATAGTTGCTCATAATATGTTCTTATAATTGTTTGTATTTCTTTGGTGTTGGTTGTGATCTCTCCTCTTTCATTCATGATTTTATTTATTTGGGTCCTTTCTCTTTTCTTTATGATAAGTCTGGCCAGGGGTTTATCAAACTTGTTAATTCTTTCAAAGAACCAGCTCCTAGTTTCGTTGATCTGTTCTACTGTTCTATTGGTTTCTATTTCATTGATTTCTGCTCTGATCTTTATTATTTCTCTTCTCCTGCTGGCTTTAGGCTTTATTTGCTGTTCTTTCTCCAGCTCCTTTAGGTGTAGGGTTAGGTTGTGTACTTGAGACCTTTCCTGTTTCTTGAGAAAGGCTTGTATTGCTATATACTTTCCTCTTTGTACTGCCTTTGCTGCATCCCAAAGATTTTGAATAGTTGTGTTTTCATTTTCATTGGTTTCCATGTATTTTTTTAATTCTTCTTTAATTTCCTGGTTGACCCATTCATTCTTCAGTAGGATGCTCTTTAGCCTCCATGGATTTGAGTTCTTTCCAACTTTCCTCTTGTGATTGAGTTCTAGTTTCAAAGCATTGTGGTCTGAAAATATGCAGGGAATGATCCCAGTCTTTTGGGACCAGTTGAGACCTGGTTTGTGTCCTAGGATGTGATCTATTCTGGAGAATGTTCCATGGGCACTATAGAAGAATGTGTACTCTGTTGCTTTTGGATGGAATGTTCTGAATATATCTGTCAAGTCATTTGGTCCAGTGTGTCATTTAAAGTCTTTATTTCCTTGTTAATCCTTTGCTTAGATGATCTGTCCAGGAGCATGGCAGGGATGTCCACTATCACCACTGCTATACAACATAGTATTAGAAGTCCTAGCCACAGCAATCAGACAACAAAAAGAAATAAAAGGCATCCAAATAGGCAAAGAAGAAGTCAAACTCTCACTCTTTGCAGATGATATGATACTTTATGTGGAAAACCCAAAAGACTCCTCCCCAAAACTGCTAGAACTTATACAGGAGTTCAGTAAAGTGGCAGGATATAAAATCAAAGCACAGAAATCAGTGGCATTCCTATACACCAACAACAAGACAGAAGAAAGAAATTAAGGAGTCAATCCCATTTATAATTGCACCCAAAACCATAAGATACCTAGGAATAAATCTAACCAAAGAGGCAAAGAATCTGTATTCAGAAAACTATAAAATACTCATGAAAGAAATTGAGGAAGACACAAAGAAATGGAATAACGTTCCATGCTCATGGATTGGAAGAACAAATATTGTGAAGATGTTGATACTACCTAGAGCAATCTACACATTCAATGCAATCCCTATCAAAATACCATCCAGTTTTTTCAAAAAAATGGCACAAATATTCCTAAAATTTGTATGGAAAGGGGGGCGGAGCAAGATGGCGGAGGAGTAGGAGACCTGGATTTCGTCTCCTCTCAGGAATTCAGCTGGATAGGGATCAAACCATTCTGAACACCTACAAACTCAAAAGGAGATCGAAGAAAAGAAGAGCGACCACTTTCTGGAAGGTAGGACGTGCGGAGAAGTGAATCCGAGGCGATATTCGGGAGGATAGACGGCGGGGGAGGGGCCTCCGTCGGCCGCTTCTGGCAAGTGATAGAGCCGCGGAGCACAAAATCGGAACTTTTAAAAGACTGCTCCGCCGAGGGACGTCACTCTGGTGGCTAAGCGGGGGGTGGAACCCTCCGGGACAGTGTGGTCTCAGGACCCTCGGGGTCACAGAAAGACCAGGGGTGCCTGAATGTGGCAGAGCTCCCAGGTAACAGAGCAGGGAAGCCGGCTGCAGAGGCGGAGCCCAGGTGCGGGCTGTCAGCTCAGGGTTGCCATAAACCGTGATCCGCGGCACAGTCGGGGCCCTGCTCCTCCAGCAGGGACCCAGCAAGCCGCAGATCTGTGGAGACTCCCCTTCCTCCCCCGGGAGGAGCCACGCGGGAGTGAACCGCAGGGATCTGCTGGGTTTGGAGACTCCACCCAGGGTCAGGTGCCAGAGATAGAAACGCGCGGTCACAGGCCGGGTGAGCACAGAGTGCGGCCGGAGACCGGGGAGACGGGAGTGACTGACGGCTTTTCTCTGGGGGCTCACTGAGGAACGGGGCCCCGAGATCTCGGCTCCTCCAGGGCGGAGCTTGGGAGGCCGCCATTTTCACTCTCCGCCTCCAAAGCTGTACGGAAAGCTTGCAGGGAACAAAAGCCCCAGAGAGCAAACCCGAGCAGATTACTTAGCCGGGAGGGGGCAAGGGCGGGGCAATTCCGCCTCTGGCAGAGACATTTAGAAAGCACGGCAACAGGCCCCTCCCCAGAAGATCAGCGAGGACAGCCAGCCAAGACCAAGTTTACCGATCAATGAGAACGGCAGAACTCCAGCGCTAGGAGAATACTGCACATAGAATTCATGGCTTTTTTTACCATGATTCTTTAGTCTTTCAAAATTAATTTTTTTTAACTGTCTTTTTTTCTTTTTTTGAATTTTTCTTTTTCCCTTTTTCAACCAACATCTTATCAATCCCTTTTTTTAAAAAAAAAACATTTTTATTTTTCATTTTTAGAGTCATATTCTATCCCTTCATAGTAGTTACCCATATTTTTGGCTTATATATATAAGTTGTTCTCTCTTTAAAATTTTGAGATAGTTTCTTCTAACAGATTAAAATATACCCTAAATCTCTAGTATATGGTGTTTTCTATTCCCCTGCCTGATCACATTCTCTCCCTTTTTTTTCTTTTTTCTTTTTTTAAATCCTCTTCTTTCTTTTTTCAAAAAACTTCTTATCAATTCCCTTTATAAAATTTTTTATAATTTCCATTTTTACAGTCATATTCCATCCCTTCATCATATCAACCCTTATTTTTGTACATATATAAGTTTTTCTTTCTTTAAAATTTTGGGAGGTACCTTCTTCTAAAAGACCAAAATACACCCCAAATCTAGTGTGTGGCACTGATCTATATACCAGCGTGATCATATTTGATCACATTTGATATTTTGTTTGTTTTTGTTTTTATCTTTATCTTTTTCTTTTTTTTCTTTTTCTTTTTTCTCTTTCCCTTTCTTTTCCCACTGCTTCAGGTCTTTTCTGATTTGTTTAGAGTATATTTTCTGGGGACGTTGTTACTCTGCTAGCATTTTGTTCTCTCATTAATCTGTTCTCCTCTGCACAAAATGACAAGATGGAAAAAATCACCTCAACAAAAAGAACAAGAGGTAGTACCGACTGCCAGGGACCTACTCAATACAGACATTAGTACGATGTCAGATCTAGAGTTCAGAATCATCACTTTAAAGATACTAGCTGGGCTTGAAAAAATATGGAAGTTATTAGAGAAACCCTTTCTGGAGAAGTAAAAGACCTAATATCTAACCAAGTAGAAATCAAAAAAGCTATTAATGAGGTGCAATAAAAAATGGGGGCGCTAACTGCTAGAATAAATGAGGCAGAAGAGAGAATCAGTAATATAGAAGATGAAATGATGGAAAATAAAGAAGCTGAGAAAAAGAGAGATAAACAACTACTGGATCAGGAGTGCAGAATTCGAGAGATAAGCGATATCATAAGACGAAACAACATTAGAATAATTGGGATCCCAGAAGAAGAAGAAAGAGAGAGAGGGGCAGAAGGTATAATGGAGCAAATTATAGCAGAGAACTTCCCTCATTTGGGGAAGGAAACAGGTATCAAAATCCAGGAAGCACAGACCCCTCTCAAAATCAATAAAAATAGGTCAACACCCCGACATCTAATAGTAAAACTCACAAGTCTCATAGACAAAGAGAAAATCCTGAAAGCAGCTCGGGAGAAGAGATATGTAACCTACAAGGGTAGAAACATTAGATTGGCAACAGACCTATCCACAGAGACCTGGCAGGCCAGAAAGGACTGGCAGGATATATTCAGAGCATTAAAGAGAAAAATATGCAGCCAAGAATACTCTATCCAGCTAGGCTGTCATTGAAAATTGAAGGAGAGATAAAAAGCTTCCAGGACAAACAAAAACTAAAGGAATTGGCAAACACAAAACTAGCCCTACAGGAAATCTTGAAAGGGGTCCTCTAAGCAAAGAGAGACCCGAAAAGCAATATAGACCAGAAAGGAACACAGACAATATACGGTAACAGTCACCTTACAGGCAATACAATGGCACTAAATTCCTATCTTTCAATCGTTACCCTGAATGTAAATGGGCTAAATGCCCCAATCAAAAGACGCAGGCTATCAGACTGGATTAAAAAACAAGACCCATCGATATGCTGTCTGCAAGAGACTCATTTTAGAACCAAAGACACCCCCAGATTGAAAGTGAGGGGGTGGAAAACCATTTACCATGCTAATGGACACCAAAAGAAAGCTGGGGTGGCAATTCTTATATCAGACAAATTAGATTTTAAACCAAAGACTGTAATAAGAGATGAGGAAGGACATTATATCCTACTTAAAGGATCTATCCAACAAGAAGATCTAACAATTGTAAATATCTATGCCCCTAACATGGGAGCAGCCAATTATATAAGGCAATTAATAACAAAAGCAAAGAAACACATCGACAACAATACAATAATAGTGCGGGACTTTAACACCCCCCTCACTGAAATGGACAGATCATCTAAGCAAAAGATCAACAAGGAAATAAAGACTTTAAATGACACACTGGACCAAATGGACTTCACAGACCTATTCAGAACATTCCACCCCAAAGCAACAGAATACACATTCTTCTCTAGTGCCCATGGAACATTCTCCAGAAGAGATCACATCCTAGGTCATAAATCAGGTCTCAACCAGTACCAAAAGATTGGGATCATTCCCTGCCTATTTTCAGACCACAATGCTTTGAAACTAGAACTCAATCACAAGAGGAAAGTCGGAAAGAACTCAAATCCATGGAGGCTAAAGAGCATCCTACTGAAGAATGAATGGGTCAACCAGGAAATTAAAGAAGAATTAAAAAAAAATACATGGAAACCAATGAAAATGAAAACACAACTATTCAAAATCTTTGGGATGCAGCAAAGGCAGTCCTAAGAGGAAAGTATATAGCAATACAAGCCTTTCTCAAGAAACAGGAAAGGTCTCAAGTACACAACCTAACCCTACACCTAAAGGAGCTGGAGAAAGAACAGCAAATAAAGCCTAAAGCCAGCAAGAGAAGAGAAATAATAAATATCAGGGCAGAAATCAATGGAATAGAAACTAAAAGAACAGAACAGATCAACGAAACTAGGAGCTGGTTCTTTGAAAGAATTAACAAGATTGATAAACCCCTCGCCAGACTTATCAAAAAGAAAAGAGAAATGACCCAAATCAACAAAATCATGAATGAAAGAGGAGAGATCACAACCAACACCAAAGAAATACAAACAATTATAAGAACATATTATGAGCAACTCTATGCCAGCAAATTAGACAACCTGGAAGAAATGGATGCATTCCTAGAGATGTATCAACTACCAAAACTGAACCAGGATGAAATAGAAAACCTGAACAGACCTATAACCACTAAGGAAATTGAAGCAGTCATCAAAAATCTCCCAAAAAACAAAAGCTCAGGGCCAGATGGCTTCCCAGGGGAATTCTACAAAACATTTCAAGAAGAATTAATACCTATTCTTCTGAAACTGTTCCAAAAAATAGAAATGGAAGGAAAACTTCCAAACTCATTTTATGAGGCCACCATTACCTTGATCCCCAAACCAGACAGAGACCCCATCAAAAAGGAGAATTACAGACCAATATCCTTGATGAACATGGATGCAAAAATTCTCACCAAAATACTAGCCAATAGGATCCAACAGTACATTAAAAGGATTATTCACCATGACCAAGTGGGATTTATCCCTGGGCTGCAAGGTTGGTTCAACATCCGCAAATCAATCAATATGATACAATACATTGATAAAAGAAAGAACAAGAACCATATGATTCCTCTGAATAGATGCAGAAAAAGCATTTGACAAAGTACAGCATCCTTTCTTGATCAAAAGTCTTCAGAGTATAGGAATAGAGGGTACATACCTCAATATCATAAAAGCCATCTATGAAAAAACCACTGCAAATATCATTCTCAATGGGGAAAAGCTGAGAGCTTTCCCCCTAAGGTCAGGAACATGGCAGGGATGTCCACTATCACCACTGCTCTTCAACATAGTATTAGAAGTCCTAGCCACAGCAATCAGACAACAAAAAGAAATAAAAGGTATCCGAATCGGCAAAGAAGTCAAACTCCCACTCTTTGCAGATGATATGATATTTTATGTGGAAAACCCAAAAGACTCCACCCCAAAGCCACTAGAACTCATACAGGAATTCAGTAAAGTGGCAGGATATAAAATGAATGCACAGAAGTCAGTGGCATTCCTATACAGCAACAACAAGACAGAAGAAAGAGAAATTAAGGAGTTGATCCCATTTACAATTGCACCCAAAGCCATAAAATACCTAGGCATAAATCTAACCAAAGAGGCAAAGGATCTGTACTCAGAAAACTCCAAAATACTCATGAAAGAAATTGAGGAAGACACAAAGAAATGGAAAAACGTTCCATGCTCATGGATTGGAAGAACAAATACTGTGAAGAAGTCAGTGCTACCGAGAGCAATCTACACGTTCATTGCAATCCCTATCAAAATACCATCTACTTTTTTCAAAGAAATGGAAAAAATAATCCTAAAATTTGAATGGAACCAGAAAAGACCACGAATAGCCAGAGGAATGTTGAAAAAGAAAAGCAAAGCTGGTGGCATCAAAATTCCGGACTTCAAGCTCTATTACAAAGCCATAATCATCAAGACAGTATGGTATTGGCACAAAAACAGACATAGATCAATGAAACAGAATAGGGAGCCCAGAAATGGACCCTCAACTCTATAGTCAACTAATCTTCGACAAAGCAAGAAAGAATGTCAATGGAACAAAGACAGTCTTTTCAACAATTGGTGTTGGAAAAATTGGACAGCCACATGCAGAAGAATGAAACTGGACCATTTCCTTACACCACACACAAAAATAGACTCCAAATGGTTGAAAGACCTCAATGTGAGACAGGAGTCCATCAACATCCTAAAGGAGAACACAGGCAGCAACCTCTTCAACCTCAGCCACAGCAACTTCTTCCTAGAAACATTGCCAAAGGCAAGAGAAGCAAGGGCAAAAATGAACTATTGGGACTTCATCAAGATAAAATCTTTTGCACAGCAAAAGAAACAGTCAACAAAACCAAAAGACAACCGACAGAATGGGAGAACATATTTGCAAATGACATATCAGATAAAGGGCTAGTATCCAAAAATCTATAAAGAACTTATCAAACTCAACACCCAAAGAACAAATGATCCAATCAAGAAATGGGCAGAAGAAATGAACAGACATTTTTCCAAAGAAGACATCCAAATGGCCAACAGACATGCAAAAGGTGTTCAACATCGCTCAGCATCAGGGAAATCCAAATCAAAACCTCAATGAGCTACCACCTCACACCAGTCAGAATGGCTAGAATTAACAAGTCAGGAAATGACAGATATTGGCGGGGATGGGGAGAAAGCGGAACCTTCCTACACTGTTGGTGGGAATGTAAGCTGGTGCAGCCACTCTGGAAAACAGTATGGAGGTTCCTCAAAAAGTTGAAAATAGAACTACCCCACAACCCAGCAATTGCACTACTGGGTATTTACCCCAAAGATACAAATGTAGGGATCCGAAGGGGTACGTGCTCCCCAATGTTTATAGCAGCAATGTCCACAATAGCCAAACTATGGAAAGAGCCAAGATGTCCATCGACAGATGAATAGATAAAGAAGATGTGGTATATATATACAATGGAATATTATGCAGCCATCAAAAGGAATGAGATCTTGCCATTTGCAACGACGTGGATGGAACTGGAGGGTATTATGTTGAGTGAAATAAGTCAAACAGAGAAAGACATGTATCATATGATCTCACTTATATGAGGAATTCTTAATTGCAGGAAACAAACTGAGGGTTGCTGGAGTGGGGCGTGTGGTGGGAGGGATGGGGTGACTGGGTGATAGACACTGGGGAGGGTATGTGCTTTGGTAAGCGCTATGAATTGTGCAAGACTGTTGAATCTCAGATCTGTACCTCTGAAACAAATAATGCAATATATGTTAAGAAAAAAAAAAGAAGAAGAAGAACGTAGCGGGAAGGGAAGAATGAAGTGGGGGAAATCGGAGGGGTAGACGAACCATGAGAGACGATGGACTCTGAAAAACAAACTGAGGGTTCTAGAGGGGAGGGGGGTGGGAGGATGGGTTAGCGTGGTGGTGGGTATTGAGGAGGGCAAATTCTGCATGGAGCACTGGGTGTTATGCACAAACAATGAATCATGGAACAGTTCATCTAAAACTAATGATGTAATGTATGGTGATTAACATAAGAATAAAAAAAAAATTTGTACGGAAAAAGAAAAGACCCCGAATAGCCAGAGGAATGTTGAAGAAGAAAAGCAAAGCTGATGGCATCACAATTCCAGGTTTCAAGCTCTATTACAAAGCTGTCATTATCAAGACAGTATGGTACTGGCACAAAAACAGACACACAGATCAATGGAACAGAATAGAGAGCCCAGAAATGGACCCTCAACTCTATGGTCAACTAATCTTCAACAGAACAGGATAGAATGTCCAATGGAAAAAAGACTGTTTCTTTGAAAAATGTTGTTGGGAAAATTGGACAGCCACATGCAGAAGAATGAAACTGGACCATTTCCTTACACCACACACAAAAAGAGACTCAAAATGGTTGAAAGACCTAAATGTGAGACAGGAGTCCATCAAAATCCTAAAGGAGAACATAGGCAGCAACCTCTTCGACCTCAGCCACAACAACTTCTTCCTAGAAAGATCGCCAAAAGCAAGGGAAGCAAGGGCAAAAATGAACTATTGGGACTTCATCAAGATAAAAAGCTTTTGCACAGCAAAGGAAACAGTCAACAAAACCAAAAGACAACCAACAGAATGGGAGAAGATATTTGCAAATGACATATCAGATAAAGGGCTAGTATCCAAAATCTATAAAGAACTTCTTAAACTCAACATTCAAAGAACAAATGATCCAATCAAGAAATGGGCAGAAGACATGAACAGACATTTTTCCAAAGAAGACATCCAAATGTTCAACAAACACATGAAAAAGTGCTCCACATCGCTCGGCATCAGGGAAATCCAAATCAAAACCTCAATGAGATACCACCTCACACCAGTCAGAATGGCTAAAATTAATAAGTCAGGAAACGACAGCTGTTGACAGGGATGTGGAGAAAGGGGGACCCTCCTACACTGTTGGTGGGAATGCAAGCTGGTGCAGCCACTCTGGAAAACAGTATGGAGGTTCCTCAAAAAGTTGAAAATAGAGCTACCCTATGACCCAGCAATTGCGCTACTGGGTATTTACACCAAAGATACAAAAGTAGGGATCTGAAGGGGTACGTGCACCCCAATGTTTATAGCAGCAATGTCCACCATAGCCAAACTGTAAGAAAGAGCCAAGATGTCCTTCGACAGACGAATGGATAAAGAAGATGTAGTATATATATACAATGGAATATTATGCAGCCATCAAAAGGAATGAAATCTTGCCATTTGCAACAATGTGGATGGAACTGGAGGGTATTATGCTGAGCGAAGTAAGTCAATCAGAGAAAGACATGTGTCATATGACCTCACTGATATGAGTAATTCTTAATCTCAGGAAGAAACTGAGTTCTGCTATAGTGATGGGGAGTGGGAGGGATGAGATGAGGGGTGATAGACGTTGGGGAGGATATGTGCTATGGTGAGCACTGTGAATTGTGTAAGACTGTTGAATCACAGACCTATACCTCTGAAACAAATAATACATTATATGTTTAAAAAAAAGAAGAAGAAGATAGCAGGAGTGGAAGAATTAAGGGGAGGAAATCAGAGGGGAGATGAACCATGAGAGACTATGGACTCTGAGAAACAAACTGAGGGTTCTAGAGGGGAGGGGGTGGGGGGATGAGTTAGCCTGCTGATGGGTATTAAAGAGGGCATGTCCTGAATGGAGCACTGGGTGATATACGCAAACAATGAATCATGGAACACTACATCAAAAACTAATGATGTAATGTGTGGTGATTAACATAACATAATAATAAAAAAAATAAAATACAATCGATTTACTTTCAATAGAAAAAAAAAAGAATACAAACATTAATATTCCAAAGACAGAAAAGAAGAATGTGGAAGGTACACAGTGGGCAAGAAGAAAAGACTTTTAGAGTTTTGTTGCAGAGCTCTGTGTTTTGTTAGCAGATGCTGAATTTCTAAGACATGGATAACTATTTTTCAGAGATTTATGGATCTCTCTCTCTCTCTCTCTCTCTGTTTTTCTCCCTCTCTTTTTTATTCTTTGTTTTAACAACAAATAATTTCAAAGGACTTGAAATGACATTTTCTTGAAATGCTTTTATTTGATAGCTTGGATTTGAAAAAGAAGTGCTAACTAAACCATAATTGGACAGCATCTTATAACAGGTGGCAGAGACCATAAACGGGGGAATGTGCAAGGCAATTTGATAGTGAGCAGCAGTGTGGTGCCCCTTAGGGAAAGAAACAAGGAGGAATTGTTTAAAATCCCAAGGAAAAAAATATACATGCATATTCATGGTACTCAGGACAGTATTTTCATTAGCTTTTTAATACAGAAATACTCACCTTTCACTGGATTTCATTTCCATCATTTTATTTTTATTCAAAGTTGAAAAAAAACCCTAATGTGTCTAAGTGCAGAGAAATGGAGCAGAGCTGTAACTCTCTGGATCTGGAGATACTGAAATTTCTTTTCTTCTTTCCTTTCACTGTTAAGAAAAACACAGACATATTAATTAATAAGATTTTGTAGGTTCCCATGAACTTGATGGGGCATCAGATCCATGAAAAAAGGATCTTTGACATTCAGACTATTAGATCCACATGATTACTGGATCATGGAAATTCTTTAAAAGAAGCTTTTATTTAAGAACTATAATTATAAGGGCGCCTGGGTGGCTCAGTTGGTTAAACGTCTGCCTTTGGCTTAAGTCGTGATCCCAGGGTCCTGGGATCCAGCCCCGCATCAGGCTCTCCACTCCGTGGGGTGTCTACTTCTTCCTCTCACTCTCCCTCTGTGCTTTTTCTCTCTCTCTCAAATAAATAAATAAAATCTTTTTTTAAAAGAACTATAATTACAATTTAAAACACAGTGACACTGGAGTATTTTTTCTAAGAGATTCAATTAAATGTATGCTAAATTAATTGCATAAAATTTAAGATTCTGAGTCTGGACTTTTATGTAAAATTCCAGTACTAGTAATTTTGGGGTAATAGTAGATAGTAGATATAATTTCTCCCACTGAAGGAAGTTGGGTTCCAACCAAAAGAGAAAAGAATAAATGCAGGTGGTGATCAAACACAGGAAGGAGAAGAAAGTACTGAGTGTAGTTGACAAGTAATGTAGGCAAGCCCAGGATTAAAGATGAGACCACAGGTAAAGTGCTCCCTTTCCAGCTCAATCATCTCAAAGAGTATCCTGTGCCTGGAGACAGGCTGTTGCGAGTAAAGTCGACTTTTAAATTTAGCTCCTAAGTAGGTATCATTCTAGTTCTGAGCACAGCAGTTGGGGCTACTTTTAAATTCCCTTCCCATTGTCCATTTCAAGCAGGAAAATAAAGCAATCAAATTTGCTGTAAATGAGCACTATGCCATTGAATTGAATAAGAAATCCATTTAAATATTGTCATTTTCATCAATAATGAAGCTACCAACTTATTATAAATGTCTTTCCATTGCAAACATCAGTGGAAATGTATTAATAGAGATTGGTACAATAAACAATAAATTGAGGAGGAAAGATTGAGCAGAAAATTTAACAATCAGGCTCAAACTGAAGAAATATTTCCACTAGATTATTGTACTCTTTTGTGCAAACATTGTGAACTTTTGCATATTTTGATTGATAAAATATGCTGAATGAGATATTTTCAAATTTTTGTAAGCCAATTACATCATAAAAATAAAGTTTTGGGAAGTTTTGAAATTATATTTGTGAACTATGACTAAAAATAAGAAAAGGGAAATGATAGTTGAAAAGAAACACCCTCATTTACCTGGTGATTTTTTGTTGTTGTTTGCCTTGAAATATTTTCTTAATATTATCTATAAGATGTTAGAAAATATCTATGTCCAATTTTATTTATATTTATTCATGTATTCTTTTGTAGTTTTCGATAGTGTGTGTATATAAAAAATGCATGTTAAAAAAAATCAAGCATATGAATCATATGAGTTAGCTATCTCCATGTCATCTATTCTCCAACCTATTTTTATTAACTATAAGATTAAAGGTGGGAAGCAGCCAAACACTAGGCAGGGTTTTAAACAAGTGAGTCAAAAATCCCCAAAGGGAGCCTCCACTTAAGGTTCTTCCTTGACTAAGGCCATTGCTACCTCTCTCCTAACCAGCGTCTTCACTAGGTCTTAAGAACATCATGTTGTCCACATTAAGACCTTTGACACTGTTCCAAAAGCCTGAGAACTCTTGACTCTGGGTGTTTCTCTGAAAAGTGATACAGTGCCCCCCTTCTAGTAAGGCCCTTAATAACTTGGGAAAGAAAAATATTAAGACCTCTCTACCACTTGACCAGGCTAGACACTGCTAGGGAGCCTTAGCTAATTCTGATCCAAAAACAGACAGATAATTGAAGTCGGTCCCTTGCAGGGAGGCATTTAATCCCTGTTATCCAGGGTCATCCACCAAAAGGCAACTACTTCCTTTAGGACATTCCATACTTCCCTACCCTTGGCTCCTCCCACTCTGGAACAAACCCTTACAAGATTTTTCACATGTCATCTATAAATCCTGTTTCATTACAGTAACTAATATGTTTTTACGTTAATTGAAATTTTTAGAGATAATAATTATAGATTCAAATCCAGTTGTGAGAAATAGTACAGAGAGATCCTTTGCACACTTTACGCATTTTCCCCCAATGTTGACATTTCAGAAAAGTCTAGTATTTTTTTACTTTATTATTTTATTCATTCATTCATTATTGCACACTTTACTACTCATTTTCCCCAAAAATTAGTATTTCAGAAAAATATGGTATCTTATCACTGTATTTATTTGTTATGTGTGCATTATAGAAACTTATCATGTGGGGCGCCTGGGTGGCTCAGTCGTTAAGCGTCTGCCTTCAGCTCAGGTCATGATCCCAGGGTCCTGGGATCGAGCCCCGCATCGGGCTCCCTGCTCGGCGGGAATCCTGCTTCTCCCTCTCCCACTCCCCCTGCTTGTATTCCCTCTCTCGCTGTCTCTCTCTCTGTCAAATAAATAAATTAAAAAAAAAATCTTAAAAAAAAAAGAAACTTATCATGTGTATAGTTTCTTGTAACTACCATCACAGTCAAACTGGAGAGTTCTAACATGTCCCCTTTTATTGCCCTCAACCTGGGAGAAAACCCATCTCCCTCCTGCATGCCTTCCCTAGGTCTTCTGGACCTAGACCCTGGCAACCAGTTATGTATCCTCCATTTCTAAAATTTTTAAATGTTATAAAAGTAGAATATATTAGTGGCTTGTTTAACCATTCACCTGCTGGAGGACAGCTGAGCTATTTCCAGGTTTTGACTATTGAAAATAAAGCTGCTAAGAACATTTGTGAACAAGTTTTGCATAAACATGAGTTTTCATTTCTTTGGGAAAAATGCCCAAGAGTACAGTTTCTAGGTTGTATGACAATTGAATGCTTGGTTTTATAAGAGACTGTCGAACTTTTCCAGAGTGGAAGTACCATTTCACATTTCACTATCTGTGAGTGATCCCGTTTCTTTGCATCCTCATGAGAATTTGGTGTTGTCACTTTTTTTTTTAATTTTAGCCATTCTGATAGGTGATACCTCATTATGGTTTCAATTTGCATTTCCTTGAGGACTAATGATGTGATTAGTTACTGTATATCTTCTTCAGTAAAATGTCTGTTCAGATCTTTTATCCATTGTTTAATTGGATTGTGTGTATTTACCATTGACTTTGGGAGTTCTTTATATATTCTAGATGCCAGTCTTTTGTTGGATATGTGTAAATATTTTCTCCTAGTCTTTAGCTTATCATTTTATTCTCTTCACATGGGCTTCCATAAAACAAAAGCTTTTAAATTGGATGTGGTCCAATTTATATATATTTTCCTTTATGGATCATGCTTTTGTGTCAACCTAACCCCTTTTGACTAGCCTAGATCTTAAAGCATTTCTCCTTTTTTCCTAAAAGCTTTATGGTTTTACATTTAACATTTAACCCCATTATCTCTTTTGAGCTAATTTTTGTGTAAGGTGTGAGCTTTAGATCAAGGTTCACAATTTTTGAACATGGATGTTCAATTGTTCCAGCTCCATTTGTTGAAAAAACTGTCTTTCTGCCATTTAATTGTTTTTGTACCTTTGTTAAAAATAAATTCAGCATACTTGTATGTGTCTACTTTTTGATTTTCCATTCAGTTCCATTGGTTTACATCTCTACCCTCTGACAATACCACAGTGTCTTGATTACTGTAGCTATATAGTAAGCCTTAACATTGGGTAGACTGATTCTATCATTTTATTCTTTAGTGTCAAGATTGTTTTACCTAGTCTGTAGCCTGTGCCTTCTATATACATTTTAGAATAGGCTTGTCCAAGTCTACAAAAATCCTTGCTGGGATTTTGATAGGAATTACATGGAATTACATTAGACCTATGCATAGATGATAGATGTGTGTATGTTTGTGTATTTATATTTATGTAATATTTATATGATATATTAAGATATAAATAATATAAATATATGTTTGGTATTCTACATATTCATTCATATGGATAGATAGATAGATAGATAGATAGATAGATAGATAGATAGATGATAAATAGATAGATAGATAGGTAATAAATAGATATAACTTTCAGGATAGTTGATATCTTTACTATGTTGAGTCTTTCAATCCAGTAACCTTCCTATGTTATTGAATGAGAAGAGAGTTTTTTCTAACTAGTATATAAATGGTACTTGTATTTTTATTCACTCTGATAATACCTGCCTTTTAATTGATACATTAAATTATTTACATTTAAGGTATTTATTGATATGGTAGTGCATAAATTTGTCACAATCTTTTGTTTTCTCTTTGTTTCCATTGGGTCATCTTCCTCTGTTTACTTTTTGTTGCTTTCCTATTGATTACCTATTTTTTTTTTAAATTTTGGGGGGATTCCATATTGATTTATTTATGGTGTTTTTGATTGTATCTCTTTGTATAGTTTTAATCTTCATTGCTTTGGTTATTACTATACACATACATGAATTATAACAGTTTACTGGTATTAACATTATACTACCTCAAGTGTGTGGCAAACTCACTTCCATTTTGGTGTCTTTATCATTGTCACTTTTAAATATCATTGTCTTAAATATCAGATGTGCATAAATTTTGTTCTAATCATCATATATGATTTATAAAACTCATGAAGAAATGGATAGTTTATTGTATGTACCTGTATTTCTCATTTTTCCTTGTTCCTTCTTCTTCTCTGATATTCCAAGATTATTTATATTATCATTTCCTTTATGTTTAAAGAAATTCCTTTAGCAATTCCTTAAGAGTAGATCTAGTAGCAACAAATTTTTTTTAGTTTTCTTTATCTGAGAATATTTTTATTTCCTGTTCATGTCTGAAGAATAGTTTTTATCATATATAGAATGAGCAGTTGACAGTTCTTTTCTTTGAACACTTTAAAAATATTGTACCACTTCCTTCTGACCTCCATGATTTCAAATAAGAAATTCAGTTTCATTCTGATTGGTGTTCCTCTACAGGAAATACGTCATCTTCCTCTAGTTTCTTTGTTTTTAGCTTTTGAAAGGTAATTATGATGTATTTGGGGGGGGTTAAACTGTTTAGGAATTGTTCAGCTTCTTGAATATGTAGGCTTGTGTCTTTCATTAATTTGAGAAGTTTTCAACTATATTTTTAGACTTTTTTTTTTTCTGTTCATTTTGGGTGTATGCTATTATATTTCCTCAAGTTCTCTGATTACATATTCTGTCAATTTTACTTTATTACTGAGCCCATTTAGCACATTTTAAATTCTTTATTGTATTTTTCACTTTATAATTTCCACTTAATTCTTTTTATAGCTTCTATTTCTTTATTGGGAATTTTCTACATTTTCATTTGTTTCAAGAGGACAAGTAGATGATTATTGAAGTGTTTTTATGATTGTTGCTTTAAAATTCTTGTAAGTTAATTTCAGCATCATATTACTAGCACTGTTGGCTTTAGTTTATTGTCTTTTTTTCATTCAAATTGTGATTTCCACAATTCTTAGTATTATAGATAAATTTCAGTTGTATCCTGGACACTTTGTTTATTATATCAGTAGTTTCTGAGCCCTATTTAGATCTTGTATGTTAGAAGACAATCACCCTGTTTATTTATTTTTTATTTTTTTAAAGATTTATTTATTTATTTGAGAGAGCGAGAATGAGAGAGAGTACATGAGAGGGGGGAGGGTCAGAGGGAGAAGCAGGCTCCTCGCTGAGCAGGGAGCCCAATGCGGGACTCGATCCCGGGACTCCAGGATCATGACCTGAGCCAAAGGCAGTTGCTTAACCAACTGAACCACCCAGGTGCCCGACAATCACCCTGTTTAGGTTTAGCCTGTGAGTCTTATAATATTTTTGTGGACTGTAATTCCAGTGGTAGTTTAATTTCAGAATCTTTGCAGTGGTGTTTTGGTCTGCTTGGTTTTTCTGGTTCTCTGGGGCTCCCACTGGTCCCCACCCATGTGGCCTGAGGAGTGGAGGGGGCTTCTCCAGGCCAGCTGATATGTGTCTCTCAGTGGGAAAGGGGTGTGGTGGGATCCCTGCACTTGTGCTCCAGGTTGCCCAGGTGTGTCTTGGCAGAGCAGGAGAGCCCCAGGCTATTTCATAACAGTGTTCCCAACCAGCCTTTCCTGTGGCAGGTCCCTTCTCTGGTTCCATCCCTGCCCAGATGTGTCTCATCAGGAAAGGTGGCATCCCAGGCTCAGTGAAAAAGAGAGTCCCCTGGCCACTGATTTCTGATAGGACTCCAATGGAAACCACCTGGTGGCTTACCTGCAGGTTGTTGGAGGGACCCTGTTCTTTCTGGAAGGTGAGCCCATCTGGGTGAAGGTCATGAAGTGCCATGTCTGGTGGACTTCCTCTAGCGGGTGGGAACTGAGGCCAGGCACTGTGCTGCTTCTCCAGCCCTGGGTCCCAGACCCACCCACCTTGCTCTCACCTCCTTCCAGAGTCTTCCTGGGGTTGCTTCATGTACCATCTCAGGGTATGTAATTGTGCTTAGTGGGAAAGGGGGTACAGGGAGAATGGGTGTACCCACTTATCAGGACCAGAAGTCCACAGAGCTGCTTTAATCCCTCAGTGTTTACATGCAGCAAATAACCTTGTGAAAAGTTTACATCTTTTGTTAGATATCTAGTTCATCTCTCTTCTTTCACCTGGAGTCCACTGCCTAGTTCAACCTCTGGTAACTCCTCCTGGGACTATAGTAATAGCTACAAAATTGAACTCCCTCACTCAGATTTTGGCTCCTTGGTCTGATCTTCTTACTGATCATCACTGATCTAGGACTTTGTCACACTTTCTCCTAAGACCATCAGAAGCCCCCAAGCTACTACCTTGGCATTGCCTTTCTCCTCTTCCTCACTCATACACCTAGCTGCCAGAAGTGCCCACATGCCACTTTGTTTCACTCTGATGCCTTATTTATTCTGTCCTCCTCTACCTAATTCATTCACTCTCTACCTTCTCCCTCCACCCCCTGGCTAACTGTAACTCCCCTTAAAAACTAAGTTAACATGTGACCTCTCCAGAAAGCCTTCCCTAATCCCTCCAGGTTCGTGAGTGCCATTTTTCCCAATGGAAAGAGCTTTCCTAATACCTTACCCATTTTTTATGTTTCTGAGCTCTGCTTATGTGTCTGTCTCACACAGGGCTGGCGCCATAGTAGTGATCCCTATCATTGCAATTGCTACACTATCTTATAATTAATTGTCTGTTTGCTTGCTTATTTCCTCAGTTAGACTGCAAGCTTTCTGAAGGCAGAAATTGTTATGTACTTTTCCTGTATCCCCAGAACACTTTGAGTTTAGACATTTAATCTTTGTTAAGTGGCTAACTGGATTAATATCATCTCTCATTCATTTTATCCTTTCTTTTCAGCTTTCTAATGTCTTTTTTTGATTTTTGTCTTTTTTCTTTTTGAATTAGAAAGTAATCACTTTTATTACCTTGTAATTGATAAGGAATTAAAGACAAGAGTGAAATATAAAGTATTTTGCAAACTATTTTTCCTATAGAAACTTACTTCAGGGAATACATTTCCTAAATATCTACTTCCATGTACACATAATGAGCAGTGTTTATATAGTTCAAACAGGAATGCTGGATTCCAAAAAGAAGTTTCTTGGAACAGTGTATTTGAAGTGAAAATGGAATCTGTGAAAAGGCAAATGTGTGCATCAGAGTTGGCCACTGAGCATGACCTAAGTTCATTTACCCAGCACTAATTCCTGAGCACCCTCACATAGTGGAGTTCAGAAAGAAGGGGCATTTCTTTGTCTAATGATGTTTTTAATGACTAAGTTGACTTTAAGTAAGTTCTACAGTCATTTTCTTTAAATATACCTAAAGTCAGGTTAATTTATCACTATCTCACATAAATTATGCCCACTGGTCTAATAGGTTAGTTCTTACTAAAGGCATAGCAAAGAAAAGCAATAAAAGAAAGTAAATTCCTCTTACTCAGTAATAAGTTTAAATGATAAACTTGAGTTGCTTTTCTTTTTCCTCAGGTGAGTTAGGGAGCTATGATTTGGATTTCCTCTGTCATGTCACTTAAATATTCCCTTTATATATGAAAATATTCTGGAATACCACTATAGAAAATCATTTAGAGCATGTATACATGCTTTGTGTTAATACAATCAAGAACTTTGAATTGGAATATTGATTTAAAAAATTGAGGCAAAATCTATTTCCTTTAGAAGTTAATTATTGTGAGTTTTCATGACCCTTTATGTTGGTGCTGACACCCCGACACTGTGCTACATATAAGAGTTGCAATCTGAGTGGATTGGGGAGACCTACAGCCATCCATAGTACAAAGGACTTGTGCTCAGGACCCCTGCAGACCAGGACACAGACCTAATGTGACTCAGGGTGATTTTGGGCCATTGTTGACCTCCCCCAACTAGGTACTCTTATCTGTAAGTTGAGGGTAATAAAACTTGACTCTTTGGCGTGTCCTGTACATTAAACATCTTATCCCATTGGGAGTTTCTCCCAAGTCCCTGACACAAATTTGGACTCAGAACATGTTGGTTCTTCTCCTGCCTGTATTTTGCCACAGTATTTGAATACTTTGAGGAGCCATCTCTTAGAATGAAGTACTAGTCTCTCCAGCATGTCACTGTCAGCTTCTTGGGGTGGGGTCAGAATGGAGCTCTTCCCTCATAAATTTTCTAGCTATGTGGGCACCTTGGTCTCACCCTAGATCTAAGGAGGGATGGGGCAGACCCCACCCCATCCTGTGAACATCCCATACAAGGGTCTCTTTGGATGAGTGTGGTGCTGCCTTGAATGGGAAGCTCTCTGGGTTGGGACATGCAAATATAGCAAAAACGGGCTTTGGAACACAGCTCCCCCCCCACTGGGGCACAGGAACCAAGTGTACCAATTCTTGACTCAACAAGAAGTGATATTTAAAATATTCAGCTGTTACTTTGATATCAGTCACACACATACACACGCACAAACTCAACCACTGTATTTTGTAGAACCAGGCTTGCTCCTTCTCCATACCATAATCTGGAGTGCATATGAGGAAACCTGTCACTTGTCAGGAGGGATGAGGAGCAGGGAACAGTTGGACTAGCAGGAAGGAACTGGAGAGCACAGGGTATTGAGTAGACAAGAAATGATAAGAGGCACACCCTGGGCACATATTAAAAGGGTGTGAGGGGACAGTGAAGATGCAAGGGGAGGGCCAGGGTCACCACCAGTGTTCCTCAGGTGTCGGGCAAATAACATGCCTCAAGGTGCCTTGACACTTAATTAAGTAGAGTTTCCATGCCTCTTCGTGCTCCATCCTGCCTCACAAATATTTCTGCATCTGTGGAGGAGGTACGATACACCCTGAATGCTATGCTACACTGAGAGGGACACATCACATGCTGATGGAAACACAGAGTGGTCAGGGCAGAAAGAAGGCTCTATCCAGGTGTCCCTGGGTTGTCCTGAGGTCTGCAGGCTTCAGAGGCCATGTCCCTTGACCAGGCCTCCTCATCCCCAGACAAAAGTGAGATGGACATGAGGATCCAGACTGTACTGTTCTTTTTTTTTTTTAAGATTTTATTTATTTATTGAAAGGGAGAGAGAGATAGTGAACAGAGATAGCGAAACAGAGCACAAGCAGGGAGGAGAGGGAGGAGCAACTCCCTGCCAAGCAGGGAGCCCGATGCAGGGCTTGATCCCAGGACCCTGAGATCATGACCTGAGCCAAAGGCAGATGCTGAACCGACTGAGCCACCCAGGTGCCCTAGGGCTGTACTGTTCTAATGTAAACATGTAGCTTTGTGGATAGCTCTCACTTGAGATTGCTGCTACTGGAACTTACTCCCTTGCTGAAGTGTGCTGCACAACGAGACCCAACACGACTCCAACCTTGGTGCGTGGGCTCACTGTGCTTTCTTTTCAGAGCCAGGAATGTGCCACATAAAAGGAAGCAGTTTTTTAAATAGGCATTACAAACCCTTATATTTTTTGTGTCTGGTTGTCCAGTCACAGATGAAATAGCCATCAGTGGTTTTGACCCAGGTCTCATCAACCTATAGATTTAGATGTTGTAGTTGTCAACCTGATGTAATGCAGTCTTGAAAGGATGGTGAAGTATAGGTCAGAGAGTTCTCAGTTCTCCCAAGGAAGGCAATGCTCACTTATCAACACACGGTGCCTTTGGTTAACGGGTATGATTACCCCCAAAGAAAGAGGGTTTCTTGGGGAGGAAGCAGGGAGTAAAGAACATAGGTGCTGGTTCCAGCTCTTCTCCTAATTTGTTTTGTGGCTTTGGTCTATTCATGGAAGTTTTCTGGGCCTTGGTTTCCTCCTTTGCACATGTGGGTGGGATAAACGACATGCCCCCTAATGTCCCTCATGCGTCAGTGCTCCAAATGTCCACAGCTTGATTCTGGCCATAGATGGGGTGACCCACTTTTCTGATTGCCCTCATGCTTACTATGGGCAAATAAATGGATTCCAGAAGTTACTTATATTTGCGCATGCAGACATAAAAACAACAGGCGGTGCATCTTGCAGAGCCTCAGGAATGCCTTTCCTCAGCGTGAGTGGGATTTGCAGAAACAGACTCTCTGACTGAGGAGGGACTTAGCTTTGAATAAGTTTGTTTCCAGGTAGGAAATGGGCAGGCTTTTCTCCCATTGCTGTTTCCTAGCGGAATGTCTCTCAATAAATGAACTTATTACATTGGCTTCTACAGAGGTGGTTTCACTCTCTTCCTCTCCTCCCCATGCAGTGCTCTTATTTTTCTCTTTAAAAATATGAACAATTAAATACAGGAGTTGCTGAATTTTTTTTCATCTTTGTTTTTTGGAGCTGTTGAAATTTCTGCTGAAAGATTATAATTCAATGCTAGTTCTTAAAAAAAAATGGGCTTTGCCTATATTATATTTAAGGAAATTGCTTATCTTTTTTTTTTTTTACTATTTTTTTTCCCATTAGATTTCCCATTAGATGTAAATGATTAACAATAAGTAGAGCCCCCAGGTTCTATATGTATTTTTTAAAAGTGTAATGGAGGGCTATTTTTCCCTAGTCCCTTGAGCATGGGCTTTATCATGAAACATATGACATTATCTTGCCATCAAACAAGAAATGTACAACAACATTCAAGCCACTATAATTATAAAACTTGGAAACATTTAAGATTCAGAGTGGGGAGAGAGTAGTTACAGAATAGTTACTTGCTACTGAGGGTTCTACATGCTGATCATTTTACAAAGGGTGAAATCTGTGTAATATGGTACTTGCTGTAGGCACAGCATAGAAACATGATGGAAGGGGTCTTCATCAAATCAACAAGTATTCATTGAGTACCTGTTGTATGCTCTATGTGGCAGTTGGCTATGAGGTCACCACAGATAGTGTCTTCTTTTTCAAGGATCATTCATTTCTCCTTAAGGGTCATACCTCAGATGACAACAATGGAAAATTTTGCATAATCAAACCCTGGAGAGTAAACTTGTCTATTCATTCAATACTTATTAAACACCTACTATGTATTATTAAGCACAAAAATTCCATATCGTTATGCTGAATGTATTTTAATACTCAGGGAGGTTTTGATTCATTGGTAAATCTGAGAGTGTTAATTGGATTATATGAAAAGCAAAAGTTGTCCCACTTTACCTGTCTTGCTGGCAATATGTTATAGTGTCCACCTTCCAGAATCCTGCTGCTGTCCCTGGTGCTACGGTTCTATAGCCAGGAAGGCTGGCCCACCTCACCCCAAGAGGATGTCTGGCCATACCCTTCTGGCAGCCCTGCATCACAGTGTCATACGTCCCTCCCATTTTCTTTGAGCCATTTGGAGAGGAAGCACGATGGTGAATTATCATGAAAGAGGGCAAATTGGAGACTGCACTGAGAAGGCTGGATGTTTGGAGGAAAGGGTGCTAACTCTGAGAGATGCATTTCCTAGTCAAGTAATTGATGAGAAAGAAAAAGAGAGTGTCAAGCAGAGGGTGGAGAACAGAGAGTAGAAGCCCGGAAATGAGCAAGTGAATGGCTGAGAATCTGAAGGGTGGGAGGGATGTGTGTGTTTGCACCAATCACTTACAAGGAGCACAACCATTGTTCCCACAGTGCAGGAAGGCTAGCCAATGGAGCAGTATCTACCTCTGCTAATCTAAGAGCATCTACTTCCGAACTTCTGCAGTACCTCAGTTTATGCTATGTTCTGATGATGTGTCAATCAGGGTATTCTAAATTATGGTCTGATAACAAACCACATGAAAATTGCAAAGGCACAAAACAGAGTTTTTTTTGTTGCAAAGAGTGGTTACCTAGGACAGATAACAAGGGAGTATGGCCATGGCTGTCACATGGCAACTTCCCATGGAAGCATACACACTTATTTAGGGACACTAATGTGAAGTGAGGGGTAGAAGGAAGGCCTTCTGGCTCCCACTTGCATTTTCATACTGAGATAGAAAACTGCAGATTGTGGCTTTAACTTCAGTTGTTCCAGAAAACTTACCTTTTTGTAAATGAAATATTCCATTTCAGAAATTATACTCAGTGTTACATTGAAGATGGCATAGTGGTGAATAGATTATTGTCAACTTCCACTGAATTCTATATGGCCTTGGAGGCGGGAAATAATTATTTTGCTAATCTTGATCATTTATATTAGGACTGCATATTAAGTATTTTGGTCCTTTTATATAAATTATTTAAACATTCTACATTAAACATATACACTGGGTATTCTATAAATGCTTAGAGACTACAAACAAAATACACTTTTGAGGGACTGATCTATTTCTTCTATTGTGCACTTGGAAGTATTTTGCAAATGAAATTTAAAACTACAAACTGAGGGTTGCTGGAGAGGAGGGGGGTGGGAGGGATGGGGTGGCTGGGTGATGGACATTGGACAGGGTATGTGCTATGGGGAATGCTGTGAATTGTGTAAGACTGTTGAATCACAGACCTGTACCCCTGAAACAAATAATACATTATATGTTAATAAAAAAAAATTAAAAAACCCTACAAGAAGGTGATTCTTTCCCAGCATTCCTAAAACCATGCTGCTCCAGGAAATGTAGGATTCTGGCATCAATTTTGATGCTTTTCATATTTTTGGGCTTTGAGGGAATTCCTAAAAATTTGCTAAGTATTGATTATTTGCATACTGTTTTTGAGGAAATCAATCTTATAAGAACATAGGTCCTGGCTGATGGTATAGAAGAGACCAAATGTAAATGGGTACAGTAGTGTTTCCTTTTATTGTTAGTATTCAACCCATGATCCAAATGTTCCCTTGCCCCAGTGTTCACAGTTCCACCGCTGTCCTCTGGAAACCTTTTTGCTGAGGAGCACTGCCCTGGAACATATGATCCAGCCCACCTGGCATTTTCTCCTTGCACTGCACTCTTCAAGATAATTAACCTTGTAAGCCACAACAAGAAAAAGCCTGAACCAAACCGTCAGGCATGTTTGCAGGTCATGGCAACAGTTCTAATACACGCTTTTAAATGATGCCCTGCCACAGGGTTCTCAGAATGGAATGCAGCCAAATAATTCTTAATTCATATAATTTAAATAACAGCATGAATGACTGACTGTAAAAGGCAAAGTACAACAGAGGTATTAAGAAAATAATCCAAGCTGAGTTGCAAAATCAAATGAGATTACACTTCCTGTGCAATTGAAATGATCAGGCTTCGAAAGGATGAGCCTTCTGTTACCTCTGCTTTAAGCAGAAGTAAGCACTTGGAGGGCTCTGGGGGCCAGACAGGCAAGTATACTTGGTATCCAGAGGAAGGAGAGTGTCCCCAAACTTCCTGGGGCCTGGAGTACTAGATGCAAATGAGCATCTCCTCCTAGAGAATTATCAGCTTCCCATGGTGATCTGATTAATGTGTTTTCCTGCTCAATGGTACTGAAATATCTTAGAATCTTTTGATAAAGCTTTGTAGTGGAACTTAAGCATAAGTCATTATTGCATTTTTAAGAGACAATAAGCAATTAGAAGGAGAGTCAAGAAAGGGGTACTCATTCATTCATTCATTCATTCATTCAACTGATGTGTGCTGGGTGACAATTCTCTGTATAAAAATGGGTTGTTGCTACTGGCAGAGAGAAGAGAGTCCTGCAGAGGCTTAGAGCTTGGTCAGTGTGCAGAGAAGCAACTATAAGGTTATACATTATGTATGTCTCCTGTGCTTCGCTGGTTCATGTTCCCACCTGCTACTGGAAGATTTTATTTTCCTAAAATAGGCTTCCTTACCCCTAATTCCACGGGTTTTCGAGGGATTCCTGGTGTGTCCCTTGTGCTGCGGCATGCTCCTGGAATTCAAATCACACAGTACCCACCTCTCCTCAAGCACAGAGCCTGGTTAGCTGTGAAGATTTCTGCCTCACCCTTTCCTCTCTTAGGATGCAGTATGCCTTAATGGCTCCTGAATCTCATGGAAGTAGATGTCTGGTGGGTGTAAATTGTTGTAGCCACTATGGAAAAAAGTATGGAGGTCCCTCAAAAAAAAATTAAAAATAGAGCTACCATATGATCCAGCAGTTCCATTTCTGGGTATTTACCCAAAGAAATGACATCACTCTCTTGAAGAGAAATCTGTATCTGCATGTTCATTGCAGTATTATTTACAATAACCAAGACATGGAAACAACCTAAATAAATATTTGCTAAAGTGAAATGATTTTTTAAAAAGTAACTTTTACACAAAAGTTCTTTAATAAAGTTAAGTGCACCACAAGACCACCTACCCATAAAACTGAGTATTAAATTTGAAGTCAGCTCTTGTTTATGTAGTGTTTTCATAAGAACCCAAACACATTTTGAGAATGAAGTTAAAATGGAATCAATGATTTAGTGATCATTCAGTTGTTTTAATAAATCTAAACAATCTGGTCCTTTTTGTCTATTAAAATAAGAGTAAAGGCTTTCACAAAGGCTATTTACAACAAACTGCTGGTTGTCTGGGGTGGGAGGGGTGTGTAAAGGCTAGATCCAAGGTTTGTTTTGACCTGGGAGGATAAGAATTGCCTCAACTGAGAAGTGGAAGACTGGAGAGGAACAGACGTTGGGAGTTGGGGGCAGGCAGAACAAGGAGTTTGGTTTTGAACATGCTAAGTTTGAGTTATCTATGGACAACTGCTATGGGTTGAATTATGTCCTTCAGAAATTTAAATGTTAAAGACCTCATCTTCAGTAGCTGAAAATGTGACTTTATTTGGAAATAGAGCCATTGCAGATATAATTAGTTGAGATGAGATCATACTGGAGTGTGGTGGGTCCCTAATCCAGTATGACTGGAGTGCTCATAAAAGCGGGGGTGGGGGGGATTTGGACATAGCCATGCGCACAGAGAAAGCCACCTGAAGATGAAGGTGGAGAGCAGGTAGTTCTTCTTCACACCAAGAGAAGCCAAAGATGGCCAGTAAACAAGCTGGAATTAGGGGAGAGGCATGGAACAATGCTCAGTAGGACCAATCCTGATAACATCTTGCTCCAGGCACTTCTGGCCCCAGAACTCGAGACAATAAATTTCTGTTAAGTCACCTGGTTTGCAGTCCTTTGTCATGGCAGTCCTAATAGCAAACGAATTAGCAAACTAATACAGCATCCAAGTGAAGATAGCAAGGGGGCTTTGGAGTCTGGGATTTGAGAAAGTAAACTTGGACTAGAGATAAAAATGTGGGCATTGCTGATACAGAGGTGACATTTAAAGCCAAGAGACCAGCTACGTTCACAAGGAGGGAGTACCTGTGCTGCAGAGTTAAGTACAAGGTTTGGCAACCCAGGAAAGGAAGAGCTGCAGAGGCAGTGAGGAAACGGGCTTGTCTTCTGCTAGGGGACCCTGGAAACTAGTGCAATGCTTGGTACATGCAGACCTTCAGCAAATAGTTGCCAAATTAATAAGTGGCTTTGCTATCATATGAACTATGCTATTGGAATGGCAACTATTTTATTTTATTGTTAGCTCTAATTTTATATAGTAGCATAAACTTAAGAGAAATGATTTTAAAGCAGGTGTTTAGGATTTATAACAAATAACCAACTATTCACATATTCCTGAAAACCAACACATTAATGAGCACTGATTTGTTGAATAAACACTTATCCACAGGTTTGGAAATCCAAGCAGTACAAAAATGGTACAGGGAAACTCTCCCCTCACTGCCAGGCAGTCACTCAGCTGGGATGGATCCAACAAAGGCAACTGATACTGTTGACACATGCCTAATGTGCATCTCCAAAAATACTTTGTGTATATAGAAGATACACACACACACACACACACACGGCATGCACACCCAGTATTTCATCTTCCCTTCTTAAACACAGATGAAAGCATTCTACACACACCACTGTACACCTGTTTTTTTCTCCTTTTTCTACTTTACACTATTCTCCCATCTTTGTACATAAAGGGTTATATCTCCTTGCCCCACACCATGGCTGCAAATTGTTCCACTTTGTGTGTATAACACAATGTATTTAAATGTGCCCTCTTGATGGACAGTTAGATTATTACCAAACTTTGGTTAGTGCAACTAATGTTTCTGAGAGTAACCTTAATCTATTCCATTTCTCACATGTACAAATGTAGCTGTAAAGTAAATTTCTAAAACTAGAATCTGGGTCAGTGGATATGTTCGTTGTGATGAGGACTGATATTGCAAATTGTCTTCCAGGCAGTTGGGCCAGTTCACATTCTGACCAACAACAGTTTGGTCCTGACACTCTTGCCAAAACTGTGTACTTTTCAAACATCTCAATCTTTGTTTCAATCTGAAAATTTGAATTTCCATGTAGCATTCATTTAAATTTATCTCATTTTGAAATTGAACACTTTTTTATATGTTTAAGAACCATTTGAATTTCATCTTCCATCAACTGTTTATATCCTTTACCCATTTTCCATTAGTTTATAGGATCTCTTGATTTATGTTAGGAAAATAGATCTTTTTTATGGTATGAATTTCAAATATATTTTTTTCTAGTTGTCCTTTGCCTTTTGTTTTCACTTATGATGGTTTTTGACATTGATACTTTATTGTTGTGTAATCAAATTTTTCAATCCTGTTTTATGGCTTCTGAATTTATTTCATAGCTATAACAAACTTTGCTTCTCTGGGCTTATAAAATAATTGTCTTAATGTTTCATACAGTCCTTTAAAATTTCCACTTTTTGGTTTACATGATTGATTTATTTTATATTGTTGGTATAAATTCAGCATTTTTCCCTCTGATGGCTACTCACTTGCCCCAATGTCAGTCACTGAATCATCTTTTTCTCCCTCTATATGAAATAGTTCTTCTATTATTATATATAATAGTTACAACTATATTTGAGTATATACTGTAGTTTTTTTTATTCCATTCCACTGCACTGTTTGTTAGTCTTGCATCAGACCCATATTAATTCAATTGTCATGGGTTCACACAGACTTATTTTCTGGAAGCATTACCATCCTCTTTTTTCCTTTTTCTTTCCCAGAATTTTTCCTGATATTCCTGTTTCTTTGGTTTTTGAATAAATTCATCTAATATCAAAAATATCTCATCTTGGGCACCTGGGTGGCTCAATCATTAAGCATCTGCCTTTGGTTCAGGTCATGATCCTAAAGTCCTGGGATTGAGCCCCGCATCAGGCTCCCTGTTCAGCAGGAAGCCTGCTTCTCCCTCTCCCACTCCCCCTGCTTGTGTTCCCTCTCTCGCTGTATCTCTCTCTGTCAAATAAATAAATAAAATCTTTTAAAAAATCTCATCTTGTTTTTAATGGGGATATTTTAGATTTACTTAGAATGAACAGCTTCATAAAAACTTAATCATTTTATACAAGTACATATTGCAAACATTTCCTATAGGTTTGTTTTAGTCTTGAAGAAGCAATTATGATGTTTGTTTTAAAATGCTCTATAGTTTCTTAAAATATAAATATAAAATTTCTTTTTTGTGTGTGTTCCATGCTTTCTCATGCATTTCTATGTATAGGGACACCAGATATATTATGAAGTGTTTTTGTAATCATTATTTGTATAAGAATCTCCATGATGTGCCTGAGATTTATATCCAGTATGTCAGTAGAGATGAGTAACACCTAATCAAATGCTACCTCATATACATAAGGTTCACCCTTCAGGAAACCCATTAAGATGTCAGTGAACAAGAATTACTTGTCCTAGGGCTTACTGAATTTCCCAAGACCATCTCAAAATAATATATGTGTTTATAAATGAGAGTATTACTATAATGGGACTATGGGAACAAGAGCAAAACTTCCATGAAGAGTCTAAAATATTTTTTCCTTTGGTAAAAATCCTGTTTTAGAGTTTTTGATCATGGATAATAAAATACAGGAGTCTGTGTTTGAAGCACATCGACCTGTGTTTATATGAAGAATATACATAAAATAAGATATTTGATGTCACTTCTATTTGAATATGCATCTTCAGGAGTTATTAGAAAACTGTCATTAATTCAGCATGTTAATTCCTTTCTACTGTTAAAAAATAGCTGCATCCTATATTTTAAAACATTGACAACGTATTTAACAATATACAAAACTGACTAATTATTGAGAGAGATGATTTCTTTAAGGCAGTGAGTAAAAGAGGCACAGCTGGGCTTTTTTAAAAGATTTATTTATTTATTTTAAAGATAAAGAGAGAGCACACAAGCAGGAGGAGAGGCAGAGGGTGAGGGAGAGAATCTCAAGCAGGTTCCAACTCCCTGCTGAGTGCCAAGCCTGATGTGGGGCTTGATCTCACCACCTTGAGATCATGACCTGAGATGAAATCAAGAGTTGGCCACTTAAGCAACTGAGCCACCCAGGTGCCCCTGGACTTTTGTTTAACATTATCAGCACTTAGCTATGGACAAGCCTCTTAACTGAATTGGTCTTCATTCCATTTGTAAACCATAAGGGGGTAGGAAACATGAACACATGGTTCACCTGTTTGGTAGGACAGGTTGGGGTGGAGTTGGGCATGGCCAAGGAAAAGAAGTACCTGAGAGCTTTGTCAGCAACAAAGCAGATGTACCAGAGACTCAAATTCGTGAACACAGAATTTGAGTAATTAAGGAGGGCACGTGATGAGATGAGCACTGAGTGTTATAAACAACTGATGAATTATCGAATACTACATCTGAAATTAATGATGTACTATAGGTTGGCTAATTGAATTTAAATTAAAAAAAATTTGAATGAACATTCAAGAAATATGATGTGGGCATGGAAAACAAAATTTTCACTTGCCACAGATGGTGCTATCTGTAATGAAAGAAAACCAAATAATTATAAGAGTTTACTCAAGTTAAAAGTGAAGGTTGGTGTGCCTGGATTCAAGAGCATTGTTCATAGGTAAAAGTCCTCATGTCTCTGTAGGTTCAGCTTTAGTGCTTAAGCTGATGGAGAATATGGTCAAGATTGGAGATATTTCAAACATTGCCCTTAATCAGTGGTATATGATGGGATATTTGGAAGAGGTTGAAAGAGAAGTAATGGAGATTGTGATATTTTAAATGCCTCAAACAACTACATGTAGGAAACTCATTGATGGGTTTTAATAGTCTGCTTTCTTTCTTTTTTTTTTTTAAGATTTTATTTATTTATTTGACAGAGAGAGAGTGAGAGAGAGAACATAAGCAGGGGGAGTGTGAGAGGGAGAAGCAGACTCCCCACTGAGCAGGGAGCCCCATGTGGGGCTTGATCCCACGACCCTGGGATCATGACCTGAGCCGAAGGAAGACGCTTAATGACTGAGCCACCCAGGCGCCCCAATAGTCTGCTTTCCTTGATCAACAAAGCAATTTGTTTATCCCACAGTAGCTCAGTAATGTAAGAAGAAATCTAAACTCAAAGTCCCAGAGGAAAAGAAAAAAGAATTTTTTAAAAAGGAAACACTTTTTGTAACACTGGATTTTTGCTAATATATTATTTAAAATGTTTGCATCTGTCTGTGGGAGAGATTCGTCTATACATTTCCCTTGCAATGATATTCTTTTTTGTTTGTTTGTTTTTTATGAAATTTGTGCTGGTCTTATAAAATGAGTTGATTGCTATTATCTTGTTTTCTGTTCTTTGGGAAATTTTGTGTAAAAATTGATGTTATTTTCCCTCAAATGTTTGGAAGAAATTACTGGTAAGTAGAAAAGCAATACAGCATCAACATTATTTCATTTTTGAAGTAATTTATTTAATTTCTTTGAGCTTCCATCTCTTTATCTGTAAAGTAGATTTTATACCTGTTCAATTAATCTTTGAGACTCATTTTGGGGATAGCAAGGTCCTGTTGCTTTGCCTTGCATGTGTAAGCATGTAAAGTGCCATGGAAATATGTCATCATCTTTATAAGTCCTAGCATTTTATGTAAGAAGGCAAGTTAGCAGAGAATAGTAGACAGTAGTGGTCAGAAAGTCAAATCAAAATGTAAGGATTGTAAATGCATCCTCAGAAGGAGATAAAGAGGAGTCATGGATGTCCTTTACACCATCACCATGAGGGATTCTAACAACCTCTTGTACAGAGATGTGAACCAGCTTTGCCCTACCAATCCGCCAAGTGAAAAGAGAGGGGTACCATCCCTTTCCTATCTTCCGTGTTTGTCAGAAAACACCTATGAGGGCACCGGGGTGGCTCAGTCGGTTAAGTGTCTGACTTTTGATTTTGGCTCAGGTCATGATCTCAGGGTTCTGAGATCAAACCCCATGTCAGGCTCTGTGCTCAATATGAAGTCTGCTGGGGATTCTCTCTCTCCCTCTCCCTCTGCCCTTCCCCCCACTCATGCACACACGTGTGTGTGGGTGTGGGTGGAGAGACACACGTGCTCTCTCTCTCTCAAATAAATACATAAAATCTTTAAAAGAATTAAAAAAAAGAAAATACCTATGACATATGGGAAGATATCTGGGATAAGACATTGCCAATTCAAGTTTTAAGATGTATATGAAGATATTTAGAGCAAGATTGATTTTTTTTTTTTTTTTGAGAGAAGCCTTCTAAGTTACAAAAATGAAGGACTGGGTGAAGAAGAGGTTTACTCAGCCAAGTCCAGAAAATCATACGAGATTTTTATTCATTAGGGAACGTCTCATAACTACCTTGATCTCATCAGGTCCTTGTCCTTGCAGTATGTGGAGCAGAAGTTGGGCGTGCCTTGACAGGGTCAGCTCAGCCTACCCCAGGTTCACTGCAGATGCCTCATTAGGCCAGGGCAGCCTGAGGACCATAAAACCCAGGATGATGCTCAACAAACTAGAGAAGAGAGCCAGTGAATAAATTCCCCAGCTTCCTTGCCTCTCAAACACACAACTCTGAGTTGTCTCCCCTGGGTCTGCACTGAGTGGATCCTGATATGAGCCACCATTCATTTATTCTTTCGTTGACTTTCCTCTTTCCTGTCTTGATTTCCTACTCCCTCTGAGTGTGTTTTGGAATCACATCTTAAGTAAACTACATGCATTTAAATTCTTGTCTAGGGGTCTGTTTCTGGTGGACCCCAAATCAAGACTGTGCTTTCAATATATTGTCTCTGCTGACTGTTGGCAGGGCAGTGCCATATTTTATACCAGGGACAATGGAGAGTTCTGTTTTAACTTGTCTGCTCAGTATTCCATATTTTCTCTCTGCTCCACGGCAACTTAAAAAAAAAAAAAAAAGTCGATTGACTTGGGTGAAGCATTGGTACTCTATTAAAGGATGTTTATATTGAGTTTAGGCTTAATTTTAGTTTGAGTGCTCCATCTTTAAACAAAATAGCAGCTGAAAATTTTCCAAATGGATTGTTTTCAATAATCTGTAAACTACATTTTACAAATGTAGTTTGCAAAGGAATTTGCTACAAAGACAGAGGTCTCTTTGGTTGCCTTAAATAAAACCTATAGTTCACTGAGCCACAATATGATATAAGATCCATAAAATGGAAGCCCACACAAGTTTCCATGCAAATAGCTGCCATTTTTACCCACTGGCTGGGATTCAGTCTGAGAGTGATTCTTCCAAGAAGCATGTGCTGGAGAAAAGAGACTGAAGGGAGGATGTCAAAGCCTTGATTCATTCATCCAGTTTTCCATTTATTCACAGGATCTTTATTGAATGTCCCGTATATTAAAGGCATTTGTTTTACTCAAATTGTGGGGAAGATCATGTGAATAATTTTAAGGACTCAGCTGGTTTGTTTTAGGACTTGACTTATGTTCTGTGTTCTGTTGTGTTTTGTATTATTGTATTTGTATTTTATATTATCTCCTGATCCACTAGTAAAGTCATGCTGGAGGAGTAGTAACCCTGGAATTAGTGTCAGGACTAGAGAGAGGAAGAAGGACTGGTTAGCCCACGATTTAGGGCAAGGGTGTGAAAAGTGAACTGAAGGGGTCTGAGTAAAACTCTGCTGTTGAGGCGTGTGTGTGTGTATTTTAGGATGAGACAGAAAAAAATATATACAATTTTTTTGTTGAGTTTCAGACTGGAGGTAAGGGGATGAAGTTCAGAGTCCAAAATGGGAAGGTGAAAGAGTGAAAGATAAGAGTGGGGGCTTTGTTCTGGAAGGTGCAGAGCCGCTCTTCAGGGTTGGAGTTCCCACTGTCATCTCTGTATCCAGGAGGGCTGTTGTCCTGCATTATGAAGTATTAGAGTACAGACTGGGAGGTCGTCTAAGTGCCACTCCAGATTTTTCCTCTTCCTTCAAGTTTCCTTACTGTGTGTATGTGTGTGGAGGGAGGGGTGGACATGGTAAGGGCCCAAGCAGGGAAATCTTCCTGTGCGTGTGGGATGGGATCTGAAGCCAGGTGGACTTAAGACTAGGCATTCCCCACTGCCTGGGCATGCAGGTGTGACTCCATGGTGTGAAGGGAGTTTTAACTCAGTTCTGAGGTCCCTCCAGGTGGAAGGAAGCAGAGAGGTTTCCTCTGCAATACGGGATGCTGAAAATTGCAGAGACTACCTTCTGCTCCTCTTCTAACAAGAATACAGACCCTATGGCACTAGCCTTTTGGGTTTATTCTATTCATTTCTCCTACTTTTCTTTCATTCTACCATTTCTTCTCCACTTTTTATTTAAAAAATATTGTATTATATAATATTGTAAATCACTTTGTAGCCTTTTGAGAATTGAATAGAATTAATATATTCAGATGGCATTTATGGTGGCATTAAACTCCATAAAACCCAGTATACTGGTAAATGACTTTACATTATAGTAGAGAAGAGTCATGTTAGACATTAAGAAGCATTTACCAGCTATTAAGATTGTTAAATAGCTTGCCAAAAAGTGTTATGAAATCTCTCTTTCTGGATATATATTTTTTTGATAGTCTACTCTTTGAAGCAGTTTACTTGGCGTCATGTTGGTAGAGAGAAGGATATGCTCTACTTTTTCCCAGATGAAGGAATTAGAAACTCAAATCACTGAGTTTCTTTCTTTTGTGACTGAAAAGGTCAGCAGCTGCCAACGCTCTGAGGTCAAAGGGAGGAATTAAAATCAAAAACAAAAACAAAACACTCTTGCCCAGTGCTTGCAGATAAATTTTCACAAAGAAGGAAACTCCTCTGCATGACTGACAGCTGCACCTGTAGAAGCAGCAAGGTGCTTATTTAACAAGGTCACTGAAGCCAAGGCCAGCCCTCTTCCAGTGACTGCAGTCCCTCTTAGCCAAGCAAGCTCACTTGGAGCTCACTTTGGGTGGGCTGATATGTCTGGGAAACACACATACATGCAGAACGGGCAGACTAGACCAGGGGAGGCAGCCCAAGTGTCTCAGAGCAACAAGGTGCGTGTTGGGATAAGCTGTGCTATGTTGCAGGAACAGTTTGTCAGCCCAAATCCCATTGCTGGGAAATGAGTTTATCTTCAGATGTATTGTATGCCAGCTGCAGTTCAGTGGGGGCTCTTGCTTATTTTTGTGGCTCAGAAACCAGGCTGATGGAATTTTGACCTTCTTGAAAGTTGACAGCTGTGGGTCACAGGGAGAGAGAACTCCGGAAAGTCTTGCATTAGAAATTGCTTGTTTGGTTGGGAAGTGACACGTATCAATTCTACTCATAACTCAGAGGGTAGAACAATTACATGGTCTCATCCACCCAATAGAATGTCAGAAGTACAATCCTCCAAGGGGAAAGAAGTAAAAATAATTAAGGGCAGCACTAATGATTACCGCCTCTATCTCTGTCTGTCTCTGTCTCTGTCTTTTATTTTCCCTTTCACTGAATGCAAAACTGGTCAAAATGGCTGGGCACCTGTTAGCATGCATATGAACATTACAAAATATGTTTTCTTCACTGACCTCAGGAAAGATAGTAAATATCTGTTGATAATGTAGAGTGCAGAGAGCTTCTAGATCATTTATTTGAAGAACAAGATATGACTTATAATGAGCAATGAACAATATTTGCAAAAATGTTAAAATTTTTGTTCCTCTACATTTCTTTAAAGACCAATAAAAAAGTCTTAAAGTTCTTTTGGCTCTCACTGATTTAATAACATTACTTGATTCCTTTTTTAGTGCTAAGCTAGACAACATGCCAAGAAGTGGTAATTAACTGAACCATGAGATACAAAGGGAAAGAATAGGCATTTGTTTTAATCAGGTGTTACGCAAATCTAAACTGTATGATGTCCACCAGGCAGGCATGATGTATCTTGTTGGATTTGGTATAAAGAACATGTAGGCTAACTGGAGAATGTTGTAGTGTCCAAATTCTGAAAAACTACATGTATTTTAAAGATTCAACTCTTTGGCTGTGTGTGTGGCAGCAGTATTGTTAAGCTTGGAATGGAAAATAAACCCTAATCACATAAGTATGAGTTATTAAGTTCTAAAATACTGCCATGTGTTTATTTGGTGTTTTAAATCAGTGTGTGTGTGTGTGTGTGTGTGTGCATTCTGTGTGTTATTTTCTACAATGTTCCATTTTCACTGGGAGGGACTATCTTTCCTTGGAAATAGTCTAAGAAGATGAGACTCATGTCATCCTCATTCTGAAAAGGAGGTGATCAGTTTCCCCCTAGTTTCTTCACTTGTGAATATGTGAGTGGTTTAATTTTGTTAACCATCCTCAGAGAACTGCTGCCACAAAGAATAGAACTGGCATGTCTAGTATCAGTGTGTTTTTCCCTCACTAGTTCAAATTCATAGAGGGATTATTATCTCTGTTGAATTCAGTGAAATAAGCATTTTCTTGAGACAACAGCTATAGGCCCTGTATTCACTGTTAAGGACAGTAAAAATTACAGTTCTTGTCCATAAAGAGCTTAGCATCTTAAGTCAGAGATGAAATTTATGTGTCACTATTTAAGAAAACTTAGAGCATATTTAACTTAATATTAAAATAGGCATTCTGGCTTGTCAAAAATAAAAGGTAAGATCTGGAAGAAACTAGGTTAAACATGATAATACCACAGCAGGACAAATATGTGTAGGAGAGTCTTTTGAGCATTTGTAACTCACTTCTAATCTATGTGCTGGACCATTGTGTTGCAGAGCACAATTGTAAAACCAGCCTTGAAATGTATTGCTACCTTGGTCTCCGGATTCATGTTTGCATGACAACCTGAGGCTATTTAGGTCATTTATATTTTTTCCGTTTTCATTTTCAGCATATTCCATGGAGTGTTTGTTCTATGCTATTATGTACTTTCTCAAAGTAATGACTTTGTATCAATTGCATTAACCCAAATTTTGCCATATCTATGCCAAGTTTTTGCAAACTTATAGGTAGGTCCTAAAATAGTGTCAGTAAACAAATTTTGTTTGGTTAAGTCTAGGTTTTCTTTTCAGTAACTTTTTCAAATGTTCAGACTTGGTATTCAAGAGTTTCACAGGATTAACCTTCCTGAAGGCATAGAGGAGGGATATTTGGAGGGAGGGCAATCATCAGGAAGTGGCCATCCTGATTTTGGCACTGTAGCCTGCGCTTGGCTCTGGATGAATCAACGTTATCTCGACAGAATGTCTTAAGCAGATCCCCACATTTTTGCCATTGCCGATTGTAAACTATTTGTTTCAGGAAATAGTGCCTTGCTACCAACAATCCTTTTCCAAAATATCTTTTAGTGTTTGGCATGCAGTTAGTAATGACTCAAGGACCTAATAAGAAAGTTGTAACTGACCTGGGTTGAGCCCAATTTGAACTGGTGCACATTTCAGCACCACCCTCCGCCCTTGCATAAAAAGCCGGAAGACCAAGCACCATGAATGTAGCTCCAAGCTTAAAAGCTGAGACCTGGTGGCCCCCTTCCAAAAGTCTCTCAGCAAGTCAGGAGAACAGCTGGAGTCACAAACCTGGAGTAAAAACAACTCCTGGTTTCAATCTGGGCCTAGACGATTAACGTAGCTTTTCTCTGGGTTGATTACATTTCAAGTCCCTCTTGCAGTATTCAGCATTTCAGTTGCAAAACATAACAAGCAGATTTCCTCCTTTATTCACTTTGGAACTTCACACAAATTCATAGCCCCATCCAGGCCTCTGTGTCCCTATCTACAAAATGAGTAAGATAAGATCTCTACCTGATAAGATGCAAATTACAGTGTAATACTCAATATGGGATAGTTATTAGTATCACTTATATTATGATTCTAGCAAAAAATGTTATGTGGTAACTGATATTGGATTATAAGCACATTAAGTATAGTCATGGTAATAAAATTAACTATAGTCTCTTCCAAAAGCCCACTCTGCACAATCTTTAGATCCTGTAATAGACGATATTGAAGTTCAAACTTGCATTTGTATTTTTTAAAAATACCTTACATTGATGGGACAACATAAAATAACTTTCATATTATTAGATTATTTTGCTTAATTTAATAATCAGATTTCCAAACTATATATACATAGTATTTATATTAATATATAGAGTGTATATATATACACACACATATATATATAAACATTCTACCAGTCTGAAATATTAATGCCTAATCAGGGGGAATCCAGAGATGTTTGCACACAGAATAATCTCAGATTTAATTAATGAAAAGATAGGATACATTAGTTGGAATTAATATTAACTACACATGTGTGGTTAACACTCCACTGATGTTAACTGTGCTCATATGAGATTTAATTGGAGAGCTAAAAGATAAGGTAAAAGCTAACATGAATACTTTGACAAAGGAAATTTTTTCCCTTTCTCCTCTGGAATTATGAAAGAGCTAGATCTAGATTGATTTCTTTATATATAAACAAACTTAACTGCTTGAGGTAATGGAAATTATAAAACCAAAGTTAGAATCTATAGGCAAGGGAATATGGTTTAAAATGGCAGACTAGGCACATGCTTTTACTTCTAAGTCCTCCTGAGACCCCAGCATACTGGCAGCAGAGGAGGGAAAAGGAATGAGGTAGTAATAGATAAGGTCCTGGTGAAGGGCAGGGCCAGGGCTTGGGGCAGAGAAGCTTTCACCTGCAAACAAGAGGTCTCAATAACATTCCCAGGATGAGAATGGGTGGGTTTGACGAGGCAGAACAGCCTCACGGTATCCACTAAGGGAGCTGCAGGGACCTGAAGCTTCAAGTCAGGAGGTACCTAAAGGATGAGGACCCAGCTGGTCAGAGAGTAAACCAAGGGTCTACATATAAGATTCCTGCGCTGACTGATGTTGCATGGCTTTTGTCATAGAAAACATTGCTTTTAAGACTATTGCCATTGAAAATGGCAAGTGTTTTCTGTTGGTCTATAGATCTTAACTCTCATGGACAGATCCAGTAAGGTTTTTTGGATGGTCACTGTGAAGTGACATAATAGGATGCATATAAGGATGTGAATTAAGAGGAATTAAGAGTTATAGGCTTATTTCTAGTGGGATCAAGGCTGGTGGGGGCAAAACAATGTAAATGGGAAATAACAAAAGCAAGTGTTATATAACATTAAATGAAATATAACAAAAAATGGCAATGTGGAGACTTCTCAAAGCGGTACTCTGAAAGGGAACAACTAAGGACACTCATGCATTTGCAGCAGAACATGTAGCTGCTGATGGGGATTTCCAGCCCAGATGATGTGATATTGCTGCCCTCTTGCCCAGATGCTGGGGTGATCTGGAGCCTAAGGGCACTCTGTGTGATACAGTACTGTCCACACACACTGTCTGTACAGAACTCTCTCCTCTGTCACCTACCTCCCGACTCTCTCTTCTGTCACCTTCTGTGCTTTTTGCTTGGAAAATTCTGAGTTCATGCAATTTCCCTCAAGCCCTTTCCTTGTTTCAATCCTTGAATAGCTGTCTGATACAAATATAATTGCTCCAGAGTCACACACATATGCCTTGGGCTTTTTCCCTGGGCGTTTCCAGCTTGACACCTTTTCATGGCTCACCCCCAGGGCCGGGATTCTTTTTTAATGGTTTGGTGTTATATAAATATTGATTAATATTTTGATAGCTGCTCCAAAAGGAGCAGGTTGGTGTCACCTGCAAAGAAAATCCATATATGGCAAAGCCATTGAAAGGAAAACATAACATAAAGGAGAATGATTGAAATTCCTTATGATGTAACAATATAAGGTATTTGGAAACATTTTCATAAAGAAGATTTTATTTGCTTGAGAGAGAATGAGAGAGTGAGAGAGAGAAAGCACGAGAGGGGAGAGGGTCAGAGGGAGAAGTAAACTCTCCGCTGGGCAGGGAGCCCAATGAGGGACTGGATCCCAGGACCCTGGGATCATGACGTGAGCCGAAGGCAGACGCTTAACCGACTGAGCCACCCAGACACCCAAGAATTTTCTTTCTTTGTAAAAGTCATTTTGATGGACTACCAGAAAACATATTACTATCTTAAGAGAACTCATTATGTTTTTTATATCATGGATTTGTTTTGGTAAGATACAATGTGTATTCATGTGTGTTCAGATTTTTTAATAGCTCGGGAAGTGGGAGGTACAACATGGTTGTAAAAAGCACTGGCCACAGAATCAGAACAGATCTGAATTGGGCTCCTGGATCAGCTGCTGATATTTTGTGTGAACATGGGCAAGTTGCTTAACCTCCTTGTGCCTCAATTTCTTCATTCCAAAATGGGATGATAACAGATTCTATCTTGCTGGGGTTTAGGAAATTAAATGAGACAATACCTATAGATTGTTAAGCAAAGATACTGAAGCATCATAAACCTCAGTAAATGTGAAGTTACGGTAATAAGATATTTTATTTTCCTACCACATTAATAATAGCTATAATCAATAATCCATGGCAATGCTTAATAATGAGTTTTCCATTTCTTTGTCTCTAGAGCAAGTTAACATCACACTATTCATCTTTCCCTTTAATCTTTTTCCATGCCAAACTCCAGCACAGAAAATCTGTGGTATTTTCCACTGATTTCTGATAGTCTAGGGTAAAAAAGAAAAGAATGAATTGTGTGATTATGAAAAGGGTAGGCCCATCTGGATTCAGGGTCAGGCACACAAAGGACTGACCCCTGTCAGAAGTCAGCTGTATGACCCCATCAACTTAAAACTCTGAACTTTAATTTCCTCATCTGCAAAAACAGAGGATAAGACGTATCTTTACAAATAAATGAAATAACGTACATGAGAGCAGTCAAAATTATAGTTAAAGAATAGTAGGTTTTTATTAGAAATTGCTTCCATCCATCTATCCTTCCATGTGTCTTCCATGAATTTATCTATGCAACTATTAATCAACTTCTACAATATTTAAGAAACATCAGGGAATGGAGAGGAGGACTGTATCCTATCGTTAGCACCTTGAAGACTTTGTACCATCCTTACCACAAATCAGAGACTGAAGCAACCTGGGAAGAACTGTCAAAGAACAAGCAAATAAAAGAGAGAGGTATTAGTCATCCTGGTGGATAGAATAATGGCCACCACTCAGATGGTTAAGCGTTTGCCTTCAGCTCAGGTCATGATCCCAGGGTCCTGGGATCGAGTCCCACATTGGGCTCCCTGCTCCTTGGGAGCCTGCTTCTCCCTCTGCCTCTCTCTCTCTTTCTCTGTCTCTCATGAATAAATAAATAAAAAATCTTAAAGGATAATGGCCACCATAGACATCCACAACCTGATCCTCAGAACCTGTGAATATGTTGTCTTACATGGCAAAGGGGACTTTTAAGATGTGGTTAAGACTCAGTCTCTTGGGCGCCTGGGTGGCTCAGTTGGTTAAGCGACTGCCTTCGGCTCGGGTCATGATCCTGGAGTCCTGGGATCGAGTCCCGCATCGGGCTCCCTGCTCAGCAGGGAGTCTGCTTCTCCCTCTGACCCTCCCCCCTCTCATGCTCTCTCTCTATCTCAGTCTCTCTCTCAAATAAATAAATAAAAAATCTTAAAAAAAAAAAAAGACTCAGTCTCTTGAGAAAGAGAGATTTTTCTGGATTATCCTGATGAACCAATCTAATCACATCCTTAAAAGCAGAGAGCCTTTCCCAGCAGCAGTGAAAGAGAATGATGGGAAACCAGAAAAGGGGGCAGGAGGAATTTGAAGCATGATGGGATTCAACCTACCACTGTTGACTTTGAAGATGGGGGAAGGGGCCAGGAGCCAAGGAATGAATGCTGTGCTCTCTAGAAATCAGGAATGACAGGAGATGGATTCTCTTCCCAAGCCTCTAGAAGCAGCAACCCTGCCAACAACTGGATTTTAGCCTACAGCTTTCTCCAGAACTGTGAGATTAAAAGTGTGTATTGTTTCAACCCCTAGTTTATGGTACTTTGTTCTGGAAGCAATAGAACGTGAATACAGTAATTGAAAGGGTGTAAATTCAGATACAGATCAGAGCCTCACAGTTTGGAGTGTAGGGTGGGCATTGGGACCATTTGGAGCTCATGGGCATGCCAGGAAAATTCAGGCGGAATGCACCATCCTTGAACAACCACACTGGCTCTTTTCAGAATTAGGGGTGCAATTTGCAAATGGGCACAGCTAAGGTGTGCACTGAATAAAAGGCTGTGAGATTTGGCCAGCACACAAGTGTGTGAGGACAGGCTGAGAGGAGCTGTCATGGAGAAGTGGGGAGGAGAGCAGGAGCAAACGGAATTGGCAGAACACAACATGCATGATAGCTGGGAGGGGATCGCAGTACCCCTGTGCTGCAATCAAAGTGAACACCTGAATGTTTGGATTGACATGACATATGGGGTGGATATTACAATGTGCTGTGTTGAAGAGGCCTTTAATTACATGTAACCATTGTACAAGCCCTATTGATAGTAACAACCTTTAATTCATGCCAGAGCCAGAATGTGATGTGGTCTAAGGCAACAAATAATTTGGTAACCTTTGAAATTGATATGCTTTGTTTAAATCTGATTATATATATACATTTTTTCCCCAGTGGGATAGGAAGAAATGAATTTTTTTGCTCATAAATAAAAAGTTTATTAACTGGAAATATTTACTGAGCATCTAGTAATGCTAAATACTATATGCTGTGAACTAGAGGCACTAGAGGATCAAACAGAGTCTATAGAAACAGATCCACTGGCCAACGCAGTCATTATTATAAAGACACAATATATCTATTATACCTGTATCTACATATCTGGCAAGGTCACATGGTCCCTACCTTAATACCCCTCTTAGCTTTCCAGTCTGCTACTTCCCCAATTCATCATAGAGCCATCTGGGAATTTCTGGCTCTTGTCTCTGCCACCTGGTAACTAAAAAGGGGAAAACTAACCACCCATAACCATCCTTCCTTTTACCTCATTATGCCTTACTACATTTCGACTGTGATTTTGTTTTTTTTGTGGATGGGGTGGTGGGTGGCCTGATAGACAGCCTCCTTCCGGAGCCCTGAGCATCAGGCAGAAAAGCATCCTTGCCCTCTGAATTCCCCTTGGTTATCTGAAAGTTGCTCCAGGCTGACCCCTCTGCCAGGGCAAAACCTAGATAAAGGACATGGAAACCCCCAGCCTCCATGAGAGGCCCAGCTTCTTCCTCCTACTTTGGCCTGGCAGCTGAGAATCATAACGGGGGTGTTTATCACCTTTACTCAGGGAAATGAACGCTATGATTTGAGTCTCCCTGACTTTGTTTCTTTTCTTTTTTATGTAATGCATGGCTTGAACTCATGATTCTAAGATCAAGACTTGAGCTGAAATCAAGAGTAGGATGCTCAACCAACTGAAACACTCAGGTGCCTCTGTTCTCATTTTCTTTTCTTTTTCTTTTTAAACCAATGTGTGGATTATTAGCTCTTCCACTGGAAGCTTCAGACCTGGTGAGTTCCCTGATCTGTGATGTCAGTGGGGCCCTGGGTGGAGTTCTTGAGATGCTCTAGGAGTGTGGGACATGTTCACTGACTTTCAAGTCCATTGTTCTACTGCAAAGTGCTGTTGTACTTGCCAGAGATTTGAGTATGAGCTACATTCAACTTTCTTTTTCTGCATTACTGCTGAACCATCTTAAGCCTCCTCCTTTTGCCCACTGGAACCCTGACCTCTTGAGGGATGGGTGACTTGAACAAGCTGACAAAAAAAAAAAAAAAGAAGTTATGAGCATCAAAATGCAAAAGAGAAAAGCATGATAATTCTGTGTCCCAGTTTCTTGTTCTGTAAAATGTAGGGCTGTTGTGGGGAAGAGAGAAACTGTTGTGGGGAGGAGAGAAGGGTGATGATCTAGCCAGCTTGGTGTGATACACATGGGCTCTGTAACAGACTGCTGATGGGTAATGCATATGCATGTACCTGTGTGGGTGAAAGGTGTTGGGGGAGAAACTTCCACCTTTGGCAAGATTTCATTACCAAGTGGTACTGACAGTGCATCTTCAGACCCACACGCAAAGTCCCTGGATCATCTTTAGTCTAATTGGATAATCTGACCTATCAGAAGATAGAGGATAGAATATCTATTTGATGAGACTTTGCTATCTTTAAAAATCTTACCCTGTTAGGCTGTGAATATTAATTGGCTAAAGCGTAGACTCTCTTTGTAGTTTGATAACGGTCCTTATGGAAACTTCCGTGTAATATGCTTTCAGGAGTTTAAACAATCTAAAAACTTGAGAGAGGAGTGGGCCTCTGCTTTAGGAGGTGACCTGGGCTTTGGTAAAATAGAGATAAAATCCACTAGCTCTCAGCAGGGTCCAATGACACGCTGTTGAGTGATGGCAATGCTGCTGGCCCATGGGCCCTGTCTGAGTAGGGGGTTAAATGCTGGTGAAGTGTTGAAAAGTAGGGTATACCAGCAATGCCTGGCTGCAAGTCCACAGGTCCCACCCTGGGATGGGGCTGAAGGACTGTACACTGGGGGGCATTCCAGGTGATTTCTGGCTGCTATTCCTGACACCCTTGTGATAGGTGGGGTGCTGAGCACATTGTTCAGGGACCCATGTGATGTTCCTGCTAGCTGGGCTTATAGAGAGCAGTGTGGGTGTCCCAGCAGGTGCCAGCATGCTGGCCCCTGAACCTGCAGTGAGCAGGGAGGGTGGAAGCACAGCATTGGGTCTCCAGTGGTGACAGTGCTGCTGTACTGTAGAGCACATGACCAGTGTGTACGCAACATAGGGTTTCCACTTGAAAGTCCATTCTGTTGCCCACCAACCACAGCTTTGGGAGCTTTGGAGAGCTTTGGGAGAGCAGAGCTCACCTCTATCCTGGGATCTGTGTGGCCTATGTGGCATCTCTGTGGCCATGCTGGGGTTTCATAGCTTGGTGTCCTCAGTGTTGCCTGTGTCCTTGCGAAGTGACTATGCTGAGGGCTGGGGGTGGTGCAGAGTGTTGGGTGTCCCAAGTAAGACTCATACCACCTGACCTGCTATGGGTACAGGTAGAGAGCACAGTGCTGGCAGCCTTTCAGGGGAATTGGCTGTACCACAGAACCTGTAGTGGGGACTGGGTCTTAGGACCCTGCAATGGTCAATTTTATATATCTACTTGGCAAGCTCATGGTATGCAAATATTTGGTGAAATACCAGTCTAGATGTTGCTGTGAAGGCATTTGAAAAATGTGATTAGCATTTAACATCAGTAGACAGCAGATTACCCTCCATAATGTGGGTGGGCCTCATCTAATCAGTTGAAGGCCCTTAGCGAGAGAAGACTGTAGTCTCCCAAGGAAAAGGGAATTCTGCGCCAGACAGCCTTCAGACTCGTGCTGCAGCATCAGCTCTTCCCTGGGCCTCTGGACTGATGACCTGCTCTGCAGAATTGGTATTGGCTAGCCCTGACAATAATGTGAACCAATCCCTTGAAATGAATCTGTCCCTCTCTACATGTAAGTATCTGTCAGTTCTGTTTCTCTGGAGAACCCTGAAAGGCAAGTGCGGTATTGAGTATCCTTGGAGAGTCCCGTGCAGCTCTGTCACAGGCACCTTGCGAGGGGTGGGCTATGGAGCATGGAGAAGTTTGTCCCAGGTGAACATCCTCCCTCTCCCTGGATTGCAGAGTGGCAGCATTGGAAGCCAGGGCTGGCCATCATGCAGCTCCCCAGACCCCACTGTCAGTGGTGGGTGTGGAGGGAATAGAGGGTGGAACCTGGAGCATGCCCTTGCTGATCTGTCATGGAACCATGTGATTCAAGTGACTGTGAACGTAGGGTGGGGGTCCCTAGGATGTAGGTACTGCTGCACATGAGCATAGAGGGGGTCATCCACAAACTGCCCTGTGAGGAACTGGGTCAGGAACCCCAGCAATGCATGTGGTACTGGCCCGTGGGTCATACTATGAGTCCTGGCTACAGCACAATTTGTGTTAGCCTGAGATACCATTACTCTGTTCTGTGGGCCACTCTATGTTATTGGGGGTCAGAGCACAGTGTGTGGCATCCAGATGGCATTGATGCTGCTTATCCATGAAGTACACTGTGAGTTTGGAGGTATAGAGGACGGGGGGGGGTGGTATCCCATGTGAGACTGTGCTGAACTCAGGGACCACATGGTAAGGATGTGTGGAGTCTGTGGTGGATGTCCCAGGTGATACTGATGCTGCTTTCCAAGGTGCTCACTGTGCTTGGTGGCTGGTGTGTGTATCTTGCGTGGTGCCCATACGGCTGGTCCACAGACCATTATGGGAGTATTATGTTTTCAGCAGAGTGTTGCATATCCCAGGTGATACCTCCTTGCTCTTCCATGACCATCCTGTGATTAGTAGGGTATAGAGTATAGGATTGGGTGTCCAAGCTGGTGCTTGTGCTCCCCTGTTCCAGGAACCACGTCAGGAATGACAGTGGGCCACATCTCAGTGTTGGGTATCCAGATGTTGCTCGCACAGCTGCTCACCACACTGTGGTTCACACAGTGTCTTGCATGTCCTGGAAGGCATTTCTGCATTGTTGCTCTCACAGTCCCCTATGAAATGGTTGGTCTTACCCCTGCTGTGATTCTGTCTCAGTAAGCCTAAGTAGCTGCCATCCCTCCCTTGTTTGAGATGAACATGTGGCTGAGAAAAATGTCCATGATTTTTGACCACTGCAATTTACCCTTTTGGAAGAACATAGAATGTTTGAACTGCTTTGGAATTCCCACCCTGCTACACCAGTGTCTTGGCTGGAGAAACAGCAAAAGGGGAGGAGGGGGAAGGGGTACTCTGAAGTCCTGAAGAATGAAATGTTTGTAATCTTGCTTTGTGTGTTCTGAAGAGCCACAGAGATTGGCTTGTAGCATGTTATACACATTCTTGGTGAACCGAACTAACAAAGCCCTGTTCTGAGAGGAAGGGTCCCACAGGCCTATCCCGCTTCCAACTGAGGGTTTGCAGCTCCGTGCAAGAGGCAAAGAAAAGGAGTCCTGCTGCAGAGTAGATACCATGAAAGATAAACCTGTCTTCAGCAAAATGTTTCCTTCATGAGCACATATCTCACGGCATTTTCTTGTCAGCCTCACACTTGTGTTTGTGAATCTTTGAGAAGGGTATTTCAGCACTTTGCAGGAGTTAATGGGCCCCTATGAAGTCCATGTCTTCATGTGATTGTTCTTCGCTGTGCCTCTCATGCAGGTGACCACAGTTAGGTCAGGTCTAATGCCCTGCCTCTCATTAACATCTTGTAAATTGGGTGTAAGCCCTTGCCGTCTGCGTAATCTGCTGCAAGTGGTGATGGAGAGGTGGGATCTGGAGGGCTTCTGGGAGGGTCCTCTGGCTGCCAGACCTAAAGGGGGTGAACTGTCCACCATCAGGCAGCCTCATTCCCAGGCTGCTGTGACCTCACTCTGAAGGAACACATTCAGAATGGCAAGACGGTCCTTCTCTTTATAGGACAGAGGATGTGTATTGCCAATAGTCAAGCAGCTATTCAGAAAAGTTTTTAATAATAATTCCAAGGCTGACTTTGTACTTGAACTTGTTATAGGGGGTATGAGAGGTTTTCCCTGAGACTTCTGAGGGGTGAACAGGAAGTGCAAATTCTCTTGAGAAGCACTCGGGAGGGCAGAGGACAGAGGGCCAAGGAGTTTTACAATGCCTTGAGGCATGGGGAACAAAACATGTGGTGAGCAAGGCACGTGGGACTCCATGAGCTTGGACAATGCCCTCATTCCTTCCACACACACGCACCCCCCGGGAACATCCCACACTGCCCTGGGCACCAAATCAATGCCAGACGTTTGTAGGGCCACTCAGAAAAGGGCCGGGGATCACCACCATTCAAGTACTTTCAGACCTGCTTTCAGTTTGGGCTCCTAGGGTTTTTAAAGTCCAAAGGGTGGGGCCAAAGCCTTATGGAGCCTGGAGGTCTAGTGCTTCCTTGGGGAGTCATGTTGCAATGAGAGAAGGAAGCAGATACTGGACACTGCTGTCCCAAGTGACAGAATTGTCCCTGTGTGGCTGACAGGGCACCTGGGACAGCTGTGACTGCACTTAGAATCCCTGCCTGTGACGTCTGGGTTAACATCCCAGTTATCCCCTGAAATGTTTAAAAAGAGTGGTAGGAATGCGCTTTCTTTCCCCCCAGGCTCTGTATCTGCCAAGGAAAACAGCGTTTGACATTTTACCAGCATAATGATTTATTCAAAAAATAGCTGAGAAAAAAAATGACAAGTGAGGGCAACGCCAAAGTTCACAAAAAGGTTACATTGATAGCAGGGGTGGGGGGACCCAGGGTCTGCATATAACCTGGGGGCAGCATGTTCCAGGGGGCTCTACTTGCCAGGGGCTGTGAACGACTGGTGGCAACGCCAAGTCCCCAACACCATCCAAAACCATCCATCCCTGAGCAGCCTCCACTCTGCATGCCCTGACCCTACAATGTGGTGGGTAGAAGTGACCTCTTTCTCACTCCTGATCCACCTGCTTTTAGCAGGGTGTCTCCATCCAGTTGTCCACCAGCTTTCCTTCTCTCCTCCTCCACACAAGTCATGGCACCTTCGGGAGTTTTAAGTGGGGTTGTGCAAGGTGACAGGTATGTATGTACGGTATGTGTTAGTGTGTATGTGTATATATATATGTATGTGTGTATATATGTATTATTTTTGCCCATGTACTGTTTCTATAAGAAATCTCTGCAGCCAAAGCACTCATGGAGAGAGACAAGCCATGGAATAACCAATGGCACATGCACTTTTTCACTTTGGCTGTTTCTATCATTGACTATTCTTCCTGAGGAGAAAAGATGGAGCCATAAGGCTCAGGTTCCTTGGGAGTAACAGAGTGTGGCTCTAAACAGGCAAAGTGGCATCTGTGTGCAAGCAAACAGCAGGATCATGCTGGGGGCACATTCGATCACTGTGAAAAATGAGGGTCACGGAGGAGGAGAGAGCCCTTTGTCAGAGGAGCTAGCCTTGCTGGGGAGGAACAGGCTGCATTCCACCCTGCAGGTGCTGGCTTCCTTCCTTCTTAAAGGAAGGCCAAAGCCAAACTCACAGTCATGCCCACACACACCTTTTCCACCTGGGTGGATCAGGCTGGACAGGTGACTGTTACTCTGTTCCTGCTCTTGCAGGTGTCTGCATTCCTGAGCACATGGTCACAGCAGCTCGCTTGCTGCAGGCTGCACCTTTGCCTGTGCTGTGGGTGGGGGGGGGTGGCCTGTCTTTCTAGATAAATGTCTTCTAGGTCTGAGAATAGCTTGAAATAGCCCTGTTGGCTGCCTCACCCTGAGGGGAAGGACTGGGAGCTGAGCATGGGGGCTCAGCCTCACATTACATTTCTGTGGGAGACAGTAAGTGTATGAAAACATGGAGATTCAGGTGCTTTCTATTGAAAAGGACCAAAATTTGTTCCCCTGTGGATTTGGTTGATTTTTTTTTTCATTTCAGGTTATATCAGAATAAAAAAACACTGGGGCACCTGGGTGGCTCAGTTGGTTAAGTGTCTACCTGCAGCTCAGGTCATGATCCCAGGGTCCTGAGATTGAGTCCCATAGTGGGTTCTCCCCTCAGCGGGGAGCCTGCTTCTTCCTCTCCCACCTGCTCTTGCTATCTCTCTCTCTCTCTCTTAAATAAATAAAATCTTTTTAAAAAAGAATAAAAAAAGCAATCACCTTTCATGGACATCTGTTTGATGTTCAGCACACTGTATGTACATACACACGCCTGTCTCCTTAGAAGTCAGAGGTTCTGAGAGGGCCATTGGGTAGCACTGGCTTTGATGGATCCTCGTGACACTCTTCTGTGGTATGTGAGTGCAAGTGTGCTAATACCAATATTTTTAGGTTATATTGCACTCATCCTAGAAGGGAGCAATAGTAGAGCCTATACCGTTTGCTGAAGCTGATAGTGGGATCTATCCAATTAATCTTAATTCTAGTTCCAGCTTTGGTACTAATGAGCTCTGTGTCCTTGGGCAGGCTGCTGTTGTTTTTTTCAGTAGGGGAGGATATTTTTCCTGACGATTGCATTGTTGTGTCCTCCTGTCAATGTCAGGCAGGCATCTACCACATAGCTCCATGAATGCGGACCCCCTTCTTTCCTTCACCCAGATGTTTCTGTCTATAAGAAGATGCTGTCCACATTGCCCAGCTTTAGCAATGCAACTTTAGTTATCATTGCATTCAAGGCAGTTTTTAAAAAGGACCTCAGTTTATATAGGTGGAGAAAGTAGTAACAAAGAGAATGTATAAGAAAAGGAAGACTACAGGGGAAAACACATGAGAGGCCTTAAGAGGATTGCACACGCTTTAAAAATCAGGGAATGATTTCCCTTATCAAAGGGTATCATGACATAAATTAATTTGCTAAATGAGAGATAACAAAGCTGTTCTTCAGACAGCCAAGCTGTTTCTATTATCATGAAAATTATGTCACTTTTGATCAATCCATCAGTAGCCATTATATTAGATACACATTTCTCAAAATACTGACCTTGATGCCTTTCATATGGCTACAAGAGAAATGCCCAACTCCTTAGCATGGTATTCCAGGCCCTCCACTGCCTGGCCCACCTATTCTTCCCACCTTCTAGCCCAACTGTTGTCTGTCTGACTCCTTTGACCCCTCCTCTCTACACTTGGGCTCACTCTGCTTTGTTCTACTGTGCAGAATCCCCTCCCACCACATCTGGAGAGTTGATCACCTCCTTAACCCTTCTGAAATTTTTTTCACAGACTTTATTTTTTAGAGCATTCTTAGGTTCATATCAAAATTGGGAGGAAGATACAGGGATTTCCCATGTACATCCTGAACACCCTCTGAACACAGTTTCCTCCATGATCAACATCCTCCACAGAATGTACATTTGTTATAATCCATGAACCTACACTGACACATCATAGTTACCCAGAGTCAATAGTTTATATTAGGGTTCACTCTTGGTATTGTACATTCTGTAGTTTTTGGACAAATGTGTGATGACATGTATCGACCACATGGAATTTTTTTTAACCCCAAGTGTTCCTGATTTTCTTCCCACCTACTTATTCTGTTTGGCAAATTGTAAGGTATTACCTTGTTTGTGATCTATTTCCCATTGCCTTTAGTTTACTAGTTAAGCCATGCATGGTTAAAACACCATCACTTATGCTGTGTTTCAGGGCAAGTTCTGTCTACTACAAGGTACCTTCAATTATCATCTGGCTTAAGTGTTAATTTGATTTTACTCTGTCCATACCCCCACCTCTACTCACACCTCCTGTTTCTTGTTTCTTTTATATATAGTTTTGTTATACTTGAGCCATACAGATACTAATCCCTTTTGTTGTCCCATTATACTACATAGATGGACTCTCCAATATGGTGGCTGCTAACCATAAGGTGGCTGTTTAATTTTAAATAAATTAAAATTTAGTTCCTCAGTGAGACTAGCTGCAATTCATGTGTTCAATGGCCATGTGTGGCTAATGGCTACCATACTGGTCATCCCTGGCTACAGAACATCCCCATGATTGCAAGAAGTCCAACTGGACAGCATTGCCGTATATATAAAGGTCGATATATATCATGATCTTTTAAAGGTGTAAAACATAAAAATTTCCACATCCAGCACCCTAGACAATGCATTTTAATATATTAACTTTCGTTTTTAATGTTACACAATCAGTAGATTGCCTTATAGGAAATTTTTCTGGCTAAAGACAGCATTTTCATTTTTTTCCCTTCTTGTTTATCAAACCAAATGAAGAGTGTTAAAACCTCAATGATGTTTATGCATTAAGTTCATACTTTGGAGCAGATGAAAGTTCTCTCCTAAAAAATGGAAGACCAAATAAGAACAGAGGTCATGGACAGTATCTCTTGGTTTTTAGGTTGGAGAAGGAGTTCTAGACATGTTTATTATCAATTTGTAATTATTTGACTTCTGCTTTAACAAAGGAGTAGAAAGTTGCCCCCTTTTAAAGGAAGATGTAATTCACTTCAAGTTCAAAACAATACCAAACAGAAACAGCTGTGTCCATATGTTGCTTAAAAATTATTTTCTAAATAGTAACACTAAAATTAAACTTTATGTTAGAAAGAAACCCACAGATGATTGAGAGCACCATGGGCTTCCTTCCTGCAGAAATGCCTTTATTTGATGCCATAAGAGCCCACTGAGGTGAGGAATGGGAGCATTTTGGTCAAAATGTCATCAGATTTTTAAATGAGTGTTAGATTGCTGTTGTTGGTGCAGAACAAAGCATCAACACTATGGGTATACTACTGACGTTAGTGTCAGTTTGACACAATTTCCCTTATTACAGAGGGGGGGACGGAAACAACCATCAGTAAATTTCTAAACACTAGCTTGCATTCTCTTCACATTTGACATCTTAAGAGTGAGGAGATTAGGGTCATATATATTTTTTTTCTTGAATAAAGTTCTTTTACTTAGGCTTTGTACTGGATTTACTGCTTGTAAGAATCAGCTGGCTTTAGGAAACACTGATAAAATTTTTTCAAGTGGAATGGATTCTTAATCAGTTCAACTCAAATTTCCAAAATATTTCCCCCCAAGGTCCTATACGAATAAGTGGGTTTTAGTTTAGTAGAAAAATGCACATGGCACAATGTCATTTTACCCATTATTTTTTTCCCATCAGTGGCTCCTGCAGCCAATTTTCTTTTCTGTAGTTAGGCAGAAATTTTGTGAGGTCCAATAGATCTTGGGATGATGTCACATGTGGTTACTTAATAGATGATAATTTGTAGGATTTGCAGGGCAAGATCTTCACATGAATATTCAAGTCCAGCTCTTTTTGTTGTTGTTGTTGTTTAATTACCAGTAAGGGGACTTTATATTTCCAGACATATTTAAGCTTATCTTCACTATTCTTGCCCAGTAAACATACAGAAAATATGTTTAACCTGTTCAATAGCTAAATTGGCTCCTCTTAGGGTTTTCAAATCAGCACCAAGCAATTGATTTGATTTTTCAGTCCAAAAGCAAGGAGGGAAAGAGAGTCATGGAGATCCTGTTTCACACAAAAACAGCTAGAATAAGAATTAGCAAAGAAAATATGCCCATAACATCTAGCTCCTTTAGGGCAGGACCTTTCTTTTCAACAAATAATATTTAATAAGCAGTCAACTTTGCTGAGACAAGATGAGTTGGTTGTTTCAAAGTCAGAATTTATTTTCTCAGAGAAATGATGCTATTGATTGTGGTTGTATTGTCAGAGCAGCCCATATAATCCTGTTTAACCCACAGTATAACAAGGCTATATTCCCAGCTATTGTCCAATGACTCAGATTCTTGTGAGCCCATAGCTCTCTGAGCTCCAAAGCCAACAGTGATCAGGAGAGTGAGAAAGGAGGTGGGGAACCAAATAGAAGTTCTAAGAGCCAGACAACTCTCCAACCATTAATAAAACTAGATCTTGGAAGCAGCCAGTGAGGAAGGTGGGAAAGGGTAGAGTCCTACAATGGGGATCTGTTGGTGGCAGTAACTTTGGGGGTGAGAGGGCCAGGTGCAGAGGGCACCTACTGTTGTGAACAGGAAAAAAACTGTATCCAGTGATATAGGAGTGGCCCTGTATAGAAAGCAATGTGAAGGCTGTGGTTATAGGATGGGGGTGGGGAGAGTGGGGGCTGGAAGAAGGGATACAGGTAGTACTCCAGTAAAGTTTGAAAGTTCCACATCATTTCTAAATCAAATATCCTGCAACAGAGACTTTTCATATCAATGTTGACTTTCTCCACTGAACCATGGTGGCCAGGGTCAACAATCATTATGCTGTATTAGGATTCTGAGATGCCCTAATCATGAGGATGTTTTATCCCTACCCTCACTAGGCATATGTGAAGTATTTTTGGACATATAAGTGTAATCTTTTTAAGCCTCAGTTTTTGGAGATAATACTTGTTCTTTGCTGCATACCTTAACAGGAATCCTATGAGGATCCAAAAAAATTTTTAAAGATATTTAAAATAATATCTGTATCTCATATGAAAGCCAACTTGTTTATGGAGATATTATATATAGAACTGAGGTAATAAATATGGAAAGAGACCCAGTTAAGTAACTGCTCTGATGTTTATATCTGCTAATTAGCTTTCATGATGTTCCAAAGTACCAAAAGTGGGACAAATATGATTCGGGTGGTCCACATATCTTAACAGAGAATTTTGCTTTGACTGTCTATTCCAAATTGTGTGACTATCTGATGTGTATAAACGTCTACACAGTTGATACAGAAGCAAAAAGTCAAGAGCAAATTGCTGGAGTAAATTTCAGTATGCAAAGAACTCCTTAGGAGGGTTCTGATCTGCACTTGCCTGTTAATGAGGGAGAATTGAAACGCATGCTCTGAACCCTTTCCAAGGATTCTACCAGAGCTAAATAAATCCCAAGCAAAAGCGTGATCATCTGGAGGAACAACGGGCTCTGTCCTCCTCGTGCCCACCCTCCTCTGGCCCCTGACTTGCCAGCCTCAGGGCCAGGGCATGGAGGGCTGGGCCCGTCTCTCCGGGTGTGAGCCATGTGACACGAGCCTTTGCGCGCGGTTCACTTGAAGGTCTCCGCACAGTCCGGGCTTGTCAGCTGAGGAACGTCAGGCAGTGCAGGGACTTGTAATTAGGCGGCCCCGGGGCGGCGGTCCTCTCTGAGCAGGCTTTGTTTCCTCTGCTCGCCCAGTGGGCATCCTGCCTCCGCAGACCGTCTCACAGAGACCTGGCGTGCGGGCGGGGCGGGGGGCACACAAATATGTGGAGAGAGGAAAACAGGTATGAGGCTTCAAGTCCAGGCAGGACGCCCCGTTAGTCATGTTATCGTAAAGTGGGCAGCGCCCCGCCTCTCAGTTAGTCAGAGCAACAGGTAAATAAAGAGCTCAGTGTCTAAGGGGCTTTTGGCCAGAGTGGTGAGCTCTGTCATTCTGTTTTCAAAACAAATGCTCTCGTGGGCCTTGCTTTAATGATTTCCTTGTGTGAAGTGAGCACTTGAGGCAGAGTGTTTAGACAGGTCAGCTGTGGCATTGACTGCCACATAACTGCAGGTACAGGCTCTGGAGAAAAGGGAGAGCATCTCCCAAACCCCTTTCTCTCTATTCCCTCCTCCTCCCCACCTGCCTCCATTCCCCACGAAGAATATCCTTGGAGGCGGGGGTACTACGGTGTGGCTGGTGCTGGTATCCACATACCTTTCTCTCCCTGCCCCCTGCCCCCACTCCAGATTTGGAAATAGTTAGAGAGAAAAGAGGAAAATGAATTTACTTGCTAGAAAATTAAAACAAAATCCTTGTCAAACATAAATGATCAAGCGTATTTTAACGTGGCTGCTAGAAGTGTTCTATAATAACAATTATTTCTTGTCACACTGTAATTTATTAGATACCTATATGAGATACCCAGAGGACAGTGATTGGTAGACAGTAGAAATGACACACTGGACTTCATTGCATATAGCTTTCTGTACAGTGAATGCTTTGGGTTCTTCTAGGTAATAGTGGAAAAGATGCCATGTCTGAAAATTTCCACACAGCTCTTGAGATTCTGGGGCACTGAGAGGGAAATCCAGAAGATGTGCTTGCAGCTATTGTGAGCCTGATACTTTTGCCAAACTTCCCACAACAGATATGGACTGGGTGGTATCATGAACCACAGGCTTATAGAGAAGGAAATCCCAAGGTTCAGACTATAACGATCAAGCAGGAAATCTGTGTTAAGAACCAGACCATGGTCGTACCCCATAAATGTTTGTAGTTTCTCATGGGGGCACATGAGAAGGCAGTGTCTGCAAATGTCAGCTGACATCATGCCATATCTCTTAGTTTGTTCAGGGCATACAATGAGTGTTAGCTGCTGGACAGGAGATGAGTGCTACATGCATTTAGAAATGTACTTACTTTTTATTGCTTCCTTTGTAACTGTTGCTTTCTGGATGAAAACCTTTCCCACTCAAGTGAGATAGAGAAGGAATTACTAAAATCAGAAAGAGATATACAGGATTGACTTCAGTTTAAATCTGCTTCATCAGGTAGACCGATATTTTCTTCTGTTTTCTTGTTCTAATCAGACATCCTCATGGAGATGGGGAAGCAACCTCTCTCTTTCTTGATATGCATTTGATAAAGGCAATATAGGTGGGCATATAAGGAAAATATGCCCACTTCCCTTATGAACTTTGTAAGATTTTTTATTATATGAACTATTACATAATCATTGTGTATAATAAATGTGCTTAAAATAATGGTAATATATACTATTAATTCTGCTACCAGCTGCTCTCTGTTGTGTCATATTTCTGGCACTCTGTGTCCCATCTTTTACTTAGTAAATAAGATCTTTGAGGTAAGCATGACTTCAGTACCACCTCTAAGCAGATAATTTCCAATTTTCATTTTTGTTTTCACAGATAGCTGGTACCATAATGCCTTATCTTAGCAGCAATTTTGACATCTCCCATAGCATGGCCATATTCAATTTTAATTTCTAAATGTTTAAAACTGAGTTCCAGCTCTTCTGGTTCAGACAAGAGAGCATTGACTCATCTCTGCTCATGTCCACAAGTTCAACTATAAACTCTAGAAACAACACAAATGCAGTCATAGAAAGACTCTAGAGTAGAAAGAGAGAAGCAGATTGGTCTGGGACTCAAGGCTCTAAGAGTAGCCCAATGCAGGGGGCTTAGGGCCCCACCCAACAGAAGGAGGCCCAGGTGTGCTCCTTCCTTCCTGGATGATACATTAGCCCATGGCACATGCAAGTGTTTCTTTGCAGAACCCTACTGACACTGAGAGGCCAGAGGACAGGCTCTCCTTCCCAATGGGCCTGAGACCTCCTCCTCGCCCTAGTGGAAGGCACCAACAGACAAGATGCCAACAAATGTTCTTTGTCCCCATAGATGGAAATACCCCCCCCCTTGGGACCCCCCTTTCCTCTGTTAGAGGCACTGTGGGGCCAGGTGGATCCACTACAACTGATGCCCAGACCCAGAAGCCCAAGGGCAGGAATTCCTTCTACCACCTGCACACACCAGGTAATTGGGCAGCCAGCAAACAGTTGATTCAACCGCAACAAGCAGTCACTCACTGGAGGTGATGTTCTCTACCAGGCTAAACCTGAGACTTTTCTTCCCTCCTTAGGGACAAGGGACAGCCAGGGAGCAGCAGTAGAGAGATCTTGCCACAATAAGCCCTAGCCTGGGAAGTGTTCTTTGTCCCAGAGGCCTGAGACTCCATCCTCTTCCAGAGATCTCATGCTTCTTGGTCTAGGGGCTCATTCTGCACCCTCAGTAAGCACCAAAAGGGATCAGTAATGGAGGACCAGTGAACCCAGACAAACCAACCAGACCAAAATAACACCACAAGGACTCTGAACTTAAATTGTTGCTGGAGCCACAGCCCACAAAATTACATAAGACCTGCTAGTTAGCCTCAAAAGGGTGACTGCCTGTCAAGATGGAGGATTTGAATAGGACCCAGAGACTCCTAATAACTAGACAAAAAATCAGGATACAATAAAAAATCACCTGTCAGATAAAGAACCAAGAAAAATCACAAACAGAATGAGAAAAGATGGTCAACAGAAAGAACATGGAACTGAATTAAATCTTGAGATTAGCTGACAAAAGCTCTCAAGTAGCCATCATAAAAATGCTTTAACATGCAATTCAAAATTCTTTTGAAATAAATGAGAGATAGAAATAGAAATTACAGAAGCAAAGAAAGAGCAGTTTTAGAAAGAACCAAGTGGAAATTATAAAGCTGAAAAATACAACGGCAAAAATAAAAACACACGGGCTGGGCTCAATATCAGTGTGGGTGACAGAAGATAGAATCACTGCACTTAATGACAGATCAGTAGTATTTGCCCAATCTGAACAAAGGAGAGAAAAATAGGGGAAAAAAGGGGAGAGATCTTAGGAATGAGGCAGAAAATAACAAAGGTCCTACATCTGTGTTATCAGAGTCCCAGAAGGAGAGGAGTAAGGGAGTGGGGTTGAAAGAGTTTCAAAGAAATAATGGATGCAGACTTCCCAAATGTGAGAGGTAAAAGACATAAACTACATTTTCAAAAAGCTGAGCCAACCTTCAATAGGATGAACCCATGGAAATCCATGCCAATACACCTCAAAATCAAATGTCTGAAAACTAAAGGCAAAGAAAAAAATCTTAAAAGCAGCCAGAGGAAACACCACTTTGATTGACAGCAATTTTCTTATCTTAAAACATGGAGGCCAGAAAGAAATGGTACGACCTTTACAAGTACTGAAGGAAAAGAATTGTAAACTATAAATTCTATACCTGGCAAAAACATCTTTCAAGAGAGAAAGAGGGAAAGAAGAAAAGTAAGAGCATTTGTTGCTAGCAAACCAGCCCTTAGAGAATGACTATCAGAAGTTCTTTAAGCAGAAAGACAGTAATATTAAGCAGTTCTCAGAACTTTAGAAAGAAGAACTATACAATATAGTAGACTCTTCTTATGATTTACCTACATCATATTCGGTAAGTGAGGCAAAATTTATAAAACCATTTGAATGATGTTCATTATATGTTGAAGAAATACCTAAGGGAATTGTATTGAAAAAGTGGTGAGTCGAGAGATCTAGATGGATCTACCAAAGTTGGTAAAATATTGATACCAGTACACTGTGATAACTTACGTACACATACTGTAATACTTGCAGCAACCACTAAGAAAAACATATAAAGCAACATCCTAAAACTTACTATAAAGAAATCAAGATGGAATTGATAAATTAAACTTCATCAAAATTAAGAATTTTTCCTCTGTAAAGACTCTGTGAAAAGCATGAAAAAAAATAGGCTACCAACTTGGAGAAAATATTTGCAACAAAGGATTAGTATCCAAAAAAAAACCCCAAAAAACACATGAGTACCCAGTATATATCCAGAAAAGTATTAGTATCCAAAAAATATAAAGAACTCTCAAAACTCAACAGTAAAACAACAGACAATCCAATTAGACAATTGGTAAAAGACATGAACAGACCATTTCAATGAAGAGGATACACAGGTGGATAAGCACACAACAGGTTGTTCAACATCACTCACTATTATGGTAACAAAACACGTTCACAGGTACCAGGCATTAGGACTAGATTATATCTTTTTGGGGGGGTTTCATAACTCAACCCACAATAAGCAGTATCTCATACCCCTCTTTGCATTTAGAACAAAAAATGGTGACAACATCAAGTGCTGGTGATGATGGGGAGAAACTGGATCACACATACATTGCTGGTGGGAATATAAAATGATATGCAAAAGAGTGGCTGTTTCCTATAAAATTGAACATGCAACTACCATACATAATAAGCTCTGCCATGTACTTGCTGTGTGACTTGGGACAATTTAGTCAAACACTTAAAATCTTTATATTCTCATATAAACTGGACATAATAATATTACTACTTCCTTGGACTGTTGTAAGGATTAAATGAGATAATGCACATAAATGCTGAAAACAGAACTGACATATGGTAAGTTCTCAATAGTGAGAACTTTATAAACTTTATTAATAATATTAATATTACTGATTATATTTAACAGCAGATTCTGATCAAAAGCAGTCTAATTTAAGAGCTTTCTGAACCTATTCCATTTAGTAAGTAAGAGAAAATAAACCTGAATCATATCAGGTATGTCACTGAAGAATAGTAGTACACTTAAAAATTATTAAGGCAATCCATTCTTGTTTTCGTTGAGATATTCATCAAATATTAATTTGAGCATTCATGTGTCAGCTAATATTCTCTTCTCTGTAGATACAGCAATACTCCTTGGAACTTATAATTTAGGTAAGAACCTCAAAAAATTAAAGATTTAAATTTTAAATACACACATTTTCTTTTGGGGGGACTACTAGTTTCAGACAAAGTGCTTGAATGTGGGCTTTAGAATAGCCTGTCTAGCAGCTAGGTTAATCAAAGAATATTTTAATCCACAGAAAATTTTATAATTATTTATTTGGAATATCCTATATTTCCAGATAAACATATGGAATTATTATTTGGTGTCCTTCTATCAAACAAGAAAACCTTGAATCTGTGGATTTTCAAAGGGGAATTATGCTATTCTCAAATAAAATCAGTTGTGTAACTGAAGAAGAATATGGATGTTGGGAGCAGCCCACATTCACTGCTGCAATGTTAAGAAGTGACTAGGTCAGATCCGAATGACAAGATAGACCCAGTTGATGAATGGTGGGTGCAAGAGAAAGTTACATACTGTATGAATCAACGCTTCAAATGACAAAATTATAGAGATGGAGGACTCTGTCAGTTTTTGCTTCATGAATTTGAGGCTCCGTTGTTTGGTGCATATATATTTTGGATCCATGTATTGATTCTTTTACCAGTATATTAATTTCCTAGGGCTGCACAACAAACCCTCACAAACTAGGTGGCTTAAAAGAGCAGAAATTTATTTTTTCAAAGTCCTGAGGGTTAGAAGTCTGAAACCAAAGTGTTGGCAGGGCCATGCTCCCTCTGAAGGCTGTCAGAAAGAATATTTCTCTGCTTTTCTTCTGTCTCTCAAGTGGTTGCCAGTGGCTGGAGTTCCTTGAGTTGTACATTCATCTCTTCAATCTCTGCCTGTGCTGTCACTTGGTATTCTCCATGTGTATCTGTCCGTGTCTAAATTTCCCTGTTCTTATAGGGACACCAGTCACATTGGATTAGATCCTTCCTAATTCAGAAACACCATCTCTCTCTCTCTCTTTTTTTTAGATTTTATGTATTTGAGAGAACGAGAGTGAGAGTGAGAGTGAGCATGGCAGTGAGGGAGGGGCAGCCTGAGAAGCAGACTCCCCCTGAGCAGGGAGCCTGACACGGGGCTCCATCCCAGGACCCTGAGATCATGACCTGAACCAAAGACACTTGCTTAACTTACTGAGCCACCCAAACACCCCAGAAACACCATCCCTTAAGTCGATTATACCTGCAAAGATCCTATTTCCAAATAAGGTCACATTCACAGGTACCAAACATGAGGACTTGATCATATCTTTTTGAGGGGGGTCATAATTTAACCCATAACAAGCTGTATGTCATATCCTTCTTTGCCTCTAATAATTTTCTTTTTCCCTGATGTATACTGTATTAGATGTTAATATGGCCATTCCTACTTTTTTTCTTTTGTTTTTAGGGGTTGCATGGCATATCTTTAACCACCCTTTAACTTTAACTTTCAACTGCATTGTACTTGAAGTGAAATTCTTTCACTCTCTCTCTCTTTTTTCTTTCTCTCTCTCTTTTTTCTTTCTTTCTTTCTTTCTTTCTTTCTTTCTTTCTTTCTTTCTTTCTTTCTTTCTTTCTTTCTTTCTTTCTTT
>NW_023270415.1:1977859-2004942 GCF_011800145.1 Mirounga leonina
TTTCTTTCTTTCTTTCTTTCTTTCTTTCTTTCTTTCTTTCTTTCTTTGTTTTTTGGTTTATAACAATAAAGGTTTATTTATCATTCATAGGACATTTTGGCTATGGGCTGGCTATGGCATTGCCCCATGTGTCTTCTTCAATTTGGGTTCCAGACTGCTAATAGGGACATGTAGTTATCTGAAATAAAGGCACAGAACTGGAAGTAGCAATGTCTCTCGAAATTTCTGCTAAGAAAAGCACACACCACTTCTATTCATGTTCCATTGGCCACGTCAAGTCATGTGTCCAAGCAGCAACAAGGGTTTATTTCTCCTCATGTTCACATTGGCTGCAAATCACCTGTGGCTCTGCTCCCCATATCTTCATTCTTGGATCCACGTGCTGAAGGAGCAACCCCTATCTGAGACCTGCAGTATAGCGCTACTCTGGGTCTTTGGTTGCTTCTCTCAAGCTAAAATCTTGTGGAAACGAGAGCTTCATACCTCATGCCCCTTGACATTTGCATTCAGATTCTTGGGATAATTCCAGACTTCCCAAGAAAATGAAGACAATTTCACCATGCGGTGTTCATATGTACCACCTGAATAACAGTATTATAAGCTTTTGAACTCTCTAGGTCCTGCCAGTGTTTTAAGCGGAACTTTTCTTTAATGAACAGCTTTGGTGGGTTCTCTGGAGCATCTTTCCATAGGGTCTTTCCTCTTCTGTTCCCTTGATGTGAACTGACACATCTCTGTCTTGGTGAATGGCTTAATCTTTCTGCAGCACCACAGGAATCTGGTGGTTCATCTCCAGGTCTTTCCTGCTGAGGCCCCCAGAGACAGCTATTACACAGAAATGAGGAAGGCCCAGATCAGCTCCCTCACTTGCAGACCCTTCGCCCACTCAAGGGAAACACTCAACAGCTCTTGCCCTGATAAATTCTGGGGGCAGGAGACAAATATCTTGACGACAGCATATTATATAATTCTTTGTGTCCTTTCTTGCTAATTTCTGTCTTTTGATGAGGTATATTTAGGACACTTGAAGGTTACTACTGGAATGTTAGGGCTCAAGTGGGCTATTTCTTTATTTGTTTCTTTGTTTCCCTTTCTCATTCCTTGGTTTCTATTTTCTTAACTGGTATCGATCTTTTACTCCAAATGAAGTGTAACAACCATACTTCCATTTAGGTCCCATCCATTACCCTTTACACTTTTTTTGAAGATTTTATTTATTTATTTAAGATTTTATTTATTTATTTATTTGTCAGAGAGAGAGAGAGAGCACAAGCAGAGGGCGAAGCAGGCAGAGGGTGAAGCAGGCAGAGGGAAAAGTAGGCTCCCCGCTGAACAGAGAGCCCGATGTGGGACTCAATCACAGGACCCTGGGATCATGACCTGAACCCAAGGCAGATGCTTAACCAACTGAGCCATCCATGGGCTCCTACCCTTTGCACTTAAAAAAACAACAACAACAACTAACTTAAGTATTTTTTCCATATACACACTTAGGACCACGTCAGGCAGTGTTACATATTTTGGTTTAGCCATCAAATACGATTTAAGAAATTCTATTATATTTACCCCTATTTTTACTCGTTCCACTGGTTTTCTTTCCTTTCTAAAGCTATGAGCAGTCTGATATTTCTTTACTGTTTAGAGAACTTCCTTTCTCTATTCTTCAAGGGCCAGTTTGCTAGCAGCAGGCTCTCTTTGTCTTCCTTTGTTAGAGAATGTTTCTTTCCCCTCCATCGTTGAAGGATATTTTCACTGGATATTGAATTAATAATTCACATTTCTTTTCCTTTTTCCTGATACTTAAAGAAATACTGTGTCAATTCCTTCTAATCTCCATGGTTTGTAGTAAGAAATCTGCTGTCATTCAAGTTGGTGTTCTTCTACAGAGATAAGTCATTTCTTTGGCTGCTCATAATTTTTTCTTTGCCTTTAGTTTTTAGACATTTGATTATGAGGTGTATTAGCATGGATTTCCATGGGTTCTTCCTATTGGAGGCTGGCTCAGCTTTTTGAAAATGTAGTTTATGTCTTTCACCTCTCACACTTGGGAAGTCTGCATTTATTATTTCTTTGAAACTATTCTAGCCCCACTTCCTTATTCCTCTCCTTCTCAGACTCTGACAATACCGATGACCGACCTTTGCTATTTTCTGCCTTGTTCCTGAGACTACTTCTCTGGTGGGGAATGGAAGTTTCCCTCCTGCTTAGTCCTGCTGACTCTACTCCAGCAGGGGAATTTGAGTACCACAGAGCAGGATGGGATGTGGAATTTCAAACCCCCTTTTTGCCTACTGATAACATAGAGATAGAGGGAGAGAAAGACGGTATGGTTCTCTACTGGTGTATGCCTGCAGTAGAGGACATATTAGCAAAAAAGTTTTCTTTTGTTAGGCCACCCTCTTCCTGGTTGTTTGGCCAGGAAAAAAAAAAGCTTTTCTTGGAAGTCTTTTTGTGCCACCGGTGGTTTTTGATTGGAAGCTTCTACAGCACCCTAAAATATATGGGAGGCAATCAGAAAACTAAAAGGACTCTTTGTTGTGTTTTTCCTCAAATGCTGAGCTTCCTAGAATGTCTTCCTTCTTCTTTTCATCTTTCAGAATCTACATATGCTTGTTTTTTGTTTTATGGCTAAGTTTTTTAAGTTGTAAAGGGAAGGGCCTGGTAGAAACAGATCTACTCTATCTTGAAATAACTGGAAGTCACCCTTGGACCTATTTTGTGAGTTCCATTTTACTTTTGATAACTGACTATTCTGATATGCTATTGTGATGTCATTCAATCAGGTAAACCATACAATGTACTAAATTCTGGAAGGTTTTGCAATCATGTCAGTTCTATAGTTGAATAGGGGAGTGGAATGGGGAAGCCATTTGTCCACCTGTCTTTATGTGGGTAAAGTACATGCTTCCTCTTTGCAAAGCTCCAGCTGAAGGTGAGACTTCCTAAGCCAAGGTAAACAAAGCCCCAACCACAGGATGAAAAGCTCATGCAAACCAAGATTGTAATAGTTTTACAGACAAGTTGAAGCTGGCAAATGTTAGTTAGGATGAAGAGAAATAGGAAATGGGGACCTGAGGCTTGGGCATTACCTAATGATTGGAGATGACTGTGCTTTGTTGGGTAAAGGAAAAGGGAAAATTCACATTCTGTCCCATAGCATTAAGTCTGTCTCACTAAACACAGTAGCTCCAAGACATTTAGGAGTTAGCAAGAATAAGAGAGACATTTATATATAATCTATCTTGTAATTATACATTGCAGTGCTTGGACACACATGGAAAAATATAAAATAACTGAGCTCATAGAACTAGTATCCTTAATCTAGCTATTACCTCTTTCTGGTAGTTACTAGTGAATAGTCTTCTTTAGGTAGAGTGTTGTTAATCTCACAGGAATTCCTCTTGGTGTGAGAATCAGCCAGTGGCAGCCCACATATTTTTATCCTCAAAAAGAAAACTAAAGAAGAAGAGGACACTTATGTGGTAACAGAATGATGCACGCCAGGTTTGTTGAGAGTGTTCTTACCCTGCTTCCATTTTTCAGCAACTTTTTCTATTAAAGTCTTCAGTGACGTTCTTAATTGCCTTAAGTAAGATTTAGCACAGTCTCAGAACATAAAGTTCTAATACAGTCTGCTGCTCTGAAAGAGAGAGCGGTGTTAGGCATGAATAAACTGGACATAGTAATTTAAACAAAAATCAAGGTTTCATCATGGAACTTTAGGTACAACATCACCTCTGCTTAAAGTTTGATTTTTCACATTAATTTTTATATATGTAAAAGGATGCTAAGTAAGGTTATTCACTTTAGTGTCATTTAAAAGTCTATTATACTTTAAAACACAGTATAAGCAGGTAACCAATATTATATATATTACAACATTATATACATTATACATTATATACATTGTAATATTATCAATATGGCTTTAATCTGTTTAGCATCTATTGTGTTTTAGCGATTGCAGTTCATTTACTACAAAAAGTGTCACCTGCTTGAAAAGTCTTTCCCTGAACCCCGTGTAAGTCAGCTTCACATTCTGTTCTCCATCACAGTTCCTTATTTAATTTCTTCCTAGCACTAATCATCACAATCTAAATTTATATTATTTATTTACTTTTGTCTTTACATTTGTAGAGTGTGGTTTCCACAACTAGGATGTAAGTTCCATGAGTGTAGCAATATCACTTAACTTTTGCTGCCCTGTCTCTGTGCCTCAAACAGTGCCTAACATCCATGAGAAACTCAGTGATAATTGTTGAATCAATCAATCAATCAATCAATTCACCAGTGCATTCTGTAAGGGTAAGCATTATGACCCTATTCAATAGATTAAGCTATTAAGACTTTCAGAAGTGTAAAGTGGACATTCTGATGGCTTTGGTCATTGTTACCTCAAGGGGGTTATCAGACCCAAGAAAAGGGAAGGTGGAGAACACTAAAGACAAATGTGTTTTCCATGACTTATTTGTTTACATATACATGCATTTGCAAATTTATATCAAATGTTAAATATTTCCCTTTGCTCCTCATTGCCACTTTCAGATTACTGTCCCTCTTATCACTTTCATAGTTCTAAGCTTTGAACATTGCCATCAAATTATTCTATTTCTTATCTAATCCTCATTTCAGCAAGCTAGAGTCTTTCTAGTCATGAGCCTAGGCTGGTTCTTGAAGATTTTAACCCCTAGCCTATTATCAGTCCTTCTGACACCACAGCAGTCATCATTACTGTGGGTTTCAGAATGGATGATGACTCAACCATTCTGGCTTCTCAGATCCTCCAGTGATCCTGTTTCCACTCTTCATCTGCCTCTGACGCACATATCTAGATCTGCTCAACACCTCCCATTATCTAAAGTTCAAGAACTCTACTCTTCTTCTATCTGTTTAATCTTTCTAGCACATGCTGCCAAAGGATTTCCATTCTGGTCATTCTTTGACCCAACTAGGGTCTAAAATCCACTGACTCTATTGTCTTTCATTCTGACTGTCTGTCTGAATGTCCTCTCCTTTCATAACCAGTTTAAATTCTGAAATCCACCATTATAATTACTCTTATTTTCATCTTCTGTTACTCTCCTTGTTCTTTCTCATGTTCATATTGCTCTGGCTAACCCACAAGCCTGGTTGTATCTAATTCTACATACTCCATGTCTTCATTAGGGTAACTCAGTAAGGAAGGAGGAAAACACTCAACAATTTTAGGTGAGTCTCTACTAACTAGAAATCATATTACATTTCTCCAGATGAATGAATGTGTTACACGTTTTCCTCTTTCTTCAAATTGTTAATACCTCATTCTCAGCTGATGACTTTTTACTGAGAAAAGAAAACATCCACCTGCCTATACATGTGTCCATGTTCTTTTCCTGCCCTCTTGTTGTTATGGATAAATGTTCATATAAAACAATAGCCCTTCCACTTGTGCACTAGAACTTGTCTTTCTCACATACTCAATAAAATGATTCCAAAGATTATCTTTCTCCTGTATCACCAAATCTTCCCTTAATACTATATTAAGCCCATCAGAAACATATTGTAATATCTCCCATCTCAAAAAAAAAATCAAAATCAAACTCTCATTTGACCTATTACCTTTATTTTTTTGTTGAGCTTTTTATTTTATTTATTTTTTATTTTTTTATTATGTTATGTTAATCACCATACATTACATCATTAGTTTTTAATGTAGTGTTCCATGATTCATTGTTTGCGTATAACACCCAGTGTTCCATTCAGTACGTGCCCTCTTTAATAACCATCACCAGGCTAACTCATCCCCCACCGCCCTGTCCTCTAGAACCCTCAGTATGTTTCTCAGAGTCCATAGACTCTCATGGTTCATCTCCCCCTCCAATTCCCCCCCTTCATCCCCTTCCTGCTATCTTCTTCTTCTTCATTTTTTTTTTAAATATATAATGTATTATTTGTTTCAGAGGTATAGGTCTGTGATTCAACAGTCTTACACAATTGACAGCACTCACCGTTGCACATGCCTTCCCCAATGTCCATCACCCAGCCACCCCATTCGTCCCACCCCCACCACTCCAGCAACCCTCAGTTTGTTTCCTGAGATTAAGAATTCCTCATATCAGTGAGGTCATATGATACATGTCTTTTTCTGCTTGACTTATTTTGCTCAGCATAATACCCTCCAGTTCCATCCACATTGTTGCAAATGGCAAGATTTCATTCCTTTTGATGGCTGCATAATATTCCATTGTATATATATACCAATTCTTCTTTATCCATTCATCTGTCAAAGGACATCTTGGCTCTTTCCACAGTTTGGCTATTGTGGACATTGCTGCTATAAACATCGGGGTGCACATACCCCTTCGGATCCCTACATTTGTATCTTTGGGGTAAATATCCAGTAGTGCAATTGATGGGTCATAGGGTAGCTCTATTTTCGACTTTTTGAGGAACTTCCATACTGTTTTCCAGAGTGGCTGCACCAGCTTGCATTCCCACCAACAGTGTAGGAGGGTTCTCCTTTCTCCGCATCCCCACCAACATCTGTTGTTTCCTGACCAATTAATTTTAGCCATTCTGACTGGTGTGAGGTGGTATCTCATTGAGGTTTTGATTTGGATTTCCTTGATGCTGAGTGATGTTCAGCACTTTTGAATGTGTCTGTTGGACATTTCGATGTCTTCTTTGGAAAAATATCTGTTCATATCTTCTGCCCATTTCTTGATTGGATCATTTGTTCTTTGGATGTTGAGTTTAAGAAGTTCTTTATAGATTTTGGATACTAGCCCTTTATCTGATATGTCATTTGCAAATTTCTTCTCCCATTCTTTTGGTTGTCTTTTGGTTTTGTTGACTGTTTCTTTTGCTGTGCAAAAGCTTTTTATCTTGATGAAGTCCCAATAGTTCATTTTTGCCCTTGCTTCCCTTGCCTTTGGCAATGTTTCTAGCAAGAAGTTGCTGCAGCTGAGGTTGAAGAGGTTGCTGCCTGTGTTCTCCTTTAGGATTTTGATGGACTCCTGTCTCACATTTAGGTCTTTCAACCATTTGGAGTCTATTTTTGTGTGTGGTGTAAGGAAATGGTCCAGTTTCATTCTTCTGCATATCGCTGTCCAATTGTCCAACACCATTTGTTGAAGAGACTGTCTTTATTCCATTGGACATTGTTTCCTGCTTTGTCGAAGATTAGCTGACCATAGAGTTGAGAGTCCATTTCTGGGCTCTCTATTCTGTTCCATGGATCTGTGTGTCTGTTTTTGTGCCAGTACCATACTGTCTTGATGATGACAGCTTTGTAATAGAGCTTGAAGTCTGGAATTGTGATGCTGCCAGCTTTGCTTTTCTTTTTCAACATTCCTCTGGCTATGCGGGGTCTTTTCTGGTTCCATACAAATTTTAGGATGATTTGTTCCATTTCTTTGAAAAAAGTGATGGTATTTTGATGGGGATTGCATTGAATGTGTAGATTCCTCTAGGTAACATTGACATCTTCACAATATTTGTTCTTCCTATCCATGAGCATGGAATGTTTTTCCATTTCTTTGTGTCTTCCTCAATTTCTTTCATGAGTATTTTATAGTTTTCTGAGTACAAATTCTTTGCCTCTTTGGTTAGATTTATTCCTAGGTATCTTATGGTTTTGGGTGCAATTGTAAATGGGATCGACTCCTTAATTTCTCTTTCTTCTGTTTTGTTGTTGGTGTATAGGAATGCCACTGATTTCTGTGCATTGATTTTATATCCTGCCACTTGACTGAATTCCTGTATGAGTTCTAGCAGTTTTGGGGTGGAGTCTTTTGGGTTTTCCACATGAAGTATCATGTCATCTGGTCTTCTATATCACTAATTCTCTCTTCTGCCTCATTTATCCTAGCAGTTAGAGCCTCCATTTTGGATTGCACCTCATTAATAGCCTTTTTGATTTCGACTTGGTTAGATTTTAGTTCTTTTATTTCTACAGAAAGGGTTTCCCTAATATCTTCCATGCTTTTTTCAAGCCCAGCTAGTATCTTTAAAATCATCATTCTGAACTCTAGTTCTGACATCTTAGTAATGTCTGTATTGATTAGGTCCCTGACAATCAATACTGCCTCTTGTTCTTTTTGTTTTTTTTTTGAGGTGATTTTTTCCATCTTGTCATTTTGTCCAGAGGACAATAGGTGAATAAGAGAACAAAATGCTAACAGGGTAACAATGACCCCAGAAAAATATACAGTAAACAAATCAGAAGAGACCTGAAACTGGGGGAAAAGAAAGGGAAAGAAAGAAAAAAGAAAAAAAAAAAAGAAGAAAAAGATAAAAACAAACAAAGAAAAAAAAAACCCAGAATATGATCAAATATGATTGGGCTGATGCATAGATCAGTGCCACACACTAGATTTTGGGCTTATTTTGGTCTGTTAGAAGAAAGTGCCTCCCAAAATTCTAAAGAAAGAAAAACTTATATATATACAAAAATAAGGGTAAATATGATGAAGGGAAGGAATATGTCTGTAAAGATGAAATTTAAAAAGGAATTAATAAGAAGTTGGTTGAAAAAAGGAAGAAAGGCATTTAAAAAAAAAAAAGAGAGAGAATGTGATCAGGCAGGAGACTAGAATGAAGCCATACACTAGAGATTTAGTGTATATTTTGGTCTGTTAGAAGAAACTGTATCGCAAAATTTTAAAGAGAGAACAACTTTTATATATATATACCAAAAATAAGGTTAACTACTATGAAGGGATAGAATATGACTCTAAAAATGAAAAATAAAAAAGATTTTTTTAAAAAAGGGATTAATAAGATGTTGGTTGAAAAAGGGAAAAAGAAAAATTAAAAAAAAAAAAGAAAATGAAAGTTAAAAAGAAAATTAACTTTGAAAGACTAAAGAATCATGGGAAAAAAGCCATGAATTCCATGTGCAGTATTCCCCTAGTGCTGGAGTTCTGCCATTCTCATTGATCAGTAAACTTGGTTTTCTCTGGCTGTTCTTGCTCATTTTCTGGGGGAGGGGTCTCTTGCCATGGTTCCCAGATGTCTTTGCCAGAGGCAGAATTACCCCACCCTTGCCAGGTCCGGCTAAGTAATCTGCTCGGGTTTGCTCTCGGGAGCTTTTGTTCCTTGCAAGCTCTCCATACAGCTTTGGAGGACAGGAGTGAAAATGGCGGCCTCCCAATCTCTGCCCAGAGGAGCCGAGAACTCGGGGCCCCACTCCAAAAGTGAGCCCCCAGAGAAAAGCAGTCAATCACTCCCATCTCCCCGTTCTCCAGCCACACTCCATGCTCACCTGGCCTGTGACCAAGCATTTCTATCTCTGGCACAGGACCCCATGTGGAGTCTCCAAACCCAACAGATCCCTGCAGTGTGCTCCAGTGCTGCTCCTCCCAGGCGAGGAAGGGGAGTCTCCCCAGATCTGCAGCTTGTTGGGTCCCTGCTGGAGGAGCAGTGGCCCGAGAGGGCCACGGATCACAGTCTATGGCAACCCCAAGCTGAAAGCCCGCTCCTTGGCTCTGTCTCTGCAGCCAGCTTCCCCACTCCAATACCTGGGAGCTCTGCCGCACTCAGGCACCCCGGTCTCTCTGTGACCTCAAGGGTCCTGAGACCACACTGTCCCAGCGACGCTTCCACCCCTGGCTTAGCCACTGGAGCGACATCCCTCAGCGGAACCGACTTCTTAAAAGTTCCGATTTTGTGCTCTGCTGCTCTATCACTTGCCAGTAGCGGCTGATGGAGGCCCCCTCCCCCGCCGTCTATCTTCCCAAATATCGCCTCGGATTCACTTCTCCGCATGTTCTACCTTCCAGAAAGTGGTCGCTTTTCTGTTCAGAGAGTTGCTGCTATTCTTTTCTTCCATCTCCTGTTGAGTTTGTAGGTGTTCAGAATGGTTTGATCCCTATCTAGCTCAATTCCTGGGACCAGAGGAAATTTAGGTTTCCTACTCCTCTGCCATCTTGCTCCTCCCCTCTGACCTATTACCTTTAGCTACTATTTTATCTCCACCTCCTTTTTCTGTCTTTTAAAGAAAAGTCCTAACAGAATTGTTTTTGTTCACTTCTCCATTTTCTTTCCTCCCATGCCCTCTTTCAACTACTCCAATCTAAGCAGCTCTTCTCTGGGACACCAATAAATCCCACTCAGCAAAATGTAATAATTAAGTCTCAGTTCTCATCTTAGCAAGCCTAGTGGTAACACTTGACACAGGTGATCATTAACTCTTACTTGAGACACGTATTTCTTTAACTGTCTGGAAAATACTTGTGGCAAACTGTATTTTCCAGAGATGCCCACAACAATATTTCCCATCTGATCCATATTTTTCTAATGTGACCTTGACACCCTTCCTATTGAGAGGTGAGGTCTCTGTTCCCTCCTTGTGAATCCCAGCAAGCTTGAGATTGTTCTGACCATGGCATGTGATTGAAGTGGTACTACATAACTTTTTAAGATTGATAATAAGAGGCCATGCAGCTGTATTCTAGTCATTGGAAGAATGAAGGAAACAATGTGAACATATGGGCGTTGTGCACAGAGTACCTCATAGATTGCTTCTGCATCCTCACCTCCCTGACATAAGTCTATTATTATTTACTAACTCTAGAAATCACCATTCTATTTCCTCTTCACATGAAAGATAGACTGCACTTTTATTTATTTATTCTATTTTTTCAAAAGATTTATTTATTTATTTTAGAGAAAGAGAGCACACATGCACTAGAAAGTCAGTGTGGGGAAGGACAGAGGGAGAAAATCTTCAAGCAGACTCTCCACTGAGTGCAGAGCCCAAGGCAGGGCTCCATCTCTCCACCCATGAGATCATGACCTGAGCTGAAACCAAGGATCAGACGCTTAACCGACTGAGCCACCCAGGCACCCCTAGACTGCACTTTTAACATGTATCAAGACTCAAATGCTGTGTGGCTATACTGCTTTTTTTATTGAGGTAATGGAAATATACTCTAGATGAGGAACAAAGCAAAACAATTTTCCAAGAATATACTGAAGGTAAGGAGTTATAAATAAAGCCCCTTTCTTTCCTCTCCTCCTCCCTTATTTTCCATCTCCCTTCTCTGCTTTTACCCACTTTTCCAATCTTTACAGTCAATTCTGTGCCCTCCCACCTTTGATCTGAATACTGATGCAAATACATCCTTCTTTCTTATTCTTGATACCTCTTCCTTCTATACTCATTTCTACTTACTCTTTAACCTTAACTATTCATTTGCTATCTGCCAAGGAATCAGACCTATACTAGGTACTTGGAAAAAAATTAGTAAGTGCAATTTGTTCGTTTTCCTCAAAGAGTTTGTAATCTTTTTGCAAAGAAAAGATGAAGGCAGGTGAAGCAATTGAAGGACACTAGGTCTCTCCTTTATCTTTTTCCTCTGGATTCTTTACTCTCATCTACAACCTACCAACAAACTATAAACTTCTTCAAATTGAAAGCAAGAGTCAGAAGAAGTGTCTCGGCAGTGGAACAAAAGCATCACAAAGCACACTGAGCCACAAAAGTTTTGTCAGGAGAGTCTTAGTGAGGAGAGATATTCAGTTAGAAGGGATTAGAATATAGAGACAAGAAACTGGCTCATTGTAGGAAAGGGTACATTTATTTAAAATCTATGTTTCTGGAGGAATCTGGCATATATATGATTGATTGTCATCATTCATGAATTTTCTATTGCAAATTTGCTGCTCTAAAATGTATCTGTAAGCCCCAAATAGTTGTGCTTTCATGGTCATTGGGGATGTTTGGTGAGTGGAAAAACTTTGACTTGACTGACATGTATGTTCCCAGCTGAGGTTAAGTTGAAGGAGGTGGAGCTCTGACTTCGTGATCCCACTCTCAAAATACCAACTAGTGTTCTCTTCACAGTCTTCTTTGTGCCATGTCTTTTGCATTTTTTTGTTTTTTGTTGGAGATTTTCATGTGTAAAATGGCTCCCAAACATAATGCTGAGGTGCTGTGGAGTGCCCCAAGTTCAGGACAGCTGTGATGTGCCCTACTGAGAAAATACGTGTGTTAGGAGGCTTTGTTAAGGCATGAGTTACAGTGTTGTTGGCTGTGAGTACAAAATTAATGAATCAATAATATATATTAAATAAGCGTATAAACAGAAACACACATAAATCAGGTACGTATTGATAGGTTGATGAAATATTGTGACCAGAGACTCACTGGACCCTAACCCTGTATGTTCCTTAGAAGCAATGGTTCATTATTCACTATTTTAGTGTTCATGGTGTCTTTACAGAACACAACGGCTGTGAATAACAAGACATGAATTTCAATCTCTCTCTTTCACTCTCTCTCATCTATCTATCTATCTATCTATCTATCTATATATATATATATAGAGAGAGAGAGAGAGAGACAGAGCTGGGGCTCTCTTAGAGCTGGGCCTCTAAGTTTTTTTTTTTTTTTTAAGATTTTATTTATTTATTCATGAAAGACACACAGAGAGAGAGAGGCAGAGGGAGAAACAGGCTCCCAAAGAGCAGGGAGCCCGATGCGGGACTCGATCCCAGCACGCTGGGATCATGACCTGAGCCGAAGGCAGATGCTTAACCATCTGAGCCACCCAGGTGCCCCTCTAAGTCAAGTTTATAAGAAATATTTCTTGACAGGCAGTGTGATGGGCATTCATAGGCTAATCATGGACACCATGAGGTAGGTCACTTTCAGAGCTTAGTTTGAAGCTTAACAATGTCTTTGCTTGACCATGGAAGTGGTAGTGCTGAACTTCAAACTAAATTCTGTGCAACTACAAAGACTGAGCACTTTCTTCATAGGCTTCTTTTTTTTTTTTAAGATTTTATTTATTTGATAGAAACAGTGAGAGAGGGAACACAAGCAGGGGAAGTGAGAGAGGGGGGAGCAGGCTTCCTGCTGAGCAGGGAGCCCGATGAGGGCTCAATCCCAGGACCCTGAGATCATGACCTGAGCTGAAGGCAGATGCTTAACGACTGAGCCACCCAGGCGCCCTCTTCATAGGCTTCTTTATGGACTAATACTTTGGCAACTAGTTAGTGCTTTAGCTAGGCCAGCCTGAAATGTCCATAAACAAAGAACAGATTATAGGTAGAATCTGGATGTCTATTTTCTAGTCTTTTAAATATAGCTGAACTTCACCCCAAGAGAATGCATAAGAGTTGGTCTTACAGAAGCACCTAGGGGTCAAATATTTTCCTGGATGTCCTTGTAACTCTCTTGGGTAACCTGTGCTCCTCTTCTGCCTCCTGACTCTTTGATCAGACAATTTTGACCTCCACTGTCATTGTCTTTTCAAAAGTTTCCCTTGAGTTTGCTCTCCCCTTGGGGGTTTTACTCTAAATTAACATTCCTGTGACCACTCCTCACTGTAGATGCCCCTTGGTGCTGCTGCATGCAGAACTCTAGGCAGGGGATCCATGGGACCCCAGACACTGACTTCAGTTCCTTCCTGACCTGCCAGACTTACCTTTTTTTTTTCTTCTCTGCCTTTTCATTTCCCTACAGCTTCTCTAACTGATGTGGATTTGTTCACCAATTCACAAGCAATTCAGAAAGTCATGTTCATTTGGGTGTTAAATAAAGAGAGAGAGAGAGAGACTTTATAAATTTCCCATTAAAAAGTAGCCACCAAAATCCTTGAGGAGAACACAGGCAGCAACCTCTTTGCCCTCAGCCTCAGCAACTTCTTCCTAGAAACATCACCAAAATCAAGGGAAGGAAGGGCAAAAATGAACTATTGGGACTTCATCAAGATAAAAAGCTTTTGCACAGCAAAGGAAACAGTCAACAAAACCAAAAGACAACTGACAGAATGGGAGAAGATATTTGCAAATGACATATCAGATAAAGGGCTAGTATCCAAAATCATAAAGAACTTATCAAACTCAACACCCAAAGAACAAAGAATCCAATCAAAAAATGGGCAGAAGACATGAACAGACATTTCTCCAAAGAAGACATACAAATGGCCAATAGACACAAGCAAAAGTGCTCAACATCGCTCGGCGTCAGAGAAATCCAAATCAAAACCTCAATGAGATACCACCTCACACCAGTCAGAATGACTAAAATTAACAAGTCAGGAAGTGACAGATGTTGGCAAGGATGTGGAGAAAGAGGAACCCTCTTACACTGTTGGTGGGAATGCAAGCTGGTGCAGCCACTCTGGAAAACAGTATGGAGGTTCCTCAAAAAGTTGAAAATAGAGCTACCATATGACCCAGCAATTGCACTACTGGGTATTTACCCCAAAGATACAAATGTAGTGATCCGAAGGGGCACATGCACCCCAGTGTTTATAGCAGCAATGTCCACAATAGCCAAACTATGGAAAGAACCTACATGTCCGTCAACAGATGAATGGATAAAGAAGATGTAGTGTGTGTGTGTGTGTGTGTGTGTATATATATACATACACACACACACACACACACACACACACACACACACACACATATATATATATATATATATATATATATATACACATATACACACACAGGGGAATATTATGTAGCCATCAAAAAATGAAATCTTGCCATTTGCAACGACATGTATGAAACTAGAGGGTATTATGCTAAGCGAAATAAGTCAATCAGAGAAAGACAAGTATCATATGATCTCACTAATGTGAGGAATTTGAGAAACAAGACAGAGGATCATAGGGGAAGGGAGGGAACAATGAAACAAGATGAAACCAGAGAAGGAGACAAATGATAAGAGACTCTTAATCTCAAGAAACAGAGGGTTGCTGGAGTGGAGGGGGGTGGGAGGGATGGGATGGCTGGGTGATGGACATTGGGGAGGTTATGTACTATGGTGAGCACTGTGAATTGTGTAAGACTGATGAATCACAGACCTGCACCCCTGAAACAAATAATACATTATATGTTAGTAAAATATAGTAGCTACTCTTCCATTTTATGCATAACTCATTGGGCATGCACTCATTATTTATAATTTGTATGCCCAGTAGTTGTTACTGGTACAAAGTTGTCAATTTGAAAGTACCTAGAAAAAGTGTTTTTTTTAATTTATCCCAGAAACATTTATGCTATAAAATAATTGGCCTATGCATTCTAAAAAAATTTCTATATAGCATCCATGACCAATGCTTGAAAATCACTCTCAGAATTCCTGCAGTCATTTTAATGATTAACCTCATAGCATTTGTGATGCACTTTTGCATTAATCATTTCATTTCAGAATTGGGAAACGAGCTGACACAATGAGGACTCAACATTGTATCTGTTCTTCACATACCCTTTTACACCAGAGATGTCGTATACACCTATGTGAATGAATAAAATATATCAAGGCTTTTCCTGTAAGCACTTGTCTCTCACAGGTGGAAGTACGAACAATAAATCAAGTTTTTGGAAAGAGTTGGACCTGTATTTACACCAAGTGTATAATTACTAGTATAGAAGCACTTCAAGTGCATTCCTTACTTAAGAGTATTTTACTCCCACTTGTTTGCTGCCAAGTAGAAATTTCAGTTGCTTAAGGAGTGATGCTAAGGAGCTCGTGGATTCTTATAACATGACAAAATGAATCATGAGGAGTCACGTGTTTTATGGGCTAGAGGTTTCCTAGAAAAATAAGCTTTGTCTTCATTTTATAGGAAGGTAGGAACAACACACCAGTGTTCTAAGATAATACAAGCTCAGCTCTGCAGTGTGTGCAGATCCTTCCAGGGCCCTGGGCTTGCCTGGGGCCTCAAGGAGGAGAGACAAGTGACCGTTCCCTCATCACATGCAGTATCATGTGCCAGGTTCTCTGAGTGCATGATCTGTTTGTGTCTGCCCTTTTAATTATAAGCATTCGAGTTGAGAACTGCAACATTACACAGTGAATGGTGTAGTCTTCTAGGGTCTTGAGTAATAGAGTGACTTCCACAAGTTCTCAGTTTCCAGCTCCTGGCATTGTGTACTTGAGCAGTTGAAATCTTTTGTGAAGGTACAAAAGCATTAAGCATCTGGGTGATGTTTATTATTGGCACAGAAAAGATTGTCCTGCTCTTCCTGAAGGTGAGCACAATTGATTTTACATCATCCAGGATATAGATCACCAGAGAGATAAAGAAAATGTCACTATGCAACATAAATGGCATTACAAATAGTAGTAGTAATGATAATAGTTTTTATTGTGTGCAAGTCACTTTACATAATCTCTGATTCTTACAATAATTCTGCAAAAGTAGTCATTTTCAGGCTTATTATACACAATTGGAAATGAAACTTCAGGGAGATTTAGTTATTTATTTGATAGCTAGTGAATAGTTACAACTGGAATTCAAACCCAGGCATTTCTGACTCAACTTTCCATTATCCAACATCCAAATTAGCTCCTCCTTCCCTTCTTTTTTCTTGTCTTCTCTCCTTTCCGTCAAATCAATCAACAACTTTTTACTGAATTGCTAATGTGATCTAAACACCCAGGCAGACTCTTGAGATTTTTAATGCAGTATCACTTTATTTCTCAACAAATTCCCACTCTAGTAGAGGACACAGGCATGAAAAATAGTAATTTTGTTAAAATAGGCAAGTTAACAAAGAGACAAGTATAAAGTCCAGTGGGGGCCCAAAGAGGATCAAAGATGAACAAAAGCAGACCCTGAGGTGGATGCAAGTGGAAAGGCCTGTCAGGAGAAGCATCAGCATGTGCACAAGATGAAGCCAGGGATGAAGGATTAGAAGATTGGGGTGCAGCATTACTGCAGAGTATGAGTGAAGAGCAGTGGGGACAGGGTGGGGACAGGGGCTGCAAGCCTGGTTCTAGAATCACATGGGCTGGGTGTGCCATCCTCGTGGTGTGACTTGAGGTAATGGCATTTTCCTCTTCGTACTTCAATTTCTTCATCTGTAAAGACGGAAGTATAAATCATGGTGCCCATTTCATAGGTTGACATGAAGATTAAGTGAGTTAATACTTGTTACTCACTTCGAAGAGTGCCAGGCACATGGCATTTTATGCAGTGAGCTCGAATAAAACCACCTTGGCTATGCATGCTGAAGACAAGTTATTGAGGCTTTGTGGGCCAGGCTGAAGCCACTGAAAGTTTTATCCAGTGGAGGAATGGGATTGGCTTTGCTTTCCAGAGGGTTGCTGTGGTAGCAGCCTGGAGGGAGATGGGGCTGCAGGAAGGTGGGTCAGGCCAGCCCTGCCCAGTGTGCACTTGGGGACACTGCATGCATCAATATTTAATTGAGGCTCTCCTCTTTTTATAAATGCCTAGTTTTCCCAAAATGGCCAATTTAAAGGACATCAGTCATTTGGATGTATAAACTTAAATATAGTCTCATTATCAGGTCACATCTCATATTGCGGTTTTACGTATTTTTCTGAATGTTTAGAAAAGAAAGCTTGCCGTAAGACATCACTTCCCATATTAGAAACCTCCTGGGTAATTCAGGGTTTAGCAGATAATTCAATTGCACCCATACTGAGAAACTAGAAAATTCAGTTATAAAAACTTTTCTTTTATAGTGATAAATTTCAATGGGAAAAATATATTCATAGAATAAAATTTTGTTTCTTAAGTAAATTACTCTCAAATTTGTTTCTTAGGTACTTTGTTCTTAAATTAGTTTCCTGGCACTTGTGAGTAGGCAAGCAATGAGTTGTTCCACATTTTGTCTTTCAATAGGGACCACTTGGGAAAAAACATTACCTACAAAAACTCAGAAATTTCTCTCCTTGGTGTATATACCCCACAGAAATGTATACACATGGCACACAGAGATTTGTTCAAGAATATTCACAGCAACATTATTTATACTAGCTCATATTTGGAAATCACTCAGATGTCCATTACATCAAAGATATGTGTTTTGTGGTACACGTGTGTGATAAGCTCTAAAGAACACTGAAATAGAGTGAACAATAGCAACACGGTGAGTCACAAACTTAAAGTTGAAATAAGAAGACAAAAAAGGGAGAATATATACACTATAATTCTATTTATATAAGGTTAGAAAAACAGACAAACTATTGTTAGAAATCTGCATTGTGGTCACTTTTGGTCAGAAGGGGGGTCATAATGATTGGGCAAATCACAGCTGGAAATTCTGGGCTCCTAGCCCCGTTCTTTATGTGGTAGTGGTCACATAGGTTTTCATTCCCTACTCTCCTTCTCTTCCTCTCCTCCTCCACTCTTCTTCCCTTTCCTTCCCTCCCTCCCTCTCTCCCATTCTCTTCCTCCTTCCCTTCCTCCTTCTCTCTTTCTCCCCATCTCCCTATCTCTATCTATATCTATATCTCTGTTTATATCTATTTGTGTCTTTTCACTCCTCTGTGCCTTATTTCAACATGCTTTTTTATAATATAATATTCTAGTTTTTATGCATATTTTTCTTGTGAAAATAAAACCTGTCCATACAATGTTAGACTTAAAAGATTAGAAAAAAAAATTAGTCATAATTATTGAGCTAAGAGAATATTTCAACATTATAGTGCAATATAAATCATCAGGTCTAGAATGGTCATGAGGTACTGTAATTAAATGAGAACTTTAGAACTGTAATAACACAACACTGGACTCCCATCTCTTTTATTTTTTTACGCAACATTCTTAAACGGAAAGGAAATATAGTAAGCTGCTGGTGACTCTATTACTTTTTAAGTAAATGAAATCGAATATATGAAAACTTTCACTGCTCAGCACTGAGTCATACTGAACTCTTTCAATGTTTGAAAGTCCTAAAGGGCATGTTAATATAGGATCTATGATATATACAGTGTGATAACAAGGTCAAGGGTCTGTGCTATGTCACTGATGCATGCTTATCAGCAAGTTTTTGCCTAGCCTCTTGTAGTTTTTGGTTGAACCAAATCAATCATGTTGAGAAAGGGTAGGAGGATATGTATTTTGTGTAGCCAGTTTTACACACACACATACACACACACACAGGAATATTATCTCCAAGTAAATGCACACATAATTCAAACATGAACATTTATCAAGGCACACAAAGATTTAGGCTTTGGAAGAGATAATAAACCCATAAAGTTCTTACACAGTCTATGTTTGAAAAATATAGGATTCACTATAAAGGGTTTTTGTGTCCTAAACAGATTTGATTTTTGAGAGCTTTAAGACACAATTGGTATTATCCATGTTTTTTATAGCCATTCTGATGGGTGGATAATAGTATCTTACTGAGTGGGTAATTTTGGTTGGTTTTGTGTTATTTTTTAAAATGTTTATTATGGAAATTTTTAAACACACATGAAAAATAAAGAGAAGAGTAAAATGAACCTGATTTACCTAACATGTAGCATCAACAATTCTCAGTACATTGCCTGTTTTATATCCTGTATGTCTCTACCTACTTGCCTCTCTCCCCTCCCCCACCAAAGTTATTATGAAGTGTATCCCAGACATCAGGAGTGTCATCCTCTAGTTATGATGTACTACATACTATGAATGTGCTGGAGGCTGTGTTTTTTTTTTTTAAATAATCTAATATATATTCATTAAAAATTCTCCAATATGAACAATTTCAGATCTATATCCACTTACAGGAATATATAAATCACAGAACTTTAGAAACCTCCAAAAATATCCATATCTTTTTTCACATTAATAAAAAATTAATAAAAAAATCTTTTTAGATTTTTGCTTGGTAACTTGATTGCTAAATTCAGAATATCATTTCTAATGGTGTCCATATATTGTTGATATATTTTTAAAGTTTACTTTTTTCCCTAGGATAAAAGTAAATCATGAACATTTTATAGCATGAAAATAACAAATTACTCCTGTCTCCTTTTGGAAATATCCAGTGTTAGCTATTTATTATGTTCCTTTTCAGATTTTTCCTGTGAATACATTTTACATAGTTAAGGTCATACTTAGTGTTCCAATATTTTTCAAAACTTGGATAATATCCAGATTTTTCCTTTTAAAGGAAAAATGTGAATAACCCATGGTTTGCAGATCCCCCCAGGGGCCAGGAACCTAATTATTTTAAAAACTAATTTGATAGTAATTTACTTAATAAACTAAATTTTTATCGTATGAGTATATCTTTCAAGTCAAATTTTCACTGTGACAGAGTTTTTATAACTGATAAAATACATTTTTAGATTATAATTAAGAGTGAAATACATTAATAGTGTTCTAGAACTCACATTTTCTAGGGAACAACAAAGCCCATTTTGTAAAACACTGGACTACTAGATTGATAATTCATAATCACAGGTAATTAAACTTTATTTCAGCCTTGAATTGGACCTTCTTGCCAAGTATACCTTACTCAGAAGGATAACACATAGCAACAGGAAGGAATGAAATGGATCTGACTGGGCCTGGAGGCCAGGAGGAAGAGTCAAGAGTGATTTCCAGGCGGTGCCACCTGAGCTGAATTGTGGAGGTGAATTGGAGCTTACGTGGTAAGGAAAGGTCAGGTAGGAGATGGTCTGATCTGAGGCACAGAGAGTCATGTGTGCACGTTGGTGGTCAGCTCAGTAAGATAGGAGAGAGGTACTGGGTGAGTGCTTAGCATCTGTGTTGCAAGGGAAGGTATCCTGCATTTCCCCCAAGCAATCTGGAGCTGCTGAGGAGTTGCAGAAGTGTCTAGTGGCAGGATTAAAGTCAGGATTGGCTTCTGTGTAGTGGTCATTAGGAAGCTTTCACCAGAACAGAAGGATCTTTCCTAGCAGCCTCGGATGGTTACCCTTCTTCCTGTGTGGTCCTGGTCTGGAGACTCAGACAAGTCTTAGGGTGAGGGTTCCACTGTTCTCTGTTCAGGCAGAACTACAGGTGCACAACTCTCAGGAGGGCAGGTCTGCATGTGGGACCATAGGGCACAGCTACTCACCTGGCCTTCTCTCAGATGCCTGGTTTTCCCCAGAAGGCTTAGAGTGGCATGTCCCAGGTCTTCCTGTGGGTATGCATTACCTCTCGGTAGATTACGGCTTCACACCCAGCCAGATGCTGCCATGGCTACCGAAGCCCTGCTTTCTTCTACCTGTCATGGGACACAGAAAGCTTTACTTTTGGTATTTCATCTAAGAGAAACAAATATTGTTAGTATGTACCTACAAAATTATAATATTCCATACATTTTTCCAAAACTATGTGGTCTGGGTTACAGTCTAACCCTGAGGAAAGGAAGTCAGAGGGGAGACTCTGGGTTAAGATATGCCATCTCTCCTTGGGGTTCACAATAGCAGGTGGGGAAGAAGGTCTGGCCCAATTTCTGTGCTGTTTCTCTCGAGCTCTGGCTGGCCAGCCAGCCACATACGGAGACAGCCTGATGTCATGCAGGGAGTGGGGCTCCGGCTCGGCTACTGCTGGCTGTTCCAGCTCCATGGCCTGGCAAGTGACGTAGTCATTGCTCAGTTTTCCCCCCTGTATAATGGAAATAGTAACAGCTGCACCTCCAGGGATTTTCATGAGAATAAAGCGAGTTATTTTATTAAGGTGCTTTGAACCATGTTTGAAAATTAGCCCATTATTACTTCTTTATTGTGATGTAGCCACTCACCTATATTTGTTGAATAAGTATTTGTGGAATAGATAAGTGAGAAAAGGAATGGAAAACATGGTGCCAAAGACACATTTTGCTTATGACTTACTTTATAATCTGTAACTGCATAGGCTGACCTACCTTATCAATATATGGCTTATCAACAACCACTCTCACACTCACGTATACACCACACAGACACACGTCCTGCTAGAAACAACCCAGTCACTTACTCTGGTGGATGAATGAGCACTCTGCCTGGTTCTGACTACTGCTATTTGCTCTCCTGTGCCTTTGTTCTTAAGTGAGCCCATGATGGTGATGCACTGAACACTATTTGTTCACCATAAAAAGTGCCTGGGAACAAGACCATGTACAGTGTTCATGCAAAGTCAGTTTGAAGGGTTCTGAGGTTTTGTAGAGATTGCTCTCAGTCATATAGATCTGGAGTGTATACATCAGAGGTGGGGTGGGGTAAGCTTTGATTATTAGACTTATAATTTGTAGTTGAATAAATTGGCACCCGCTTGTGTTGAATGTCCTGAGTGTGCTGGGTTGTTGATGTGGCCCGCTTCCCAGCTACAGCCCCTGAAGTGAAGATGCTGTGAGTCAGTGTGTGGTAAGCACGCAACCGCGCAGGCGTTTGGCTTGTAAGTTCAGAAATCGGAAAACTTCCACTGGTTCTACGGGGAGTGACCATCACCGTTTGGGGCTGGAGGGAGGGAGCAGGAAGTTGGTCAGAGATCCTTTCCCTTTGAGGCAGGTTGCTATATCACTTCTAAATTAAGCATATGGCTATATTTGGTAATGCAAAATGTAGGGCTGAAGAACAAGCAACTTACTTTATGCAAACAGATTAGCATATCATGTATACAGTTAGGCCTTTGCTGTTTCCAGGCTTTGGGCCCAGCATGAGAGCTCACCCATCACTGTCTGACATGGTGCTAAAGCCAGGTTCTATCATCTTTTGTGGGGACAGAAACCCTAGTTTGGACACCACATTCCTAATCATTTTCAAGGTTGTTTGCTTCTGGAGACTTTAAAAAGGTCCTCTGTTAGAACATCGGGGTAATTGGATGTAAAATGGTGTCAGCGGAATCAGTAGCAGGGCTCATTCTGTCCATGGGTAGCCCCCCTAGTGGGAGTGAAAGAAGAGCCTGGCAAACAACACAGTCATTGTAAGTGGGGCCTCCTTCAGGGCCCTCTGGGGCCGCACAGTGGGAGATGACGGCCACTGGTCACAGGATGGGTAATTTCATTGGTTCCACTTGCTGGTCACAGTGGCACATGCTGGTCAGTCATGCCCCAGTCATCAGGCCTTGGAAGTTAAGAACTTCAGGACAGCATGTGTTATCTCTTGTCTTTTTGATGATGGTCATTCTAATAGTGGGAATGTAAATTGGTACAACTATGAAAAACAGTTTGGGGAACTCTCGAAAAATTAAAATAGAACGCCATATGATCCAGCAATTTCACTTTTGGGAATATAGCCAAAGGAAACAAAAAAATAACTCCAAAGATATCTGCACCCCCATGTTCACTGCAGCATTTACAACAGTCAAGACACAGAAACAAGTGCCTATCCATGGATGAATGGGTAAAGAAGTTGCCATAAGAATGTGGACTATCATTCAGCCACAAAAAAGGTGGAAATCCCATCATTTGTGACAACATGGGTGTACCTTGATGGCACTATGCTAAATGGAGTAAGTCAGAGAAAGACAAATACTATATGATCACATGTGTAGGTGGAATCTAAAAATAAAAACAAAAAACAGATAAAAACAAACTCATAGAAAGAGATCAGACTTGTGGTTACCAGAGTCAGGGGTTGGGGAGAAGGGGGATTGGAAGAAAGGTGGCCAAAGGTACAAACTTCCAGTTTGAAGGTAAATAAACTAGGGATGCAACATACAGCATGCTGACTGCAGCTAACACTGCTCTATGGGGTACAGGAAAGTTGTTAAGAGAGTAAATCCTAAAGAGAATTTTTTTTCTTTTTCATCACACGGATAATTTTTTCTTTCCTTTTTCTTTTCTTTTTATTGTATCTACATGAGAAGATGAATGTTAGCTGAACCTATTATGGTAATCATTTCACCACATGTGTAAATTAAGCCTTCACCTCAAGCTGTATGCATCATACATATGTGGTGATGCATGTCAGATATTTCTCAAAAAAACTGGGGGGAAAGAAAGAACTCCTGTATCTTTTTTTGTGTGTTTGTTTTGGTTTTGTTGTTGTTGTTTTTGAGCTTCTACCTCAGTGTTTCGCTGAGACCAGTGTTGGTACGGATGAGGTACACGGAGTCCAACTCCATTTCCTAGAAGCCGTCCACAAGGTTTTCCTTGTAGGCATCATCACTGGAGACAATCTGGATCCTCTTGTCCCAGTGGCAACCCTTAGGGCTGTTCAGGACAGCAAGGGAGCCCCAGACAGACTTGCCAGTGGCAGCATCCAGCATGGGCTGTTTGCAGGCAATGCTGACTTTGAGCTGTACCGATTCTACCTGGATCCCATTGAGCTCAGCAATGGCGTGATCTGCTGATGCCATCTTTTTTTTTTTTTAATAAATTTTATTTATTTATTTGACAGAGAGAGAGACAGCTAGAGAGGCAACACAAGCAGGGGGAGTGGGAGAGGGGGAAGGAGGCTTCCCACTGAGTGGGGAGCGTGATGCAGGACTCGATCCCATGACCTGAGCTGAAGGCAGACGCTTAAGGACTGAGCCACCCAGGCGCCCTGATGCCATCTTTTCATAGGTGACTGAGGCACAGTTTCTGGGTGAGTGCATGGAGAGGTCAAGGATGTTTCCAAAGGAAGAGAAGGCCCCACAGAAGACGGTGGGCATCCTGTCCTCTCCACATGCCTAAAGAGTATTCCCCTTCTGAGGGGCCCTGCTTTGGGGGAACGAGTCCAACACGTGGAAAGGGCCTTCTGGTTCTTGTTCAGGGTCCCTGTCTTTGTCCCCATTCTGCTCACAGCTGTGGCCCCAGCTGTGGCTTTGGGGAGGGGAGGCTGAGGAGTGGGCACTACCAGGTTTTTCAGAGCACCAGTCAAAGTTCTGAGGGGGACCCTCACCAGCCCCTGGGTCCTCTGCCTCGTCCCCATCTTGGCCCCAGTTCCTGAAGCCCATCACTGGAAGACACAAAACTCTCATACAGAGATTTTCTCTGGGGAAGATATGCTCCTTTGGAACAGCTGGAAATTGGGGGCTGGCCCCTTCTCAGGGTCCTTTAACTTCCTCACCAGGGTCCGAGAACATCTGAAGCCCGAGTTCTTGGTCTTAGCCATGAGGACACTGGTGGCCCCTGACTTCACCAGCTATCTGCCGCTCTGTCGCCGTGGCCGGGCCTACCCCAGGCTGCTCTCGCCGGGACGGTGGACGCTGCCCTGGCTGGCTCTGCTGTACTACTTTGCGTCTTCGGAGCCAGCAGTGCCTTTTTCTTTTCCTTGAGCTGGTTGAATTTCTTCTGCAGAGCCTCCTCCTGGCTGAGTCCAGGGGTAACCACCGACTCGGTGGCTCCGAACAGGGCAATAGCCAGGGTCCCGTGGTCTCCAGTGCACCTGCTCAGGCCAAGAGCTCCCGTATCTCTGCAGGTGACATATGGTGGCAAAGGTCCTAGTAATCTCGGAGATGCCAAAGGTACCACTAGTCCTCAATTTACACAGCACCCAATGTAAAGCCACTGGAAAGGAAACTTGCTTTTCTAATGGTTTTGAGTCATCATTGTAGAGAAGAAAACAAGGCCAGCATAATGCATAGGACAGATTCAAACTAGGTTGCAGAATTAAGGCCAGGGAAATCTCTGGAGACTTGGGTATTATTACCAGAGAAATTCTTTTGCAAAGAGGTATTGTGTGAAGAGTCATTTAATGTTTGCAAATGTATTGACCTTTTATAATCTCAAAACTTTTTTCTTGTTTTTTTGTCCATAGAGAGGTTTTAAGCTCCTTGTTCATTAAGATGTATAATTCAAAATTAAGTGAAAAAGATAAGCAGTAAGGGCAGGCCAATTATCTTTTGGTATCTGTATACAAAGGAAGATCATTACTAAATATTGATGTTTAGAGTATTTATATGGAAAGAATATACATTATAAGGAATAAAAGTAGGCATGAGTTGGATTTTTCCCATTAGGTGAATAATACGATAAATTTAGGGTGAAAATGTCAGGATGGACATGGTGGTCTGTTTTTACAGAAAAATGGAAGTATAGCACAACTTCCTTTTTAAGGATTTGCAGAGACAGAAATTCAGTCGTTATATTGAGCTTTGACAGTATGATTGCTTTGGGGGGCTATGATTTAATCCATGTCACATGTGACTCCATGTAGAAACATGACATGTGAAAACAGGCTGCTAAAACACTCGGGTATGGCTCTGTGCAGTTGCTTATTACCAACACTTCATGGAGAGCTCACATTAAAGGTGACAAATGAAATTGAGGGCAACCTCCAAACTTCTAATGCCTGCTGGAAATTATGCTGGTCAAAGATGTCAGGAAATTCCTGAAGATTTTTCACAGAATTAGAATGTAGGTAAGAGGAAGGGATATGGTGATAATGATGCTAGATTTATCCTGAAGTTGACTTTTGCTTCTCCTAATATAAAAATGGTCATAGGCACTGGCTATCTCAGGCAGATCAGTTTCCACATTAGTTAGTTAACAACAGAGGCACCTTTCAAGGTGAAAGGTTACAAACAGAGATTACCTCCCCTGCCCCCTGTTCTGTTAATATAGGTCACTGGCAGGATAGTCAGTTCTGTTTCATAACTAACAGTGTCCCAAAAGAAAAGAACTATATTAGTATGCGAGAACAACAGTCCCGTAAAAAATACTGATAGCAGTGGGAGTCTTCAGAAAACAAATTTTATTTTTTTCAAATTAATAACTCGGAGTGGTTGCATGTGAATCATTCATTTCTGAGCACTTCTCTCAAAATAAAATTTAGATTCAGAGTCGTATCTCCCAGATGGGGTGAGTATCCAACAGGTGCTAAAAATCTCCATTAAACTGAAGTTTGAAACTATGATGGTAAAACCTCTCACGAAGGACATCCTTTTATTTGCTTTTAAAAATAGTTTTTAACATGTTTATCACTGGCTCAGATCTGTTTTGAGAAGGTAAGAAAACATTTCTCAAGTGAATCCAAATGTTCCCAATCTAATGGGAAAAAGTAAAGGTTAATTAAGCCTTCTCCATTTGCATCTGAAGCACAGCTTTGGTCCATAATTCCTTTTCCTTTAAATGTTTCCCAGAGATAATTTTCTCATCCTCCAGCATCCTCCTTCAGTCTGTGTGGGAGGGCAGTGTGGCCTTCAGGCTTGTTCTCCCCCCAGATTTGTGTTACGCAGGGCAGGAGCCAGGAGACCACAGGCAGGTGTCAGGCTCACTCCTTGCATTTGGTGGTGTCCCAAACTCCACAGGGTACAGAGGTCCAGGAAAAAAATGTGAAATCAGCCACCCAAGTCGAATGGAAAATTTCAGGATGTTAGAAAATATGGGGACAGCTCATCGCTGAGGTCATGGCTCAGAATGATTTTTTGGTTTACCTGTTTACCAAAAGCATTTCATTCATTCCTTTACAAAAAAAAAAAAAAAAGAAAGAAAGAAAGAAAGAAAGAAAGAAAGAAAGAAAGAAAGAAAGAAAGAAAGAA